>NC_045488.1:2171862-2473462 GCF_009650955.1 Corvus moneduloides | reverse complement strand
CTGTGAAATGAAAGCATGTGTTACGCTGATAATGTCTAATGTACTTGCCTCATCAAATTCTAAAAGCGGAACAGTTATTTTAAAAACAAATTAAAAAAAACGGACAAAATTACAGTGGTTCATGGGGTGTGGAATAGGGAATGGTTTTAAATCCGAGTAATACTGAAAACTACAGACACGCTGACAGGGGAGTTTTCCTTTGCACTTGACACTAATTGCAGTTACCTGCTTGTCACTTACTAGAAAAAGATGGGGAGACCTGTTAGGTACTTGATAATGTCACCCGATTTAGGTGGCAGCTGGGTCCCTCAGTGATGGGAGATTTTAGGACCTCAAAAGCTCCTGTTTGTTTGTGTTTCTGAGAACTACAGCAAGAAAAAAGTGGTAAGCATACAGTGGGAAGATCATGCTGTGCTCCCTCTTCAAAGTGCAATTAAGGTGGATCTTTAAGTGAGACACACCTTGAACTGTTTCTTCAATGGACATTGGACTGGTCTCTGGGCTGGATTGTCCAGATGTCTTAGCTCAGTTGAGCAGTACAGTGACAGAACACTACTTGGACTTGAAATGTTTGTAAGAGGTAATAGTAAAACCAGCAAGCAATGAAGTATAATTGTCCTGCTGGGATATGATGAAAGCCTTTATAAGACTCTCCCTGTCCTGGTGTGACAGTATGGGTGGTAACTTGGAGAGATTTGTAAAATGCAAGTATGACAGCTCTACAGTTGGATTAATACGGGCTTCAGAAGAAGCCACAGGGTCAAAAATTGCTTCCAAGCCTCAGGCTTGGAAGGCCAAAAGATCTGCCATTGGAATGGGCAGTGAAAAAAGAGGTGAGTGATGCACCTCTGTGAAAGGATCCTGTGAAAGGAGAGTTGATGTGAGGTTACTTCAGCTCCAATAATCTTTAAGATAAGATACAGCGTAATGATGCAGATATTATGTCTGGAATTGAATTACACCACATGGTGTTGAACTCATTCCAGCTACTTGATTCTTGAGCTGAGGAGTAAAGAGTAATAAGAGGATGATTTGTGAACTTTTGAGGGATTGAAGTAAGGAGAGAGTAATCTTTTAATACACTGAAATTTGGTAGACTTATGGGGGCTCATAAAGCAAAAGCAAGAGAAACAGGTGAGAAGGGAAGATAGGCAAGATGATGACAGAGTGGATCTAGCCAGACAATTTTCACTCCTCTTGGGAAAAGAGAATTTGAGGCAGGTTGAGAAGTTTAGACTGCTGTTTGGGCAGGGGAGACCCAGTGGAGATGTGCATTCCATTCATCTGAATGGCTCTTCTAGTAAAAACATTGCTAGACACAAGCACAGGCCAGGAATGGCAAATGATGAATGACTTAGCAAGCTATCTTGCTGGGTATTTAATCTGTGTGGTTATCTAAATAATTTGAAATGCTTCTCTTGGCCTAGACCAGGCTGGACAAAGTGAAGTGCCATGCATTAAACCTTGTGCTATTTCAGTTCTCAGGTTCCCAGCAGGATCCCAACAAGATATGGCTTCATGAAAGGTGATACTATATTAAACTAACAGTACAAGTTGTATCAAACTTGGTTCCAAATTCAATACAAAAAGTAATGGTTTTAGAAGGCATTTTAAATCTAGCACTAGCACTTCAGTCACTTGCTGATGTACAAAAAAAGTGCTTTGTAGAGCTGCTGAGTGCAAGGAAGATGCGAGGTTAAATTGGGTTAGCGGAAATGAAAGACGTGCAGTGGAAGAAGTTTTGGTATCAGAATGTTTATGGAATTTGTCATTAAATAACAGAAGTGTTTAAATTGGAGGGCAAATTTAAAGCATTCCTTTTTATAAATTTTTCCCTATTTATGTGCAATTGAAATTATTTACAAAGGTGTACAAGGAAACATTAATTTGTTTCCCTCTTAAAAACGAAAGATGATGGCAAGTCCATCTTGGTCTCTTACTGTGCAAGCCTTCTTGAGCTCAGGCCTGAGCCACCGGTGTGTATTAAAATAATTCTGCTATTCTTACTACACTTGATTACAGTATTCTGTTATAAAGGGTGGAGGCACTTGGTGGTTCTCCAAAGAAAGTGAGTAATAATTGACCTAATGTACAGAGCACATGAATAACATATTCTTTTGGTAAGAAATTTATGTTTTACAGGGTGTGCTAGAGTTCACATCCCTTTTTCACATCTTCCAAAAGATTTTAAAATACTCAGCTGCTCTATTAAATTTCTAATTCAACAAATACTCAAATACAAAGTATGCATTAGATAAAGCTCTTGAGTTGAATCCAAACATTGAAAAATCTTTTAATCTGCCTTGAAAACAGCTGTTTAGAATTTTGAGTAGAAATAACAGCTTCCTTCAGCCTACGTTGTTGATGTCCGTTTCACTTCAAGCTGGGAGGAATTTCTCTTTGTTACTCTGCAGCAGCAGCAAGCCTTTGCATCTATGATTCGACTATCCCCCAGACATAGTAGAACTGGTATCCTGGTCCTCTTTGAAATAAATGGTAACACTTCCTTTGAATTCAGTATAATGGGGGAGAGACTTGCTGAGAAGACTTAAGATAGTTCTGACACTTCAGTGGTAGTTGTCTGGAGTGCAGCTTACAGGAGCTCCTTTTAACATCTCCCACTACTGAGAGACTGCTTCATGTTTGTCTGCTGAAGGAATTCTTGATATGAGAATTAAGTTTTTTAGTGTCTGAAATGATTTAAACCAATTAGATGGGGTTTGTGCATATGCACGTATAACTTTTATTCCTTGTTCATAAATATTTGGGTAATCTTTTAAAAGTTACACAGTGACTCGGCATCAAACACCACATAGAAAATTTCTAGGCAACTGCCCATCGAATCCAAGGAAATACCAAGAGAGTGCAAGATGACTGGCATTTCAATGAACATCTACAGCAGTAATGATTTGCCACTTAGTGTAAACAACTGCCAAAACCCTGCAGGGAATGGCTTATGTTTATTCCACAGCCTGTTTTGCTGTGTCCAGAGGGTAGATTTTACATGCATTTCACACACACACACACACACACAGACACAGACACACATTTGTGCCTAGATAGGTTTTATATTCAGATGTTTGGCTAGTACTTTAAACTCAAAGGTAGAAGTCTTGACATTGTTCAGAGAAGTGAAGCCTGGATGAAACTTCACAGTCACTATCGAAGTGGTCCAGAACCTACTCACATAAATAAAGGGATGCCCAAAGACCTAAGTAGGCTTTGAATCAGGAGTCAGAGAGAGCTGACCAGATCTTGATCAGAGCTTGATCAGATCCAGATTTCAATCAGGTTATTGAGAAGGCAATTAGATCTGTGCTGTGCTACCACACAATACTATCAATCAGTAGTTTAGGGTAAAAGTTAAAAGTGCTTAAATGCATAAGCCACAAATATGAACATGTTTTAGCAAAGATTGTGGTTATAGTGTATAGAAAATACCATTACATAGAATGGTATTTATTTAACTGCAACTAGGGATTTCAAGATGATGAGTAAGAAATATTCTAATAGAGTAAATAGCAAAGAAAATCCATTTTCAGTTTTATAATATACTGTTCTTTTCCCTTTGGGCTTACGTGCCACATACACAGTCTTTCATGTGATATTCTCATTTCCAAAGTGTTTTTAGAATGCAAGTGTGTTAATGTACGTTGATGAACACCTAGAAAAGTTTATATATGTGTCCTCCAATAGCTTCTGATGAAGCGTAAGGAACCCTTTTAAACCTAAAGGAGATGTTTGCATTTTAGTAGGATTTAGGTTATGCTGAAATTTGAGCAGATGTGGAAGAGTTTTGGGTCTTCCTTTTTGATGAGATGATGTCCTTGTGTCTTTTTTTTATGTTTGTTGGTTTTATTCAAGCAGCCAGCATTGTGTGTGGTTTGCAGTGGTGGGATGTTGACGCAGAGGTGCAGATGCCAGTGGTTCTCCACACCTCTTCCAAAGCAGAATGGGATCACAGTCTGTCAGCAGAATTGCTGCCCTGCAGAGGGGCAGCCTGATGCTCATGTGAAAAATAACCAAGATCACTTCTGTGAACAGGGCTTTTAATCAGCTGTTTAAAAGTTGCTGATCCAGTTTCTAATGAAATGAAGTGGGAGAAAGAAAGAGATCAGCATGCTGCCAGGCAAGAGTTCCAATCCAGTGGTTCTCTCATTTTGAACGTGTGGGCTAAATATCTTTATAACTTAAGCTTATAGTATATTCACACACTAATAAAATGTTCTTATGTAAGGGTAGTTTAACCACCACAAGCTTATTTTATTTTATAAGACTGAACTATTTGATGCTCTAAAAACATTTTTCTCCTGTGAATGTTATTTATCACAAGTGTAGCTGAAACCTGAAACTTAATTATTAAAACAGATATTCAGACCCTTTCCTGACAAGAATGATGTGGTTAAAAGACATTATTTCTGGAGGAAATCCTACTTGCCTTTTGGAGATAGTGCAAAATATTTCTGATAATCAGGAGGAAGTTTTCTCTTCCACTGAAGTGTCTTAAATTATGAGCTTTCTACTGTTTTACAATAATTTTTTTAAAGCCACCTAGAAGTTTTCCCACAGTGCTGGTTTAGAAGCAGCTGAAACTTTAGACACCATGCAGAACAGTCTCTTGTTCCACCAACATTGCTGGAAGTCAATCACATATGTATTGATGACCACCTAGATTGCTAAATGTACCCATTCTACTGAAGATTGAAAGAAAATATTTCCTATATTTTTAGGTACAAGTTTGAATTGGCACTGCAACTGCTAAACCTTGCAGCTTAGACAGATGCCAGAGCTCCCACAGAGGAACTTTAAGCTGCATTATGCTGTACCTCGTATGCTTCCCCCTCTTAACTCTTCACTGCTCCCCAGCAGTAGAAGGGTGCTCCCTCTTCCCTCCTGCTTCCCTTCCCCTCTCTCCTCTTGCCAGTTGTGGGGACCTCAAGGTCCTGCCTGGCATGTACTGCTCTCTTGCACTTGGCCCCAAGCAGAACATGTCTTTTAATACCTGAAGTATCATCTGTCTCAGCTGTGAATCTCTTTTGGTTTGGGGGTAATGGAGTTTAATGGATCACTGGCTTCCTGATGGCTTAATACTTCATTCAAAGCCCAGTGAAGATAAAAGGAAAAACATGCTCCGGAGTTTTGGTGGTGTGGAGCAGGTCCTATATCCAGAAAGGTAAGGCAAGCATTGAGACACTGCCTACACCTGGATTACCTCACTTCTGATCTTTCTCTGAGTCCTGATTCCTTGACAGGACCACCTGTTAATTTAAGTACCTGCTTTGTATGGTGTGGAGTTACACTGGGAAGACTTTTTGGGGAGAAAAAAATTAACAGGATGCACTTGACAGTCTGTTTTGACTGTGAAATGAAGCTTGTTCTTCTCAGAAATAATTATATATATATACACACCTTACTGCTCTTTTTTTTAAAATAAATTTTAGCTCTGTAGGAACACAGACCTTGTCATGGTTTATTCTGATCCACTCAATCGTTCAGTTATTGTTCTTTTAGTGTAAACAATATTTCAGAAGATAGCACAAGTATTTACTATCTAGTAGAAATTCTTTAGCAACAGCTTCAAATGTTTTTCTTAGTCAATATAGTTAATTTTATTTCTTTGAGATGGATAGATAAGAGCTGCCTAAATGAACAGATAAGCAGCATGTTGTCACTGCTAGATTACGCCATTCTTCATGTGGTTTGTAACCCCTTTTTTAACTCATATTCTCGTTTATCACTGGCCTGGTGTTTGTTTTTCCTGATTTAGGATTGTGATATTGAACTATGTAAATAATATTGGGGTACATAATTTGTACTTTGTCAGCTTTAGTGTCAAAGTATGAAACAAACATGGATATTAGCTCTACAAATGTGAGGAAAGTGCCTTTTGGGAAAATGGATGGTTAATATCTGCAATTTGTGTAGTCATTGTTTATTCATATTTGGCCACCCAATGTTTCTAGTGGATAGTATTTCAGAGTGCATAACCAGATGTTTCAGTGAGATGCACATCCTTTTGCTGGGATGTTCTCAGGTGTCTTTTTGCTTCTTGCTCACTGCTGTTCTTGGAGCATGGGGCTGAGCACTGCTGCTTCCAGTTCTCCCTGCAAGGCGTGGTGCTTGCTGCAGCTCACCCGGCTCCTGGCTGCAGCTGGGATTGCGCCCACCCTGCTCCATACACGGATTCCTCTCCTGGATGGCTTTGGCTGGCTGGCTGCTCTCTCCTAGCTGGCTCTCTGGCCCTCATTTTTACCTAGTTAGTTGGCTGGCCTCTCCTGGCAAACTTCCCTCTCCTGGTCGGCTGGTGAAGCTCCCGGGCTGGCCAGCCCTTTCCTCCCTTCCCTTCCCTTCCCTTTCCTTTTCTCCCCTTCGCACACATGGTGTCTGCTGGCTCCCACTGTTTATCTCTTGTCTCTGTGCCTCCCACTCATTTCTTACATTTGCTTTGATCCATCCGTCTTTGCTGCCTTCCTGTTTTTCGTCCCTCTGCTCTTTTGCTGTTTTGCTTCTTTGTATCCTTGTTTCCTTTACACTTGTTCCCTGAAGGTTTTTTGCTCTGGCTTTCCCCTACCTACAAGCAGTATGTATCTTTTCCAGAGCTTGCTGTCTCTCTCCTGTCTGTTCATCTGACCTAGCAGCCACATTGTTTGAAACAGTTACTAACAGAACACAGATTCGTGTTACAGGTTGGAGAAACTGTTATATTTATCATTTCTTATTTACTATGGATATTTTTTATAAGTTTGTAAATCTAGTCTATGCTCCCATGGAAACACCCATAGTAAAACTCCAAATGAAGCACTTTGTTGTGCTTCTGTGCCTTTTTTCCCATAATTGTGGATTATCAAGTATCTGTGTATTCTCTGTAATTCACTGTTGTCTCCCTTAGGACTCTTAGAAATGTCACAACTCACTGTTTTAATCCAGACATCACAATTATAACTCTAGTCCCACAAACACTTCATTATGTTAGTGTGGAATAAGGACTTTTGGGTATCACAATGATGGGAAAGGAAGTGCAGGAAAATTCATGGCAGTTGAGAATTTGCTGCTGAAGACCCTGTGAGAGAAGGCAGAGAATTCTCTGGCCATTCTTCTCCTGCTTGTTTCAATCTTTGTTCCAGAGTCCTTATTCAGACACAGTTCTGGGTGATGCTAATTGAAATTTTGTCTGAGTTAGGACTACAGAAACAGATATGTTGTTACATGCTGTGGCATACCTGATGTAATATGTGGTTAGCCCCCCTGTAAATATCTATACTTTTTGTCCCTGTTTGAGTCAAACCTGTTTTTTAAATGTGTCTCTTTCTCTCCACATGTTTTCATTCTCTCTAATTACGGGGGTAGCCTAATATCATAAATGACTCTAAGTACTGATTAACAAGTCAGTCCCTAATGGTAGCTACACAACCTTGTCAATGGGAAAATACTCCTATCCTCCCCATATGTGTTTTCTCCCTTCATGACAGAAATATAAATCCCATGTGAGAGGGCATTTTTCCCATGTAGTAGCCCATTCCCTTCAAGTGAATATCATCAGTCCTTCTCCTCTAAGATTTAAAAAATTTTTGGGTTGCTTTTACACATGTGTATAGATATATTTCTGGGGAAAAAAAAAGTTCATAGCATCTATTGAGTTGGAAAATTAATTAGACGACCTAATTGACTGTGCATGAGTTCCTCTGTGGAATGTGTTCTGCTGCTGTTGCACTTGCCCAGCACAGAAAATCTCAGGAACAAGTTCCTCTCGTCTTTTACTAGAAACTGACAATTAATTGAACATTATAAAACCCCCATAAAACCCTAGAACAGTCCCCACTCCAAAAGAGAAAAAAACCCAAACCCAACCAACCATAAAACCTTGAAGAATCATAACACAAAAAAACTTTACATGAAAGATCTTTTCTCATTTTATTAGAGTAATGCCAAGAGGCCTGAACTCAGCTTGAGGCTCCCTTTATCATTCAGAAAACGTAAGTCTGTGTCCCAAAGGCTGTGTAGTCTGAAGAGGAAAAAGCCCCACCAGCATCCAGAGGTATTGGCAGCCCCACGTTCCACGTGGGGAGCTAATATACAGGGAGATTAAGTCACTTGTGTAAGGACGTACTGGGAGTCTGTAGCAGAGTCTGAAACTGAACCCAGGTCATCTCAGTCCCAGCCAAGTGTCTCAACCACAAGACTCTCCCTCCTTTTCAGTATGTCAGTGTAGAAAGTAGGCCAAAAAGCAGTTTCCAGCCTTTAATACACAGCATTTTGCAAGGCTGTGAAGTATTAAGTATTAGACAGGCATCTGGATCAGCAGCAGTTTCTGCGGATACTTTTATCTGTAAACAGAAGCAAAGCCTGTAAGGGCTTTGTAAATTTTACATGAATTATTATTTTATCGAAAAATAACATAGTTAAATTTACAAAATCTGTACTTAAATTCAAGGCATTTTAATGATTTTTAAGAATGGAAAATGTGTTTAAAGGACGTCTGTTGTCTGTGGCTCTCTAATTTTCATGTGTTTTAGCTTCTGGTGGTACTCATCCATCACGAGGCATTAGCAGCGATGCGTAGCTATGCCAGGCTGTGCAGGGCGCTGCGGTGTAAGCTCAGGAAGGGAGGCTCGGGTCGCATGACAGGCTAACGCTCCAGTGTTATGCAAAGGTTAAGTACTCCTGTGTTGGGAGTTAGTGAGGCTTGCAGTTTGCTGACCTAAATCTGAGTGATTCCTATTATGTTGAGTATTTGCTTATCTTTTGGAGCATCTCTGTGTAGCCAGGGTGTAACAAAACTTCAGCATGCATCTGTTGTACCCCGAATGGAAGAGGATAAAAGAAGTGCAAGTATGAGCAAATAATGTACATGTATAACCATCTGCCTTCTTCAACTGGGCTCTCCCATTTTAGTATGAAATCAGCATTAGTGTGTGGTAGCATACAAAAAACAGGCCAGAGCTTGTTTGTTCCCCTCAGTATGCTAGTTACTTATTCATAGATACCTGGCTTGTTTGCTGAACCCCTGATTCCTTTCTCCCACATCCCCCAACTGAAAATTACTTATCTAGTTCTCACTGGCTCTCATGTGTGTTCTGGAGCACCACTTTATGAGCTCCATTATTTGAAACCATTAGTCCCAGATCTTGTGTGCATTTACACAGACAAATTTCAGTGATTGTCATGGGAAAAAAAAAGATCAGCTTTGATGGGATTTATGCAGCATGAAGGTGAGAGGAACCTTGTTTTCTAAAATAAGTGATGAGAAATGATTCAAAATGATGATCAGTGTAGTGGACCATTCAGTGCACATGACAGTTTCCAGGATTCTGATGCTATTCCTCATAAGCACATAATTAGTAAAATACAGTTGGAGTGTGTCCCTTTCAGTGGAACCACTATGGCCCAGCTTTTGACAAGAGGCCTCTGCATCTGGGTGGGTCTCTCTCTTCCCTGACACCCCCCAACACTGTCTGTTTTCTATGTGAGGGGTGTTCATGCAGTCACAGGCAATGGGATTCCCCCACTGAATGATCATTTTCTCATCAAAGTCGGTGATGTAACTGGGACCTGGGCTTCATGCTGAATGTCAGGTCTTGGCACCAACAAAACCAAGCAGTTCTATCTAACAGGGAGGAAACAAAAACCTGTAAGGATTGTAGTCTTAGATCTTGGATGTTTCTGTTAAAGACACTCAGGCCGGTGACTGTTTCCAAGTTTTAATGATTTGTCCCACATGTGGAGGCAAATGAAATCTTAGGACCTGACATTCTCTTCAACAAATAGAAGAGATGCCAGTTTCCAGTGCTGAGGTAAAAATAGATTTGTTAGCCACAATATCTGTTAGACTAAAATAATGTATACAGAGCAAGTGTGATGGGTAAGGAAAGGCCAAAGGCATCAGCCCAGATGCTATTAAAAACTTAAGAAATGTTAAACAGTATGCTAAGAATGTGGAGTTGCTTACACTTTCAGTAAAGGCACAAAACCTTTCCCATATTTATCTAGAGTATTCATGGTAATTCAAAGTCTTTTAGAGGGACTTGCAGTTGTTCTTGACAAATACCTTAAGACCCAAAAAGTGCTCTTCATCATATCACTAACAGGAGTCAGTAAAGACCTTTTGGTCTTCTCTCCTGCTGCATGCAAGTAAGAAGAGAACTTGACCCCAAGTTTGAGAATTGTGTGTGGATTAGTATCCTTTCCTCTCGCCCTCCTTCCCGTTTTAAGATACTTACTATTCTGTGCTCTCTCACTGCTTGGGAAAATCAGACTTTTGATGTGGTTTTACAAAGAGTTTAATTGACAATTGTCATAAATAGTTTCTATAATCTTAGATTAAAGATGTGATGGTCCTCAGTCACTTGAGGCCAGTCATTAACTGACTCTGGGGGACATTTACCCATTAGTGCTAAGCAAAGAGAAGATTCCTTCAACCAAGTGGTCAATGAAGACAGGAATGACAGAAGACCTTAAAGA
Organism: Corvus moneduloides; assembly: GCF_009650955.1. NCBI lineage: Eukaryota > Metazoa > Chordata > Aves > Passeriformes > Corvidae > Corvus > Corvus moneduloides. The sequence goes on along the minus strand of NC_045488.1, from coordinate 2,463,004 downwards.
AATAATATGAGTAATGAAACACATGTATTAGCATCTCATGTACTTCGTATTGGTGGGTATAATATATATTTAATAAAATTACACTTGCTTAGTTGAAAACTTGTGAATCAAGATTGGATAATTTACCTTCTTGGTTTTTTACTTCTAGTAATAGAAATTGAATACATGTGAATTCTAGAGTTATGGCATGTATTCTGTAATATTTCAACAGAGATACCTTAGACTTATTCAGAGTTAAATAGTGCACGTTATTGCTGTGTTTATTTTTGGACCACAGTCTTAATGCAAATCCCATATATGTGGTTATGCAAAATGATCCAGATTCTGGTCATGATTACACTGGTGTACACACAGAGTGATGCCACAGTTTCATTGAGGAGGGAATCTGATCCTGTAACACAGAGGGTTGCATGGTATTTCAATTAAGTAGTTGATGTGTTTCACCATGGAGTTAGAGGTGAGGTATTAATGTCTGAAGCAATTTTTGTACATTATTGACTTACATTTTTAACACTTCCTGAGATTTTTTGGTGGGTTATTGTGCAGCCACGAAATGAAATAATTGTTAAAATATTTCTCTAAAAATCAAATACTCTGTGTTGTCACTGTTTTTCTGATATTTTTCATGTCTTTTTAGCTGGCTGTATAAAATATAAAATTCTATGTTACAGCCTTGCTCAAGAAGAACAGTATTAGTTATTCCGAAGTCTTTAGGCTAGTAAAAAAAAAAAATCTTTATTTACATCATATCAAGTCTGTCATTGCTAAAATCATATCACGAAAATACATGTATATGAGAATACAAAAACCTGAGTGGTTGAAGAAATTTGGCCAGGGAGCTGTCTGCTATATGGAGAAGAGTCTTTACAGGGATACAATCTGTTTGCCCCTTCCTTTCATTCAGTGGAAATTTTCCACTGTTACAATTTCTCAGGAGTACTGGTCTTTTTGGATTATGGAAAAGAGGGAGCTTGCTTCAGACAAGCTTGATGATTCCTGTTATAAAGGAGTAAGATACTGATTGTTCTAATTACCTTGTAAAAGAGCTGCCAGGACTTCAGAAGTTCAGAGATCTGTTAGGACCACAAAAGCTATTTGTGTAGGTATCATTAACATACCATTACAACACCCAAACCATCATTATTACATTTACTGCCTTCCCACACTGAAAGTAAATCGACTTCTCCCCATTTCTGCTGTGTGTTTACTCCTGCTGTGTCTCACTGAGCTGGAGCACTGGAAGTTGGTTCCCTCTCTCCCTCTCATCTCCCGTTTTTATTTATAACCCATTTTCAGTTCTGGACTGAGTTTCATTCCAGTGCTCTGCAACTGCATTCTGTTTCATGGCTCTGCAGAGGAGCATTTATATTTTAGAAAAGAAAAAGTTATTTCTAGTGTATTGTACCACTCCATCTCCTTGGTAAATGTGAGAGGTATCTCTTTAAATCGTACGCATTGCATTGTCTGAAAGCATTTTCCCTCTCTTTGGATGTCACTCTATGTAATATTCTGTAAGGCATTAGGATCTATTTTTCTTACACAGTTTGCACTACTTTTGGATAGCCGAAGTTACTTTAGTCAGTGTATTTTGGAGCCAAAGAGGAAAAAAAATACCCAGAGCTCGTCTACTAGGTTTGTCTTTACCTTGCTAGTTAATAGTTAATATTTTGTGGTATGTAAAGAGAGTTTCTATAACGTGGCACTCCTAAGAACACTTTTTAAAAAATAGTAATAAACTTCAGCCAACTTGTTCTTTTTAAGTGAAACTTGCACAGTTCTGTAGTAGAATTCATTCTCCTTAATAATCATCTGGTCTTGACAATAAATATGTCACCAAAGCTAGTCACTTTTTAGCAAAAAGGGAGATGAAAATTAAGTCAGAATTTTATTTAATTGTTGCTAGCCTGTGAAAGAAATTGGAAAAATTAAAATCTACAAAGACAGGGTCCTTTGCAGCTTATACAGCAAAGTAGGGTAGACTAGTGTGTGTCAGGTAACTGACTATTCAGAAATGAGAAGTTATTCTACATTTAGCTGCATTGCTTACTGTTTTCTTCATCATGGAATAGAATAAAATGTGGTAACAATTTTCTGTATTTGGATTGCTGCCGCACATAATTGGGAACAACAGAGCTAAGGCTTTGATTTTGGTGAAATGCTTAGTCTGCGTGTTGGATTAAAATGTGTGCAACAAATCACTCCAATTCTGTAATAATAATTTCTGAACACTATTTTTTTTATTTTATTACTGTAATGTTATTACTTTTCAGTTACAGACTTTGAGAACTGGGTCAGTTGCATGAACAAAATTGGCATGAAAATAGTTGTATATTTGTTCTGGAAAATAGATTGCCAACATATGTTATAAAATAGCCTGAATTGTTCTGTGCATCAAATGTAAGTGATAATGTTAGTCTCATATTATTAGTAAGCTATTAATTCAAAGTCCTGTTCTTTAACCAGTATCCTAGGAAGACTAGGTAATATTTGCTAGATAGACGTGTTAAACAGATCATCTGTGCAGAAATGGATTTGTGAAGCAGCTTACGGAATGGAAAATAAATTTAGGCTGAAGTGTGCCAGCAAGTCAATATATGAGAACAATTTGCAACAAGCAAAGGTGAGGAAGACATGAAGGAATAGGGTCATCAGATTCATGAATTAAAGGGTAATATTCTTGGGGCTGGAATTTATATGAGGCAGTAACTAACTTTTTGGCTGCCTAATACAGCATACAGAGTTATGGTACCAGTGTTAGATACTGCTTCCATGGATGTTCTTTACTCTTGTGAAAATAACAAGAAGCAACTTGGTGGTTGTCCGCAGCACAGCTGTAGTATTTTGAGACATTTCTGCTGCCAGGTTTATATCCCTGCCAGAAACAGTGCCTGAATGGTTGCACTCCGAGTCCCTAGTTCCAGTGACATCTTAGCACTAGCCAGTGTTAAATCTCAGCTGTTTGAGCTCAGTGCTGCACTGTGTGCTGAAGCAGCTGGGAAATGGTCTTGCTTATATGTGAAACCATCTCTGGCACTGGAAGGGAGCAGACAGAAGTGGCATGGTGATAATTTCTTCACATACCACATCCAAACCTACCAAACCTCATTGGTGAGAAGTGTCAGACATCATAGGAAATAAGTTTTTAAATATTTACAGAGTTTTGTTTTCTTTTCTTCTGAACACCCTCTGATATCTTTGCCATGTACTTTCCAATGATGACACATTGGGATCTGACTGGGGTGAGTAATGGTGTCTGGCTGGGGGGAGGAGAGGACAGGGAGTGCTTGACAGTGAGTAATTATTTAAGGAAATGGCCTGTGTGGAAAGAAAAGTGTGTTGTGATTGGATGCATTTATCAACTGGCCTTTCAGTGTCACCTGTGGACAGAGCATTATTGTGTCTGCGTTTTTAAATAGTTGGAAGTCAGTTTATTGAGCTAACTTGGGAATGTGTTGGGGTCTGGTCTTGATTCAGTCTGTGGATTGAGATGTGAGACGTGTCCCCCATTAGAAAAGATGGAAGTAAATGATAGTTATCCCATGGTCATCCCTGAGCATGGTCATTCACTTTTCTGGCCAGCAGTTAAAAGTCATAAGGTCTTGTATGCGAAATACCATTTCATGATCAATATTATTTCAAGTCTACAAGCAACTGACAGGGCCATTTTGCAAGTGAAGATGGAGTTACAAGCTCACTGCTCTTCCCTATTTCCTTTGTACGGTGACACACAGAGGTTTGCATTAGTTTTATATGAGGTGTATGTATGTAGAGCCTTCTGTTGGTTCTCTCTGTCCTTATCAGGAGATTTTAGTATGTCTGAAAATACCTAGAATCACTTTGATTTTGAAATTAAGCCTGAAGTGCTAAACCTCTGTGTTCTGTAGCTCCCTATATGCTATGGTGGTGCTCACTACTACAGTGAGCTTGGTCATGCTGTTCTCTTCTGTCAGCGCCAAGACTCTGTGCAATTCTTTGAATTTTACTGCAAAAATTCTCATTTCAGACACAGCACATCCTGCCTTCTGAAATGAGGCACATTATGGTTTTCTCCATCACCTCCAAATGTATTGCTGCCTTCTCTGAATAGAGTGAAATGACTGAAGTACAGTGAAACGTACAGTGATGGATGCTGGGTTTTTCCATTGACAGTATAGTTTGTATATTCTTTGGCTGTGTGAGATCCGGCTCCAAAGGAGCATCCCTTTCCTGACGTGTGGCTGAGCAGTGGCACAGGCTGCCAAGTGCAGTGGGTCACACCTGGGCAGTGCTGAGCAGCTGTGCAGAGATGAGAGGATGTTTCTGCCCTGTGCAGTCTCTCTTCCAATGTCCCTCTTTTATCCCCAGCTGGTGTAAAAACCCAAGCAACTCTCCGAGCAGCAGAAACAAAAGTGCTGCTAGGCAGGAAAATAGTTGGACTAATGATCAGCATTAAGGCACTTCACTTGCCTTAGAGTGCTTTCTGACCTTTCTTTCATTATTTGTATGATAATGGAATATTCCTTTCTTTCCCTTTCCCCCTGTACTCAGGAAAGGGGAAGTTGCTGGTTTGTGTTGCCAAGGGGGGTTTCAGCTGCACAGCAGTCTTGGCTGGATTTGGGGGTTCATGCCAGATTTTCCCCCTGTGAGGTGCTAACAGCTGGGAGGGACTGGGTTTGCTGCTCAGACCGTGCTGCATCCCGAGGTACCGTGTGAGCTGTGCATGCCGTGTGCAGAGAGCTGGAAAAACACCGCTCATTTTATCATTATCCATTTTTCTGTGATGGCAAGAGATGGCATTTTCCTGCTTCCTGTAATGAGGTCTTGATCATGGCTTGCTGCAGTCTCATCCTTTGCACCCATTCAGTTTTTATTTATTTTAAGAGAGGTGAAGGAGTCTGTCAACCTCCCTTAACAGGTGGTTATCCGTTTGCAAAATCAGGCTGTTAATTTGAAACATCAAGACAGGAGATTTATAGTGAATCCTAGAGGGAAGAGGGACCAAATTTCATCCAGCATCCTTGCACTAGCATAATTGTGTAATCCAGGTTCCATTCATTCACAATGTTTTTAAACTTTATTTTTACATTAAAAACTATATTGTGCTTGAAACCAAGCAGAAGTTATTGTGAACAGGGGGCTTAAGATGTGTGTCTGGTGTCAGAAGTCTTGCACTATCCTGGTGCTTGTAGTCTCTTCGGTGCTGTCCAGAATTACTTGAAATAATTATCGTTATTTATTGCTGTGCTTGGTTTTGATCACAGCCTGCCAAGACTACATATTTCAGCAGCCTCTCTGCTGCTTTTAGGGATATAAAGGATCTTTTGAGAAGATAACTAAAATTATTTGATGGTTCTGACTGAAACAGGAATGAGCTCTAGATCAAAATGCAACTTGATTCTTTCCTGTGGAATTAATAAGCTGCATTGTTGCATGGTGTAAACTGGTGCCATTCTATTGCCCTCCTGCTCTTTCTGACAATATATGAACTTAGTGTGCTTTTACCATTTCTACCATCTTCTGAGTTGTCTGAAGCTCCTTGTGGTGTTATTCCTTATCAAAATAACTAAGAAGTTTGTAAAGAAGCAGATAAAGTTGTTAGGTAATGGTGGCTACTGCCTTACTGAAGGCTGCTTGCATGTGCTGAAATTTTCATTAGAAGTGACTTAAAAGATTGGAATTACCAGTTGCACATTTAAAAAAAATCATTTTGCTAAAATAATTTCAAGCTTCATTCTTCAGTTAAATTGAAGTTATCCCTAAGAAAAGGAAAAAACAACCCATACAAATTGCATAATAGGTTTTCCGGCTATATTTTCCCTATTTCTCTCTTTCCAGCTCCTGACTGATCACTGGTACCTTGTGTTTGAGCTTTCCTTATTGAAGTACTTTGAGTAATCACAAATGACATGAATGTGTAAGGAACCTTTGTTGATACAAAACAAGGATTGGGGTTTTTAGCTCATATCCTCTTTTCATTTTGCCAAAGTGTTAGTAGAATCACACTTTCTTCTCTTAGGCCTTCATCTTGTAATAAATAAAAAAATCTTAAACGCACTATTTCAAACACTTCAATTTTAAAGCTCTTTTTATTTGGCCTCTGTATAAAAAATGGATTGGTGTGTGGATTTCTCTGTGGCCTTAGGCTGGTGTGTACATTCAAATTATCTTTTTCATATGCATTTTCTGACTTCTAGAATTTTCCATTAAGACCAGAAAAGAAAATCTTGTGAAAATGTGGAAGACTGTATTTGAGAAAGTAGAAGGAAAGCTGTATTTAGAAGAAAACTGAGTATTAAGAATAAAATTTATCAAGGCAAAATATTAGGTGAAAATACTCTGTAATTCTCCATACTAAAGTGTTATGAACTTGAATAATAACAAATAGGAGCCAGACTTGCTTGGTTTTGAGTGCATATTTAACCCACATCTTGTTACTGAGACCTTGTGGAAAGATTTGCATGATTATGAAGTTAATTTCATTGGGTTCACCATATTTCTAAGGCATATTAGCCACTGCTAAGTCATTTATAGCTTGAAAGCAAACAATTGTAAATGCTGATCCATTCATATCCTACCATAAAACACAAGATGGGTTATTCACTGCTGTCTGCCGCGTGCTCTCACTGCGACAGAGAACAGAATGAGTCCTTTTTAACCCATCTGTATATAAATGGCAGAGGGACACTCTACAATGAGGAGTTTCATTCTGGGGAGGTACTCGGAAGATTTCCTGTTGCCAACACAAGACTATGGCATTTCTAAAGAAATTGTTGTCTCTTGTTTTAGTATTTGGGGTTACAACATTGGGAGTTTTGCATAGAGTAAAGCACAAAGTCTTACTTTGATCAAAGATGAGAAATCGATCTGGGAAATAATTTTTTTTAATTGATAGGTATAACGGGTCATGACTTATTTATTTTAATTTCTGTGTTGAAGGAATAAGATGAAGCTGGTAATATTTGGGTTTGTACTGCATGCTTCCAAAGCTGCATTTCTACAGTGAGAAAGAAGGCAATGTAGGTTTTAACAAAAGCAAAACAAGCCTGTTGAACTGAGAAAATTGAAGCAATTACAAAAAAGCTTTAAAATAGTGAAAAACTTGGTAGAAGCTGTAGTGTAGAAAATTAATATGGGAAATGAAGGGACAGAATAAGAAATACCAAGCCAAAGAAAGTTAAGATGATGATAAGGAATTAGGTAATCAAGGGCAAGAAAGATGTTATCAGAGATTATGATTAGTTTCATGATGAGGCTGATGGAATTGCTAGAGAAGGGTGGGAGAAGTGTTCAGTAAATGTAGCTGAACTGTTTGGAGGGGATAGGACAGGGATTTTGTACTTGAAATCTGATAGCCTTTCAGGCTGAAATTAAATAGCAGGAATTGGATTTACGTGTTTTTGTACAGCTAGTCCAGCTAACCACAGAGCCTGAAAACAGCTTTTGGGTTCTCACACGTTAATTCTCCACAGATCTGGAAATACAAGACAAATTTCCAGAGGCTGAAAGAAAATCGTTGATGATCCAGTATTTTAAAAGGAAAAGAGATTATCTGAGTGATTATAGGTGTGTTAAACAGGCAAAAGATAGAACTGCGATTATCAGAGTGATACAGGGTTAATGAAGAGTAAATGGTATTTAGTGTCATTTAGTACAAGTTCATCAGAGAAAGGTCCTTTGATGTAACTCGATATCCTTTCTGATATCATCATGTTAATTGTGAAGATAACAGTAGCAATATAGCATTATTGTTTGCCTTACAGAATTTCTGTAAGCCATTTTATTAATTGTATCAGAATGGCTTGATTAATTATCAGAATTACAGCATGTGGACACAGCATCTCTGGGTTGGATGAAGATTAATTAAATGATCGGCTTCAGGGTGCATCTGGTGTGGGGAGATAGAGCAGATGGGAAAGATGTCTATTCTCGCTTCTGCCCTATTTCACACTTTTTAACAATGATGTAGTGAAAACATATTATTGTTAACAAAGTTCAGATGTGGCGTGAAAATTGGAGGAATTTATAATGTCATGACTCTAAGGCAGTGTGGATTGCTTAGTGACTTTGGCTGAGGTATCTGGTAACTTCTTCAGTACAAACAAACAACAGGTTCATAATTTGCTGGCTGTGCTTACAGGATGCTGGACTCTGTCCTGGTGCACCATAACAAAAAAGCATTTTAGAGTTGCTTGTGAAGAATGAACTGGAGTGTGCACCCCGGATGTACAGGAGACAGCAGGAGTTGGCAGTACCACTGTTTGGCTTTTGCCCTTGGAGGATGGAACAAAATGAAGCCTACTGGTGTTTCATTAACATCTCAGTTTGATTCTGTCTGTTGGCTAAGTGGCCTGTCCTACCATAAACAAATCAAAGCCGATGTGTTCCACATGCCCTCCATGCAGCTGTAGGCAAAGCTTGCCCACATATCTGGTACAGCATATGCCTGAAGAGCAGTGAAAACTGTCCTCAAAAAACTTCCTGCAGACTGTATTTGCTTCCCTTGAGCCTCGTTTGAGAACAACCATCCAACTTGTGGAAATAAACATATCCTAACTCTTTTATCAGTATTCTTTTAAATAATAGGCTGCATATTTAAAATAAACTGATGAAAAGACCCTGGAAAGAATATTATGAGTCATTAAATGAAGCAGCAAAGGGCACCTACAGATGTAATATTCCTGGTAAAATAGTCGCAGTTTATATTTTCAGTGGATTTGAATTAAAGAGAGAGAAAAAACATTCTCTGTAGACCACTTCTGGCATAAATTGTTGGGTTGGTGGGCAATTTGTGTGAAAGAGAATTGCCTTAATGTGCTGTTGTTTTGCTTTATTGTGAGGTTTGTTGTGTATTTTTATTGTGATTCTGATCAGGTTTCCTGTTTTTGGTGCAGATTACAGGACGGGCCCTTGCTTCACTCTGGTAACCAACCAGATGTGCCAGGGCCAGCTCAGTGGAATTGTCTGCACAAAAACCCTGTGCTGTGCAACTGTTGGGAGAGCGTGGGGCCATCCCTGTGAAATGTGTCCTGCCCAGCCGCATCCCTGCCGCCGAGGCTTCATTCCAAACATTCGAACGGGAGCCTGTCAAGGTAAGTTAGCAGCAAAGCTTCCCCAAAAGCTGCTGAAATTGTTACTGGATTAATCTTAATTGAGTTACACTGCTGTGAATAACCTGTCCTAAGCCATTCTCAGCTATATGTGTGAAGAATGGAAAAACACTGTCAGATGCATTACTTCATGATTCAGTGAGTGCCTGATGTTCAAGTGAGTACATTAGTAACTCAGGTCATGTGGGAGCAGCCAGCATCTTAATGAATTTTTCACTGCCAGCAGCCCTTTCCCTTGGTTCTGTAATGGTGTTTTTAAGTATACCACTCGATCATTCTGTGGAGGAATTTGTTTTGTTTCAGAGAGCACTCAAAACATGCAAAAATCAATCTATGGCAGTACTGCCCCATTCATCTGGTGTGGGATTTTTCAGCTAAAAGTTGTTTAATTTGGATTCATCTTGGATGTCTTATCTCTTGAGCTATATTGCTTTGACCTGGAGAAAAGTGCCTGTCGTGCCATTTGTAATGCCCTATTATATATTTTATACAAGTTTGGAAATGCATTTGCATTTGTTTCAAATCATAAAATCCACCCAGATGTTGCTTACTTCTTTCAGAGCATGCCTTACCATAGAAAGTCCTTACACTGCTTTTGGCTTTTAGTCTAATACTTCCAGCTGTATAAATTCTTTTATTGTCTGGATGTCTGGCAGGAAACAGGAGAAAGTTAACAGGGGCAACTATGTATTAAACTGATGTGGATTATACGTTCCCAGCGCCATATCTTTGGGGCCAGTTTATTTCAATCTGTCTAACATTTTCTAATAATTTACAATATTTTTGAAAATAGGGAAGATAAAGATTATAAATCAGTGAGTGATTTTATATAATCATGAAATTCCTATGAAGGGACTTCAAGGCATTCCATTATATTAAAAATGTAGATACCCTCTGTCACAGGCCAAGTCGTGGTTGGTGCCTGCAGACAGACATGATGAACTTCAAGATGGACATGGTTGTGTGCATTGCATGATGTGCCCATATTTTGACCTCAGTGATTTTGTTCCCCCTCTTTCTGTAAAGGTCAAGACTAAATTGTGCAGAAATCTGTGAACTGAGGTTCTGGACACTTTCGAAAGCCTATGTACATAAATATGTGGCCCACACCCCTGCACTTATGCCACATCTAGTTATATCCCTCTTGTTTGTGTCAGGGAAAAGCTACAGTGAACTCTCTAATGGGTTTGTGCAGTTTGGAATAAGGATACTTCTGCTTACTGCACATTTCTTAGCAAACAGCTACATTGATGCCGATCTCTGTCTGGTGCCAGAACAGTTTTGGCCCTGTACATTTGACTTGTATTTTCCAGTTTTCTCTTCGTAAGTATTGTGTTTGTAATTTCAACAGATCTTTTATGGAATCACATATTAGCTTTATTTTTCAAGCAATTGTACTAAATTCTTTTGAAATCACATAACATCCATTCAGACTGAAGACATTTCAGGGATTTCACATCCCTATTCAATCTAAATAAAGGAAAACAGGTTAAATAAAATCCAGGTTCTCTGAGGAGAAAAAGGAATCATTATTATTGTGTGGAGAAGTCAGAAAAAATAAAGCAGAAGTGAGGGCAAGGTTATTTTCAAAAGTAAATAGAATATCACTGCCCAGAGTTTGACTTTGGCTGAAAGTTAAATTAATATCACAGGCTAGATTTTTAAAGATACAAAGAAGAAAAATTAAACCAAAAGGTGGAATTTTGAAACAGACATCATGACTCAGAAGCCTGACTTTTGTTTTTTTTAGTTTTTGAGGTTTTTTTAAGTCAGTACAGTGCCATGAAGTCTGGCTGATGACTGTTACTAAAGCACAGCCCATTGCTGTAGCTGAAGTCCCAGCAGCAGTGTGGTTGAGTCAAGGCTGCTGAGGCTGTGCTGGTTCTTTGACCTCCCAGCACAGTGGTTCCCTCAGGGACAGCTCTGCTCTGCTGCTGCTGCTGCTCCCCAGACCTGGATTGGTTCACCCAGGGATCTTTGCATAATGCTTTGCCGTGTGCTGCAGATATGCCCCATGGCATTCCTGAAACTTCCTCCTTGTGGCTCCCAGGAAAATTGCCTCTTAGCCTTTTGTACATACATAATACTTCACTTTTCAGGCTTCAAGACACATTACAGCTGTCTCTCTGGGATTTAAAAAGGGAGGTTTGGAGGCATCATCTCCTTCAGCTTGTGTCCGTGCATTGAAACCTTTGTCAGTGTGAAGCCCAAGAACTCAAGCAACCATGTTTTATCAGCAGCCGGTGGTTCTCCTGAGGAGATGGGGGAAGCACGAGCATTTGGTTCAGAGAGTGGGGTGCTCTGTGCTCCTGAAGGAGCTCCTGAGCAGTAGAGACAGGGCAGCCTCTGGGGACTGCAAGCCAGACTTCCCGAGTGTCCTGTTGCAATGCCACTCCTCCACCTCCTTTAGCCTCCTTTCTGTAGCTATTATTAAGCCGTAGCAACACTTCTGCAGCTAAGTGACGACACACGTTGTTGTGCTAAAATAATTGTGAGGCCAGAAACTGGGGCCTCTTGAAAATGTTTGTCTTGAGCTTACTACCTAGCCTGTGATATCATCTCTGTTGTTTCGTTTTCCTCAGTGAAAAAAAATGAAAAGCAAAGAAAGAAAAATAAAAGGGAAAAACCTCTCCAAATTTATGTATATCTAAGCAGATCATTAATAATTCCTCCTGAGACATTAATTATGGCTGTGAAACTTTCTGAGTCAAATCCTAACCACAGTCTAATGTCATCAGTGCTGATCTTGCTGGAGTGTCAAGTTAGTTTCCATCAGTAATGACTCTGCATTGCTGTGCCTCTCCATGAGGCCCCCTCCATGCACACTGCAACTGCTCCTCTGTGCTGGTGGCCTAAGCTCTGTATGGAGTTGCCAAGATTTTCGAGGGGGCAAGTGATTTTGGGTGACCAGCTTTAGACACTTCAAAGAAACTTGAGTTCTGGCAGGCTGTGTTCTCTGCACACCATTCCCCAGATGTTTTGGAAAAACAAAGCAATAGCAGTTAGATATTTAATGTCTGTAATAATAATAACCATGTGATTTCTTGCAGAAAATATTTAGAGTACTGTACTTAATCATACTTTGCATAGAGTAATTACAAAATCAGTGTCTGTCTTCCCAAGCAAGTATCATAATATTATGATGGGTGAAGAATGGATTTAAGCATATTTAATTTCTGTGTAGACAAATTATTATGGCTGTTCTTGAGAAATGAAATAAAAGTGGGTGTTTTTTCCTTTTTTATGTCATAGATGTGGATGAATGCCAAGCCATCCCTGGGATCTGTCAAGGGGGAAATTGTATTAATACTGTTGGATCTTTTGAGTGCAAATGCCCAGCTGGACACAAGTTTAATGAAGTAACACAAAAATGTGACGGTAAGAACTTCTAGAACTTTCTTCTGAAAGTAGAAGCAGGGGAGTCTTCTTTTGGGAGACCAACTTTGTTTAACAGTTTGTAACAAACTTTCTGTCTCTTTTGCCTTGAATATGCAAATAACATTATTCACAACAAATACAATAGGGGTGCTTTCTCCCAAACCAGAGAATATTAAAAATTAACTTAATTTGAGCAGACAAGTTTCATAAGTGATTAGTGATTTTGGAATGCTTTCAGTACCATAAAAGTATTTGTGAAAGAAAGGTGTGCATTCACCATCCTTTCTTGCATCAAATGCCCTTTAAGAAGCACTCAAAAATTTTTAGTCATTTTAGAAGAATTACGACTTACTCTTTCAAAAGAAAAATCCCTATTTTAGGCAAAACTTTATAATTTATTTGCAGGTTAGGGAGAGCAGTTTCAGAAGAGCTTGTACACAGTATGGTTTACATATTGTCTGCCAGTGATTTTGGCAGAATGCAACATACATTTAGGATAGAACAACAATGCAAGTGTTTCCTTCTGTGGATGAAGTACCAAGAATGTGGTGAATAGGAGAGACTGAACATGTGCCTTGTTAAGTATTAGTACATGAAAAGCTGAGAGTTGTAGGCTGCATCTCATAAACATTTTGATGATATTTTTCAATTGCTGAATCATCTTAAAAAAAAGCCCTACCAACAACCAAAGAACAAAAAACCCCCAAACAACCACCACCCTCAGAGCCTGCACTTGCTAACAGTTAAGGAACCGGACTCAAGAACCTCGTATAGGTTGTTGTGCTCCCAAATTCTGCCACAAATTTCCTGCCCCATTTGTGAAATCTCTTTGCAGTGATCAGCTGGATGCAAAGATCAGATGAATTTTTCCTTCTTCAGTTTCATACCTATTGATTTTTGAACCTCTGCAGACAGAGAGTTACTTTCAGTACATCTTCATATTGTGTGTACCAAGCAATTTTAGTTAAACCTGAGTAGGTATTAATTCAAATAGTGAAAAGTCCTGCCTTTATACCAGTGGCATAAAATAAGATAGAGGCTCAACATTTAAGAGCATGATCATGCAACAACAGCATATCCATTCTGTTCTTTCTAAATTATCTTTTGAATTTTATAAGACAATATAAGACAAGTTGTTTGTTTTACAGGAATTAACTGTAGTTAATTCTGATACATAATAAATAAAGTCTGATTGTTTGGTTTAGCTTCCTATTTAGTGAGCAGGACTTCTGGCAGTTGTAATATGTCCTTGGGCACTGATTTGGTTCAACTGGGAGCTACCTGCTGAATTACCAGCGCTGTTTTTTCAAGGGGTCTCCATTAAAGTTAGATCATAATAGCAATCGTCAAGTACAGGGAGACAATCAACAAGATGGGAAATGAGGTGTGTTGGCCGAGGTTCTCTTTGTTAGCAGAGCTGCTGGAAATCTGTATTTTAAGTGCTACATTATTTCACTGCTTGATATAACCATTTCTTTTCCATTGGCACTAATGCTGAAGTAAATTCTTCTTTTTGTGGTGACTGGGGGAGTAATTTTTCCTGGAGCGACATTTAAGTCTGCGAGTACATCAAGTATACTTACCTTTGTAAAACTTGCATGCTTAGCAATGACAATATTGCTTATATGGATGTCAACACTAATATAAATAGTGAAATACTGTTTGGGTTAGGCTCAACCCTAAAATAAAGAGTGATGATTTTGCTTTTAAAAAGGTCGGACTCTATATAAACAGTGGCAACACTGACTTTAAGATAAACATTGGTGAATTTGAGTCAGAAAATGCTTGAATCTGATCCATTTACGATTGCATTTTTCTCTGTTAATTAAGGGCTTTATTCAGACCAAAATTCAATTTCCACATTTTTTGTCACTGAGACTTGTGGGACTCCTGTGGTGTATAATCTTGGAGCAGAAGCCAGAAGTCTCTTAGCAGTGCTCCCAGGGCACTCGGACTTGAGGCTTTGGCAACATCCTCGAAGTAGCACTGAACAAAAAGTCACACCCCTCTCACACACCCAAGTGAGGAATGTGACCCACATCAGGACAACTAGCAAGATGCTGGGGAAGAATGTGTGCACAAGGGACCCAGGGCCCTGCTCCACTCAGGATGGCTGAGTCTGCAAACTTGAGTGATCTTTGTGCCACCCCAGTCCCTCCACTACTTTCCTGCAAAGGCAAGGGGCTACAAAAATATTAGAGCATCCCTTACTTTACCTAGAAGAGCAGGAGTTGTTAGTTTTTATACTACTGAGTTTTTATATTACTGTCTTCACAGAAGTAGAACTGAGATCCTCTCTACTTGCTAAAATTCTCATTAATGGTCCTGTGGGACTTCGGGTGTTCCCCCATCTGGTGGGGCCAAATTCCAATTTAGGCGTTACATTTAAATTCTTCCAGTCCATTTTAATGACTATGGTATTATTCACTCTTTGCCTTGGTGTGTTGGGTGGTGTTGCAGTATTTCATCTCAGGAATTTTTGTGGTTGGTGAAATCATTATTACAGTCATGTGTCTGTCTTTTCGTAGATCTCTGGAGGAGAGGTTGGGTAGAGTCCTGTGATGCCATTATTTCTAGCTGGATGCTCCCTGTCAGGAGAGCATCTGGGTGATTGTAGATGGCTGTGACAAGCAGATGTCATTGATCAGCCTAGAGAATAACCTCCCTTTCTGCTCTGTTTGGCTGATTACTCTTGTAGGTACCATGGAAAAGATTGAGCTGTTTTTAACCTCAGCAGAACTCCAGGTTCCGAGGAGATGAGGGCAGTGCTAATTAGATGCAGCTGCATTGTTAAGACAGTCTCTGGAAACCAAGGGCAAAGTAACTACACATCACAGGCAGGCTACTGGTGGTAATTAAGGAGCACTTGGGGCTGACATAGGTTGTTATTCACATAGCTGTAGATAATACAAACTAGCTGTGGAAGAAACCCTTCAAGTTCCCTCTGTGTAGCTATGATGAGTTGTAAGAATTTGTTAGGTTTTTTTCCTGCAGACTTTGAAAATTTTTCTGCATTGTATCCATGATGATGATTTAGTATATGGATTGAGGTTTTTTAGTGAAGAGAATCATGATATGGAAATTTTATTTTAAAATCACTGACAAAATGTCGGGGGAATTATGGATGCTGCCTGATTTCTGCAGTAGATATTTTGGTTACACTCTAGAAACCTGTTGAAACTTCAGAACACTGATTTAGTGGAGAAAGTCAGGGAATATAATTTTTGTTGCCTGCAGTCATCCTGGTCTGAGCTGTAATCCTGTCAGATTGCATTAGTTGAACAATACCTAGCTGCTCAGTGCTTTTGTGTGGGGGGTTTCCAAGACAAAACCCGAGTGCAGTGAGAAGGACAGGCAGTTCAGTAGGTGGTACATCTCCCTTCGAGTCTGTATTGAAGCAGTGCCTCAGTGTGGTACCAGGAGATGCTGTGCTGCTGGAGATAATGGTTAAGCTCCTGATCACTGTGGTCATGGCACAGTTTGCACTCTGGTCTCAACACAGTTTTTTTAATTCTGGTAGGCAGAATTCAATGCAGATACAGTGGTTTTTTAGGTTCTGTTTCATTTCTGTTTATAAGATGCCTAACAAAAGATGCTAATTCAAAACTGCTGATTATGCCCTGAATTTGATTATTACTACTAATTATAAAATACCTCTTCTTGTGCCAAAACTAATTTAGCTAACCTGCCCCTGCATCTCTTTTTGTCTTGAAGATATCGATGAATGTAGCACCATTCCTGGAATTTGTGATGGAGGAGAGTGTTCAAACACAGTTAGTAGTTACTTCTGCAAGTGTCCTCCAGGGTTTTATACAGCTCCTGATGGCTTAAAATGCATAGGTGAGTAGAATCCTGTGAACAATAGGACCATCGGTGTCATAAACATTCATGAATTTCTAAAATGGGTAAGAGTATGTCAGAAACATATTTCAACTTGTGAACTTGAAATCCTTCTTTTATATAAAAGTACATCACGTGCCTGTATATGTATTCTGAAATGAGTTTTCCATTTGCAGGATGTTTCTTCTTTGCCTCTTCATTGTGACCTTCTCTTTTATTTTTCTGCCACAGTTTTTCTATTATGTCATATTTGTTGCCTTAGAACTTGTTTAACCATCTCCTTGGTACTGTTGCTTTCATGTTTGTCTTTAATTTAGTCCATGTTATATTCAGCACTCATTTAGAAAAGCAAATTTGCATTCCAGCTGTTATGACCCTAATGCAGGTATTTGTCATTAAAAGAAATAGTGTGATAAACTGAGTATGGGACAGTTTTGTGTGCTTTTATGATGCTGATGATCTGGCAGGGCTGTTCCCTCAGGCTTTCACAGGTGGCAGAGCAGAACCCATCTTCCAAAGGCCCAACCAGGAACCAAAGAACTTTGTGAATTAAATGACTGCCACTGCAGTACCAAAGCCCTAAAAGAACAGTGTTAGCAGTTAATGCTTCTGGGAAGCATACAGCCTGCCCTGAGGCAGGTCTGTTAATTTATTTTTTTTCTCATTTTTGTGCAGTAATTTCTTTTTTCAGTACCAGTGCTGAATTTTGGGCAAAAATCAAATGAAAGTTTTATTTCCTCAGTTTTAGCTTGTTTTTTTAAAGGCTCTTACACAGTGCCAGCATTAGGAATCAAGACAGCATCCTGTGTTTAGTACCTTTGGAAGAAAATAATTTCAGAAAAAAATTGGAAAGAATCCCAAACTTCACAGAGATTAGTACCAAATAATATTAACTTTCCCGGGAGATCTGGAAGTAGTTTGGGTTGTGATTCATTTTGAACGGTGCCATTCCATTTCTGCAGGTTGTAAGAAATAAACTGTTTTTCTTCCATCATCAAGAACAGCTTTTCTGTAGTTTTGATCCATACTCTACACTTAAAATGCCAAAGGGAATTGCTTTTATTGCTTCAGATTAATAGCTTCTAAATTGCTATGGATCATTAAATCATTGATTGCTGCCTGCACTTAATATTTCTGAGCAAGATTCACCTCTCCGTAACAAAAATTTTCTAGAGATGCACAACTTGCATTTTCTTTTTACTTTATATATCACCACTCAGTCAGGACTGGCCAACATTCACACCCATGTCACATTCCTGCAGTTTCCCAGCATTTTTACATTTTCCCATGTATTTGTAGGCTGAGGCAATTCAGCTAAAGAATTGGAGTTTTAAATGGTAACAAAGTATGATAAATAATATGCCAGACTATGAGCCATCATTAAAATTTTGGCTTTGTGTTCAAGGCAAGATGTGCTAAATGGGAAGCACTATCAATTGTCTGTAGATATTTTGGATTCAGGTCTAATATGCAGACTCATACTTGCCATATTCACAGGGACAGAGCCCAGATTTGTATTACTGCTGGGCAAAACATGTAATCTTGATTTGATTACAACATGTCTGTCTTAAGTGAAAAGTGTTAGCTGAACGTGTCTGTTCTGTTAGAGAGGAGGAAATGCTTCTGAGAAATGTATCCCTTAGGGGACTCAAACTGAGCAGCACTGGGGCCAAACATCCAAAGGATGCACCAGGAGCTCCATTATTACAAACCTTAAAAATAAGAACAGAGAAAGCAAAGATAATATCTCCTAGAGCTGAAGAGCAGAAACAAGAGCAGGGCATTTCATCCCAAGTACATGAAGAGTGTAGTGAAGAAAGTTGATAGCCTGTACTTCCAACTGGCATATTTTTTATTTTTGCGAGACACATTTTTATTGAAATTTCTTCTCGTGGTGATTTTTTGCCTTTTCAGAAGGCTGTAATTTTTAGTAAAAATAATAAATACTAAAAACTGAAACAGATAAAAGTTGTTTCCTGCTGTTCTTGTCCTTATTTGTGTGATTTTACCATTTGAAACAGAAAAGGAAAGGGGGGAAAACAAAAATATCCACTTCTGATTACGAAGATGGAAAGATTTGGTATTTTTCTCATAAACTTACTGGGTTTTTTTCTGAAAATTGTGACTTTTGGACACCCTCTTATAATTGTAGCTAGATAAAGCAGTTTTCTGTGTCCTCATCTCTTCATGGCTCATTGTGTCCTTGCACAGATCCCATGTAGATTCCTTTTCCACTTCTTTCCATGTTTCAAAACTTGGTACTGACCAAAATTGAGAAGGATGAATTACAAAGGAGGATGATCAGGTCTGTTAGGTTATTTCCTTCTTCCCATCCACCCCACTGTCACACCAAGCAACTGAGTATCTCCCCAGGGGTACTGGAGAACAGTTTTGACTCCAAGGAGTCCCCTTTGATTTTTAAGAGGGAGATGAAGGAGTAAATACGTGTGGCAGTTTAGCTGGGTACCAGGAGAAAATGGAGAACCAGCACTAGAACTGAAAACTGATTGTTTGTTCTCTGTTTCAGATTTCCACTATATGATAATACGAGTGAGCTAATTAAAGTTTGGAAGTAAAGGCCAACTGACTCTTTTAGCTGTACTGCCAGTAATAGCCACGTTCAGGGTTCCAGCTAATAAAAGGCAGAACTATCACAGACTCTCACAACATATCACTATATGTCAACTTCCTCAAAATAGTATGAAAATTTCCTGGGTTTTTTTATATCCACTTGTGTAGCTAGTAAATTCTGGAAAGCACTGGTACTAGACAGATGAATCCACCATGCCCTAAGTAACTGAGGTGCTGTTGCTTTAGGGAATGATGTCTGCTGTTGTAAGACTATATCTGCAACTTTTTCCACTACATTTTGACAGCAAGTATTTGTATGTTTTAGAAACAAACTTGGTCTGGTTTATCATGCAGCATCAAATCACATCACAGCTTATATTGAGTTTGACATGATGTGACATATTGTGAAACAATTCCTCAAAGCTTCAGATGGTATCACAAGATTATTTTTTATGATTTTTTTTAATCTCATCCACATTTTCTTGTCCTTCTCTAAGCTGGGCTATCTCTGGGCAATGTTGTTAGAGCTGAGTATATAAAATCTGGGTACAGGACATTCTTTGTACAAACACATGCTTATCCTTTTTAGACAGGAAGCCAACACATCTCCATAAACTGTGTGATTGCACCAGTTAAAACTGTGTTGCTCTTTCTTGCCTGCAAGCCTATATCTTGTCAAATCACTACATACTTCAGCTGGGGAAGCCATGGCTAATGAAAAATGAACTAATGCTTTGAGAGCTGCAATGCTGTGAATTTATTGCTGTGCATCCATGCTTTCAAATCAAGGCTTAATTGATCTGGTACTATCATTAATAGAGATGACACTGCGGTTTTTCTTTAGGGGCACAGAAGCATATGTTGTTATAGACTGAATATATGTTTTTACTGCATTTTTGCCTCTGTTGATTCATTGCTGTTCCATATTTCACTGCAGCTTTCTCACAGGTTACACTTGAGTCCGAAGCAGCCCAAATATTGTCTAGATTGTTCTGGTTTTCTGCTTCTTGTAATGTTGCAAGGGCTATGCCATCAATACTGCAAATCACTCCAGCAAAGTGGGACCTTTCCCTTTTGTGAAAGTCGCCTTCCTCATTGGGCTGATGGTCACCCGTCCGTTTCTTTCTCTTGGCAGACGTGCGCCCTGGATTCTGCTTCTCCACGCTGAGCAACGGGCGCTGTGGCAATCAGCTGCCGCAGCCCCTGTCCAAGATGCAGTGCTGCTGTGACAGCGGCCGCTGCTGGGCCTCAGCTCCAGCCACCGCTCCAGAAATGTGTCCCATCAGATCCACCGGTATGAACACACCTGAGCTCTCACCAGCATGGCTGAATGCTGCATTAATTGTGATTTTTTTTTTTCTTAGCCATAATGTTTTCATTAAAGAACTACACGGAATGGTTGAGGCTGAAGAGCACCTTGGCAGATTGCTTAGTCCAACTCCTCTGCTAGAGCAAAGCCTCCTATGGCAGGGTGCTCAGGACCCCCAGGAGGGCAAGCAGACAGAAGGAATTATTTGTTGCTAATTAGTGTTTTGTAGCCAAGTTACTCTGATCTTACCTAGTCCAGATTTGTTTTCAACATCCTCTTCAAGATCAAGTTACTTCCTCTGGACCCTTCTAATATATCCCTATTCCCTCTGCATTTTCATTCTCATTGGGAAACTGGGATTTCCTTCCTCATGACAAGCTTTCTGAGGTGCCATATATTTCCCGAAATTTGACACAGAAGATGGTTTCTTTCTGCTACCAAAATGTGCTGTTCTTTATTGCCTCCTTGTGTATTGAGATCCTCAGATAACGTATCACTTGAATTGAGAGAAGATGGTGAGCAGATTGCGAAACTAAGTATGGGGGAGTGGAGGGAAGATGATTTTGAGATTGTTTAGGACTGGAGACCTAATAAAATGCTTTAGAAAAGGAGGATACAAGAAACTGAAGAATTTATGGGAGGAGGTTAAAGGAGGTGCAGAGTTAATGGAGGAATGGGATTGTAAAACTATAGCAGTGTAACTGAAGAAATTGTCAGAGCTCATAGATGGGAGTTTTTATTATTTTTGTTTTTAATCCTTTGAGTGAAACTACATAGTACTGGAGCAGAAATCTACAACCAGAACTCTTGGAAGACTTTCTGTTTCTGTCACTGTCTTGTTAATAATATTTAAACATGCTAAAAAAGTTCAAAACTGGCTAGAATCATGCTAAAAACAGTGCACTCTATTGATAACCATCTGAAATAGGAAGACGAGAAATTTTTCAGTCTTAACACAGTTCTTTTTTTCTTCAAATACTTTCTAATTACTCATATCTAACTGGTGAAGAAACTGGGTGGAAAAGTAAAGTAATTTGGCCAAAGCTACAGACTGAGACGTCATGGAGAAGGAACTAGAACCCAGGACTTCCTGACTCATAAATCCATGCAAGGTCTTCCAGATCATGGTTACATGCCACTTCTTTTTTGGTTTTGCTTCTGACCTGGGATATAAATTGAGACTATAAATTACTCTTTTGAAAAGTGCTTTGAAATTCTTTGAAAAGCTTTGCATGCATTTAAGGTATTGCTGTCATTATTTAATCAAGTTCAGTTATTCTTTACTTAATGTATCCTGAGAGAGCAAGACAAGGAATTTGGAGCTGTCAGTGGCTCAAAGTCTCCTTAACTCTGAAATGGAAATTTACTGCAATATAAAGGGGAGCACTAGCTGCATAATGTAACCGAGTAGTTGCATTTTAAATGTGGGCAGCAGACCCAGTTGCTACTACAAAATAGGTTGTTTATTACTAGAAATTACACATGGAGATTAAAGTTGCAATAAAAAAGGCTTGCACTGTATTTTTTAATTACATGGCAGGAATTGTTTATGTGGAATAACAGGGGTTACCATTGACACTATTTAAAGACTAAAATAAAGGAACAATAGAGGGAAATGCAGTGACACATGAAGCAACCTGATCGCCCAACAGCATTAAATAAATGCAAACATCATAATCAGGAAAAGCAGAACTTTAGGCTATGATGTTTGTTTAACAAGTCCTCTGTGATTCAGGAAGAGCTTCTAATGTGTTTTACAGGTAGAAGGAGACATGAGATGAAAGTGTTGAAGGTTGAAATATCCAGCTTAGTTCTCCCAACATTTACTTTATTTTTCTGTTCTCATTTTTAATATTGTTTCAGGAATTCATTCATCTCTAGATTTTTTTCCCCATTATATAATTCCTCTCCCCTGTTGTGTCACAGACTTTAATTTTGAAGTTCAAAGATACTGGCTGCACAAATGGTTATTTGTGTGCACACAGATTGTGAACATGAATTAGGTCAGCTGGAATGTGGTCTTTAATTGTGATACTCCGTGTGCATTTTTTGGATCGCAAGTTCCAAACCCACACTTCCCAAAGACAAAAGAATCATGGGCAAGAAGAAAAGTGGGGCAGTAGGGCAGATGCCACTAATAAACAATAGGAGAATGCATCACACTCAGCATTGACTGTGCTTACAGCAAAATAGATCATTTTCCCATCATCTGGAAAAGGATGAATTTGTGTGGATCTGACTTGGTTTGTCTTTGGCTACACTGCTTAGACTGCACCTTATTTGGTTTCTGCTTTTATTGGCAAACTTAATTTTCACAGGGAAATAGTGTTAGTGTGTTCATTCTCTAATTGGTTTTGCCTCATTGCTTATATTTATATTTCTTTGTTTTCGGAGGTTAACTTTTAAGAAATCCAGTTGAAACTGGGCTTTTTTCCCTGTTCAGTATTTTTCTAACTTTGTGGCAAGCTTTCTATTAAATTAACTTGGGATCAAATCCAGAAGTCCTTCTTTAGATAAACTTCACACTGAGTTCACCAAAGATTTTTGCTTGAAAGAAGACTAAGTAGATTAGGATCAGGTCCCTGCCTCACTGTTCAATTTCATGTCCAGAATGTCAGTTCTGTTACCTTTTTACTGGCAGTCTTCTGTCAAGTAGTGTTGAGATTCTGTGGATTAATGACTCAAGTCAGAGAACAAAGCTTGTTACTATGAAGAAAACATATAGGCTCACATTTTCCAGATTATTTAAGGTTTGTTATTGCTAATCTGAAACTGCAAGAAGGGGGAGAGTTGGATTAAATGGAACAGGCTGCAAGAGTCTAAAACAGCATTCATGTTTTCATGTTTCAGACGAGTACCGTAAATTGTGCACAGTAGCTGCTATGCTGCCAGCAAGACCTCATGACCTTCCTCCGGCCCGTCCTGACATCATCCCTCCACCACGCATTCCTGATGTTTACCCTCCTCCACATCCAGAAATCATCTATCCATCTCGGGCTCCACCACCTCATCGTAAGAGAGAAAGAAATAACCTCTCCTTGCACCGTGTGCATTTAGCTTCTTTAGAAACATGCATTTCTCAGGAGCGGTGTGCTCCCTTCAGCTGTTGGTGTCTTTTACTTACTTTGTGTGGACATGGAGTCTCTGGATATCCTTTTAATCAGAGCCTGCTTACCATGTACCTTATGGCAAGATACCTGTCTCATTAGTAGTGTTTTCCCTGTTAAGATAGGTTTCAAAAATCACATTCTCATTGTGTGTACTGTGGCTCATGTATTGTAGTAGTTACATTACTGTTATTTTAAGGCCGTTGTGAGCTTTGCTGCATGTCAGCACTGTGTAGTACGAGTAGCTCTTTGACTAGGTTGTGAAAGATACACATTAAAGAGCTTGTCTGACAGAAAGCAACTTCTTTCAGGTTGTTTTCCTCACTTGCACTTGGCCAGGTAGGAAATGTACTGATAAAAATACTGCTCTGCTGGATACTGAGTGACCCAGTGTGCAGAAAGAACTATTTTAGTGCTACGCATGGATGGGCTCATTTTCTCTAGAGTAAGAAGGAAGCCAGAGCAGACTACCAATGCAGAGCAACATACCAATATAATACCATCCTTTTCTGTCCCTTGCTCAGAGAATTACTACATGCCCATGTAGTCTGGAGTAGGCATGTGCCACCTGAAACTGTTTGGCATAGCCACACACTCTTTTGCAAGTAAACAGAAGCTGATTTTGCCCATGCTCTGTGCAGATGCAAGCAGTCTCTGCTTGCACTGGCACCAGCTGAAACTATTTAGTCTTGGTTCAGCACCAAGCTGAGCTAATAAGCCTAAGAGACAAAGTATTTTAGCTCAGGCTGACACAGCACTGACGTAGCTGCACAGCTTCTGGTCAGCTGGGAGTAGGGACAGAGCCAGCTCATGCCTGCCTGCCAAAGACAGTATAGGCGTATTCCCAGGGTTATCCCTGCCCTCCTCACTGCTATCTATCTGGGAAGGCTAAAATAATGAACTGGTCTGCCTGCTCTATGCTAGTCTTAGGCTTTTAGTAGAGTCCCTGCAGTGCCACACACCCACTTTACCTCTAAGTATGAACAGACATGGTCCTCTTTGGCAGGACAAAAGATGAAAACAGAATCAGACTTGCCACAATGAAAATTTCTGTGGTTGTTAGCTGTTTTCAAACAAATCTCTTAAGAGTCAAAGGGCCATTTTCTCTCTCCCATTTTACTATGTAATTCACATCACGATTGAAGGTAAATGTTGACTTTTAATGGAAAATCCTGCTGAAGTTGTAGATGATCAGAAGCTATTTTGATGAACTATTAAAATATTTTTCCAACTGTTGTTATTTCAGCGATCTTGCCGGTGAACTTAACTGACTATTGCCAAACATTCCGGCATCTCTGCCGTAATGGACGTTGTATTCCCACTCCTGGGAGCTACCGCTGCGAGTGCAACAAAGGATTCCAACTGCATGGTAGAGAGGAATGCATTGGTATGTGGGTTTCTGCTGTAAATCACAGGGGGGAATTTCATTTTGGAGAAAAAAACATTCTTCTCTACACAATGTAACAACTGAGTTCTTAAATAGAAGAGCCCCGCCTCAAAAAAAAAACCAGAAAACAGACTTGAAAGAGCTAATTGATCTCAATGGCAAACTTAATTTTACAACAATTTTGCCTTTAAAACAGTATTTAACAAAGCTTGTAATAAAATTATACAGAAGCAAGGATTTCTTATTTTACAAACTCGTGACTATAATGTGTTTATTAGTGATTGAAAATGATCTCTTTAAAATGCTACTAGCTTTTTGAGTATGCAGTGACCTATTGTTAAAAAAATCATAAACTTAGGCTTACTAAGATTTACAAGTCCTCTTTCAGCTCAGGACTAGTATCTTGTTGGGTTCTTGAGACCTTTAAGTTTGGAAGTCAGCAAGATCTCAATGATAGAAGCAAAGATTAGCTGTCTCTTAGATGCAAGATTTTGGTTCTGTCAAAATCTTCAGTGAAGCTGGGAATGTGGAAATGTGGGATTAAGGCCTCTACTTTTCACACATGCAATATCTTATCTTACTGAAAATTCATTTTTCCCAGCTCTTGCTTGTCTTAGAACATGGGATCTTTTTTTCTGGGCTCTCAGTGGTGTCCCCTTTCAGATTGAAGGCCACTATTTCTCCAAGTACAAAATGGTAAAATACCCCTGCATGTAAAAGTAACTTCTAGCCAGTGTCGCAATAAGATTATACTGTCTATATTCCACAGATATTGATGAATGTGAAAGGAATCCATGCATTGGTGGAGACTGTGTGAACACCCAGGGATCCTACATCTGCCAGTGTCGTATTGGCTATCAGAGCACAGCGACCAGGACAGAGTGCCGAGGTAATGGTCATGCAGCCACCTCTGCTGTCGTGTACACATCAGGAGGGAAAATGGTTTTCAAGCAAAATTTAACAGATGGGTCAAATATGAGAGTTTAAAAAAAATAAAATCGGATATGGCAGTAAAAATTACTAACCTGCTGGAGCTGGCTGTTCACAGAGTGGGTTACGAGAAAAGGCATTTTGTCTTGTGCTAAAAGGATCTTGGCACTATTTATGGCTTTGAAGTAGAAGAGACATATTTTATTTAATTTTTTTTTTTAATATTAAGACACTGTTTTCTTTTGCTACTTGAAGATCTCAAGGATAATTAAACATCCCTTCTTTGGAGAAACCCTATATGTATAAAAGACTAAGGAAGCTGGGGGGGAAGATAAGTCTTCCAGTGGGTAAATATAAGATTACACTGCCCATGTGTTGCCTCTGCTCACTGCCAGAGAAAGAACTAAACGTAATTTACAGCACTGAAAAGTTAGATGTGGAAAAGTAGTGAGTGGAGCACTGGGAAAGTCTAGATGAGGCAGCTGTAGAATCCTCGTTATAGTTATTTTGATGATCAGACTGAGCAGTAGTCCTGATGGTCTGCATCCTGTCTTCCTACGGGAGTGGGACCACATAACTCCTCAGCAGTCAACCAACCCTCTGTCAGGGTTTTGTCACTGCCAAATTGTTCTGGGTAGAAATTTGACTGTAAAGGTGGATGGATGCAGTCCTTTATCATTAAGTCATAATGAGAGATTTCTGGCAGAAGAATGAATGACTGCTTTGATATTCCATAAAAAATGAAGCATCCAAATGAAACAGGGTGTTTGAATGCTCAGAGTCACAGATTATATTTGTATTTTGCTTCCTGGACTGAGTGCAGGGTGCAGAGCATGCACTCAGTGTGAAGCAGAGAGTTTCTATAAAGCTAGAAGAAAGTTATCTATATTAGTGTGCATTTCTTTTCTTCCTTTTGTGAATCAGAAAGGTGGTGGTGGTGCAGAAGCTCACTCTCCAGTCCAGGAGGACACGCAGAGCCAGCACCACTGCTGCATGTTGCTGGGGAGTATTTGACCTAATTGCTGCCAAGCAGCCGTGTTGCAGGAGCATCTCCATAGTTCAGCTGACTGGTGGTGAGGGAGTGCTGAGGGGAGTCTCAGCCGTGATGAATTTACTCATGAGTCATTTTTGTCACACGCTTTTAATTTGACTGATTCATTACACAAACACATGGTTGTCAGAAGCCCAGTAGCTTAATGGCATTGAAGTGTGGTCACTTAGCAGTTCCTTTGCAGTCTATGGGAACTGTGCTTGCTTGACAGCCAGAGCAGAAAATGCTGTGATGTGCAGAATCTTGGTTTTCTAAAGGAATTTGTAGGACCAGTGTAGGAAAAAGAAAAAGGCTAGTGGGGTGCATTTGGCAAAATGTACATATAGCACTGGTGCCTGCCAAAATCAGCATTTGCTGTAGAATTATTTCTCATGACTACTTTGGATGTTTAGATTTTAATTTTTTGCATGCACAAATGTGTCTGTGCTGATGTGCTTTTGGAGATGTATTCCTTACGTCTGCTCTTGAAAAACAGTCTCCATAATGACCAGATGTTTATGTATTCCTTCCTCTGAGGTTCCAGGGGAGGGTTTTTTCTCCATGATGACTCTGATTGGTGACCGATTAAACATTGCAGTCTGTATTGCAAGCTACTGATTCATCCATTATTAGGATCCCTTATAATTCTAGTAGGAGATTGGCTGAATGAATATCTTAATTGGAGACATAGGTGAATAAAGTCACGTTGTGATTAATGATCTGAACAAAAAATGCTTCTCAATTGCAGAAGAGAGGATATGAAATGGACCTCAAAAAAAGGTGAAATTTCCTAATGATTAGCTATGAATGTGTGGGAGTCAAAGCTTTAATAGCTAAGTGCTTACTATAATCTACCCAACATTTTTGACAAGAGAAGGTCAGGTCTTACTGGGAGTTGACAGCAATTTTGGCTATTTCAGTGAGAGAGGGACTTTGATTTTTTGCTAGTTTCTCTGAGGAGAAAAAAAAATGGTGATGTTATTTCATTTGAAAATTAGAAATGTGTCAGATTAGTTCTGGGGCTCTGCTCAGCTGTGAGTATGAACAATGCGATTCAGTATCAATTTTCAACACATTAGGATGGCATCAGGTGCATTAAAATACAAAACCTAATGAGCTCTAAACATTAAAAGGCCAGAAGAATCTTGAGATGCTGTGGCATTTCTGCCTGTCCTAAGGAAGAAAGCTGGTGGAGTAGCTGAAGCCAGACATGGGTGCAACCAAGGGCCAGCAAAGTGGGCGGAAAAGGGGCTGAGCAGAGAGGAAAATCACGTTTATGCATTGCTGATTGATGATGCTTGTTTATCAAATGAGGTTTATCAAGCCTGTACACTTCTGTGGAAGTGGAGGGCTGCAAGCTGCCGCTGCAGTGCATGGTCACTGAGCAGCTCGTGCCTCTGCTGGCCTGTTTGCTTGCTTGCAAAACAGTGATTTTCAAGGCTTTCTTAGGCTCTTCACAGAACTGCCACACTGCTAAGAAGGCAAGTATAGGTTCACAATTTTGACAGGTATCAGTTCCCCTGGCATAAGTGTCCAGAGAGGAGGGGCATTTGGGAGGACACCCTGTGCTCCACTCCTTCCTGAAGTGCAGCGATGCATTTCTACGGAGAGGGCTTGGGCAAGGGCACCCCCAGGGTACTGGGAAGCATGGGTGCATGATAGATAGGTCTGCATGGGCTGCTGTGTTCTCCCTGAGCAGAGTGCCCTGTGTGCAGGAATCTCTGGGAGATGGTCCAGGCCTTGATTGAGAATACTGAGCAATCTGAAAAATGTCTAGACAGTCTGTCTCAGCATCTCCTCTCCCTCCTTTGGAGGAGAGGGAGAGCTGCCAGCCTCGTGTGATATCACTATTCAGGTCCTCCAAAGCACTTGCCAAGCACCTCCTGCAGAGAGAGGGAAATGAGGATCTGATGTTTCAAATACAAAGTAAGCAGGAGACATTCTTCTGAGGTGGGAAAGTCTTGAACTTTCCTGTTATCTTACAAAGCAGCAGCAAAAGACAAGCTTTCCCCATCTTTCCCTAAGTAGTTAGGTACTGTTAAATTTTAAAGTTCAGTAAAAATATTTTAACGATGAGCAAAAATGAAAAAAAAGGCCAAAAATTGTGATTCTTGTTTGAGAAAGCTGCAGGGTAATGTTCACTGAAATTCTTTCACAGCAACTTGAAATTTCAAGCTGACGAACATTTTCCACCCCCATAAAGTTCCGTTATGGAACTCAAATCCTTTCTCAGGTGAATACAATTTCCATGTAGGTTTAAAAACCTAGGGGAAGGGGAAATGGGAAAAATTCCTCTTGAGTATAAAAAAGAATCCCCCAAAATGTTATTTTTCTTTCTGTTTGGCTTTCAGACATCGATGAATGTTTACAGAATGGTCGTATCTGTAATAATGGACGATGCATAAATACAGATGGCAGTTTTCACTGTGTGTGTAATGCTGGCTTTCAAGTGGCAGTTGATGGGAAAAACTGTGAAGGTAAGACTTTTCTCAAGTTATTCCATATCAGTAATTACAGTTGCAAGAGGTTATTCACATCCATGAAAAAGAAAAGGACCCCTGGTGGGGGGAAGGGAAGGAACAAGGAGTCAGATTTCCAAATACCTTTTGCTGTATCTGGGAGGGCAAGTAAAATGTCTTTTGCAGCCAGTTCTGGAGCCTTGGCTTGGCAATCCTCAACAGGATGTCTGTCCAGCAGGAGAAATAGCACATACCACTATCACAAAATGCAGTTTCTTTGATGGGAGTGGTACATTTTGAAACATAGCACAAGTCACATGCTGCCTGATTTTACTGTGTAACAGCATGCTTTATGGGATCTTACTGGGTGACTAGCAATGTGGTTTATGTAGATGCAGGCTGGTCTGACCTATAAAAACTGTTTTAACAAAAATTTGTAAACATAATTGATGTGTTCCTACCTCCCAGACCTTTAGTAAAGAGGAAAAAAAGAAGAATGTTCTTTATCATGCTTCCCAAGGTCCTTGGGAGGGTTCCCAATGATCTATTCATACGTTAAAAGAATTTCAAGCACTGTTCTTAGAAACATTTTTGGCAGAATATTATCTCAGTGATTCAGCTCAAAGACTTAATGCCAAAATTCCTGGTTGGGATAGATACACGTTTTTTTTTTTTAATCATAAATTATTTTTGTCTGACTTAGCCTGTAAGTAAAAAGAAAACACACTATGTCTAGAAGTGTAATTTCTGTCCAAGACAGCTGCGGTATTAAGGAAAATAGCACGATTCTGAATATATTGTAATGTCATTATGATCCAGTGATTTTATGTGCTAGTAGTGATTCTGTTAATCCTTGGTAGAGACAGACATTTTAAGACTGTTTTTCCTGACTCTTTTTTAGATACAATTTAGCACCATAAGCTGCTTTTAAAATATCTTATTATGGAAGTACATTGACTAAATAGATTTGGAAATTAGACTATTCAAGAAAAAACCCTCTATTCTGATTTCTTCCTTTCCCACCAAATACCATGTGCTAATAGTAATAAAAACCAGGACATCGGCAGTCTGGTAAAACATTTTTAATTCCATTGCATGTGCTGCCAGAATGTCTGTTGCATCCACTTATGAAACAGTTTCATCTCTGGCATTGTAATGCATTGAGCTGTGTGCACACACACTAATCAGTAAAGACCATGGCATTGTGCCATACCTTAATGTAACTGTGTGTAGTTCTTCAGATGAAACTGGTAAATACCACTGATTTTTTTTTGGATGTAACATCCAAAACTGATTTCATCTGCGCCAGGACAAAGTAAAGACTGAGAGGATATAAAAGCTTACTCAAATCAAGCACAGAAATCTCTACTTGCCTTTTTTTTTTTTTCTTTTTTTTCTTTCCTGTTGTGTGAATAACTGTGCAGGGTTCAGAATAACAGTGTCTGAGACCTCCAACTTTTCCTATTTGAATCCTTCATGCTATCCCATTTGGTCAGAGGAAGAATAATGCTTTTATGAAGCTATTATTAGGAAGTACCCTTCTGTATGGCCTGTCATGCTGAATGCAGGAAAGGGGCAGGTTTTATTTTAAATGGAAGTTGAGGATGGCAGTGCCCACAGAATTCATGCATAAGCACAGTGCTGGGAATTCTCCCATACCATATATCTTAGACTTGTCCAGTGGAGGTTACAAAAGTTTTCACTCCAAACCCAAATGTACACTCCTCCCCTTTCAGGTCTTCTTAGTAACATAAAATTGTATTTACATTCTAAACAGGAGGCTGCTTCTAACCCAGCTTCTATTTAGATTAAGATTCCAAATCCTCTTTAATTGCATCCTTTCTCACTTCTTGATGGCTTTTACCAACTGGAAGTTCTTAAGCTGTCCAGTTTCTCATCTGTTTTTTATTCTCTTTGCTTTCTTTGGATTCATTCCTTTTTATGTTAATGATTCATTTTGAAAAATGGAGTCACTGCTTTGACACATCCTCTAGGACAGTTCAGTATATCCCATCATATGTTTCTGATTATCATTATACCTCTGACAACTAAGAAAAAACTTAAGGTTTATCTTTTGGATATGACTAGTAAGAGTTCTTATGCATAAACATTATGAGCATTCTGTGTATCGTGTACATTTTCAGATATGGATGAATGCAGCATCAGGAACATTTGCCTCAATGGGATGTGCATCAATGAAGATGGCAGCTTTAAGTGCATTTGTAAACCAGGCTTCCAGCTAGCATCTGATGGACGCTATTGCACAGGTGAGCACAATAAATTTTGGGTTCCCGAAACTTGTGAGTCCTGTCTCTCTGGGTAGCTTCAGGAATAAACTTATTTCCTTACAGTGATCCTTGGGAACAAGATGTACTGAGCAGAGTTCTCAGCAGAGATGCTTTTTTAATCAGCTGGAATTCCTTGTCTTTGTGCAAGACAGTACTCAGTCTTCTCCACATTGTTGAGCAACCACCCTAACCAGCCAGTGGGAAATATTGTTTGAACAAGGACTGCATGATCTGACCTAGTCAAAATCCTTTTTCTTTTTGCAAATCGTGTCTTTTGCAGATTGGTTCAAGCATATCTAACATTTTGTATTTGGCCTTTGAAAGTGCTCTGCTTTTGGCCACCCAAACATCCTGGCTCATTGCCTTCTTTGGGCTTTTCTCCCGTTCCTGTCTGGGTGCTCCTAGTCAATGCAGCATCTCTGAGGAGTGCCCAGCACTCCGTGTGACCAAGATGCAGACATGAGCACCACAGCAAGATTGCCTTTTCCATCTGGTGCACTAGCTCAGCAATACCCCCTGTGGGAGACACTGCAGCCTCCTGGTTGCTAGTTATTTACTTTTGTCATTAGAGTTTTGTTCAGTCCCATCAGGAACTGGAAATTTTGGGTATATAAATCTTCATGTTTCCACAGGTTTTACAGGCACAAAGCAAAAGTTCAAAACAAAGAATAAACAAGAATAAACAAGGGCCAAGTTACTTACAGTTTTTCTTTCAAAAAATTCAAAATCTTTTAACTCTTTGAATCAAGGCAGAAAAAGTGCTTCATTACACTTTGGCAAATTTAAAAAAATGTCACATTGCAGCATCTTGTGGACCAGTAGCAAAAGTAAATGTTTGAATAACTTGGTTTTGAGAGTTAGTGATGTGAACGGTGAATTAATTTGGATCCTTGTGTTTATTGAACACTGTACCAGTCCAAAACAGACTTTAGATCAAAATCAGGACAACAAATTGTGTAAAACATCTGAAACATCTCTTGAATGTGATGACTCTTGCACTAGGTATGCAGGAGAGTGCTACCCAGCCTTCAGGTAGGGGAATCAGGTAACTCTAATGAGATGATCCTGTTCTGGCTTTGTAAAAGGGTTGCTTTAGTTGGGATGTGCTTTATTTTCTCAAAAGAGCCATTGTGCATTACCATACAAGTGTCTCCTTAGCCTAACAACTGCCAGCTGTGTTGGCTGCAGCCTTCACACACTTAGGGCAATCACATTTATTTCCATTCTTACCTGTTTTCCATGTGGGATGTGTGTGCTTTGCCAAAGCTGATTTTCCAGCTGGTCTGTGTGTGGGATGTCAGTAAGACTTCAATGCCCATCAGGCCATGGCACATCAGCCAGTTGTGTTCCCACAGATCCCTGGCTGTTCTCTGTGTCATTAGCAGGGATGTGACTCATGGATGCAAGCTCAGCCCAGCCCAAATACTTGTCTTGATTTTTGCCTTGAATATATATATATATTTATTTATTTAATTTTATTTTTTTTATTACATCAGTCTGTGCCAGTCTGAAAGGCCACCCAAGAAGATTACGGATTACTTAAAACACAATGATGTTCAGTCTTACAGCCTCTGTTATGTGCCTCCTGGCTAAACAGGAGTATGGATATAGTCAAAAAGGGGTTTCTGGCCGTAGAGAAATGTTACTTCTCTGCATCAAAGGAGGAATATTTGAAAATTGTCCAAAGTTGCAGAGAACTCAACTGATTCCTACTGAAAATTGGAACAAATCTTATAGTAAAAAGAAGAATTTCTCCCACTGCTTTTCAGCACTTACCATAAGCCTTGTTCTTTATGAATGAGCATGCAAACATTTATTACATGTTAGAATTGTTACTGGGACAAAATCAAACCAGATTTTGAAACCTGGACACCCAAATTACACCTTTTATCCTCTTCATATTTGTCTCGTTTCTTCCATTTGCCCAAAGTATCATGAAACAATTCCCAGGTCTTCAGTGGCTAGAGGAGCACAGCTCTCCAGTCGTGTTACTAAAATTTTAAAAGTTTCATCTTTAATAATGTCTTTTCCTGTGTATTTTTGATGTTTGTCCTTATTGAGTCCTTTCTGTACATGCCGAATGTGCAAAGTAAATAACTGGTGTCCTACAGAACTGCAAGTCTTTGAAACACTCATTATTGACACTGCATATCCTGAATTTGTTTGTCAAGTGCATACATTAAAATCTGACACCAGCTAAAACTCTAAGGTCACGCTTGGGTGTGCAGGGAATTCTTGTGCACGTTGGGAATATGTGTATGCACAAACTGACATTTCTGCAGCAAATTGGCTTCCTGCCTGAGCAATTTTGATAGGGAATTGAACATGTGTTCTTGCCAAACTAGGGGATCTACAAAGGAATGGAAGAGTGCAACTCATTGCTTCTGTAACCATCTCATTTGATGCACTGTAAGCTGAGTTTTCAGCTAGTAAGAAAGGCTTCTAACCCAAAGATGGGGATAATGTAATTAACACTTAGTTCCATAAAATTGGAATTTAAGTATAAGTACAGGGCATATGCTCGGCTGTCTGGTAAAAAATTCCACTTAGACTTTCTGAAATAACATGCCAGAAAAGAATGTTACACCATAGCCTTGTATATTCCCTGAAATACAAGACATGCTGAATTTATTCACCATTAGCTGCTTTCGATGATGATTTGCTTGATTTTTCAGAAATACTGGGCAGGCAGAAGTTTGAAGTATTATTTCTGTTCCATACATTGTTTCATCTTTAGATCAAACAGGAATGCCCTGAATTGAAAGCCATTGCAAGGCAATTGAAAATGGTAGTTTAGTAGTCTGAGTAAATTTTTCCTGGTTAAAATTGGAGGACTTTGTGTACCCAGCTAGCACTGCTAAGCAAGCTAAACAGAAAAGGCAAAACTCATTGAACATGGAGAACAAATCCATTAGTTGGTTTTCCAGAACCAAGCTGAGTATATTTTAAGTTGTCCAAATGGTGACTTTTACCACAGAAGACAGCGGAGTGTTCTCAAGGTTAGAAATTTGGACTTTATGCCTGTGTGGAAAGTTGATTAACTCCATGGAATCTCAGCCCTGGTAGAAGCAGAGGCTTTTTACACATCTTTACAGGAACCAGGCTTCCAGCTGATTTGCACCATTTTAAGTGACCCACTTTACCTTTCCAAAAAATGTCTGCAGCAGTATTTCCAACACATTTCTAAATTGGTGCAAAAGAAAAAAGATGGCACATGTCACCCTTTACTAGCTTACAAAATCTTTTTTTGAAAATGAACTACAGGAAACGGGAAAGAAGTAATTTTGCCTCTCTGTTTCTATAAATAACCTTAAAAAAAACCAACTTTCCTTTTTTTTTAAAGCTTGTAGGAGAATCTGTCATAGGAGTTCAGTGTTGTCTACCAAAATAACTGTCTACAACATTAAATAATAAGGGCTCATTTTGAATCCCAACTCCATTTTTATCTCCACTGAGTAAGGACTAAATTTAAAAGTGGCAAAAGCATTTAAGATTTGTCTGAAACAGAACAAAAGATTGCAGGATGAAGTAGAAATGAATTGAGCCCATGTACTTAAATATAGCTTTTATTTTAAAATGCAGTTTGAAAAAGGAATCTTGGATCATACAAGCCGTGTTTTATGCCAAACAACACAAACTAAGTAAAACACAGAGGTGTTTCACTCTCAATTTGCCCTTTTAAGGTCAGAAAAAAGGAAATTGTCACACACACTGTCTCTTGTATATAGTATGGAGAATTGTTATGAAGTGATTATTTTATAAAGGTTATACATACTTCCAAACAATATTTTAAACACTCCTTTTATCACTTCTAAAATGATGATACGCTCTCTGCATCTAGAGAATGATCTTACTATTAGCAGGGTACACAGCCTATGTAGTTTTTTTACTAATTTAACATCCCTTTGTGATAGTCTAATATTATAAGGCTTCATTCCTGTATTTCATTGCTATGGGCCTTATTGTTCAACATGCCAGTGTTGGGCAAAGGTGGTGGCTTGTGCTGGGCAATTACTCAGGGCTCAAATCATTAACAAATTCCTTTCAAGGCTGGAGTGCAGTCTGTTCATTTAAAGTTTATAAAATGGGCTGTAATGAGCATCCAGTAGGAAAACCCAATTGTCATGCAGATCACCAGAGGGACAGGGACTGTGGGCAGCGACTGACTGGGGAGATTCAGATGTGCTTCCAGAAACTGAGCCCAGAGCAGGAGGAAAGGAAATTCTTTGGTGGCCCTGTGAAGGCACCTTGTGGGGAGGTAAAAGATTCAATTTGCTGTTTGGACTGATCTCTTACAGCATGAACTGTTAATACGCAAAGGGAACGTCCTGTTATATACTACATGAGTCCTTTGTTTTAGCAGCCATCGTTTCTTCCTTCCTCCAATTATGATTTTGCCTGAATGACCCTTAAATCAGAACATGTACCTCTTGGGAACAAGCTAGGGAAATATAGCCCCTTTTATTCTCCAAGGAGAGCAAAATCGTTTTGTTCTGTTTATTTCTCCTGAATTTGGCATTTTCTTATTCTGTTTCAAAGAACGAATTCATCACTATTGCTAACAAAATCTTTACTTGAACTACTATCCATTTACCCTTGATATTTTTCTATAGGATACATTGAAAATAAGCTGCACAAATGCAAGTTTCAGCCAGGCATTGAACACTATGTAATTTAACTTCTAATAAAGCTCGTTCTGTTCTCCAACAGACATCAATGAGTGTGAGACAGATGGAATATGCATGAACGGGCGCTGTGTGAACACTGATGGCTCTTTCAGATGTGAATGCTTCCCTGGCCTTGCAGTAGGACTGGATGGACGTGTCTGTGTTGGTAAGACAAACTTAATGGAGTCACAATCAACCAAGGTTAAGGCATCAATGCTAGACTGATGGACAGATCAAGTCTGAATGTAGAATTTAACATTTTTTCATGGAATGGTGGGTCGTAGTTATAGTGGATACTAACAGCTCTGGGATGCTTGCTGTAATAGCCCATTTTGCTCTGTTTTCATTTCGTTTTTATTTAAAGAGAAAAAAAGTGTGGGTCAAATCACAAGGTCAGGTAGACTATACAGACTAGAGGTAACTAGTGCTGTATCAGTTCTGAGTAGGTGAGAATTTGCCCTGTTTCTGTCAATGTAAAACTCTACATTTGTCACTAAGCTCAGAGATTTAATTACTGTCACCTCTTTTTAACGTGGGATGTACCCAATTTTCTGCCTGTTTCTGTACAAGCTCAGTGTTTGATTATAAAATGCTAATGTGCCTGACAGCCATTTGTGGGCCAGTTCTTAAATAAAGAGAAAAATCACCCCTGGATCTGAAAACATAAACATATGAAGTCTTATGTACTGGAATAGCATTAATGACTTTTTCTTGGGTTTTTACAAGCAGAGAAAGAGCAAAGGCTTTGTCCATTTTCCCCATAGCTTCTCACTAGTTCAAGGTTAAGAACTGATTGTTTGCCTAGTAGTTCACTAATGCATGTTAAGTCAGTAAATGCAGTAACACTTTGTATGCCTGAGTTCTTGGGAGCATGAGGAAGAAGAATTTCCTGTCCCAAGTAGTGGGGGGTGGGGGTGGGGTATAGGTGGCTGAAAAGCAGAGGGAAATAGTGAAAGATCCATTGTTTTGACAGCTATTTCATGGTGTTTATGACACCCGAGCTGCATTTAATACTTGTCATAATTGATGGCAGGATAGTTGGCTATGGCAGGATTAAGAGAGATTTCTTCCCTCAGATACACATATGCGGAGCACATGCTATGGTGGCTACAAGAGAGGCCAATGTGTGAGACCATTAACGGGTGCAGTTACAAAGTCAGAGTGCTGCTGTGCCAGCACTGACTATGCCTTTGGAGAGCCTTGCCAGCCCTGCCCAGCACAAAATTCAGGTATGCCATGTTCACTGGTAAATCTTCTAATTTACCATTTCTGTTGATAAACTGTTTTTGGAAAAGTAGAAGAAAGTTTTTTATTAACGTTGCAACTTAAATCAGGAGATTAAATTGTTGTATAGCGTGTTACATACTTTGAACAGTCTTCTGTTTTGTATGTTTTAAGGCTACGGGAGATATTTTTTTAAAGCAACAGTAAATTACAATGTCTGGGTCCGGATTTGTTATGCACATTAAAAACAAACAGGACATTTTTAGGCAACAAACCGTATTTTGGTAGATATAGATAACAAAAAATATAATTTTTAACTCAAGTTAGTAATGGAAAAAACTTGATTAATTCATAGATTCAAATTCTTATGTACACCTGCCAATCAGATGTTTGCTGCATGACTCCTATATCCTTCAAGTGATCTGAAGCAGTTTATTCAGTACCTCACCTTTGGGTAGTCAATGCACAAACAAATGTCCAGTTCAGTTTCTTGCGAATACTTGAGTCTGTCACTGAAATCCCCCCCAAGTGAAGTTGTCTGGGACATAACTTCTCTCTGGCAAGAAAGCACTCCTAACCATTCCAGTGGGCAGAAGTGTTTTAGGAAAACACTTCTTCCAACAAGACTCAGCTGACACAGTCCTTGCCTTGAAGCCAGTAAATTAAAGGACCTTGCTTTCATGGAGGTGACTGACTGCAGGGAGCTGGTTTGAAACCTCAATTGGTCAAGTGTTTCTTGTCACTCAGCAAATTTGTTGTTGCATATAAAGAAAGTGTGCCATTTGGTATGTAGTTCCAAGGCGTGTCATATTACCATGGTATTGGCTTTGTAGGCAAAAATAATTCTAGATTTATTTTTCAAATCTGTTTTTTACGATAGCTTTCTGAAAGCATTAGGGAGACAAAACCAGTTGGAACAAATTAGGCTGGTAGGGCTGATGTGAGCTCTTCAGCAGGAACTTGCTGATGACCATTTTATAACTTGGTGTGTTGTTTAGAATAGCAAAACACCAAGGACGTGTTAGCAAAATAGAAAAGAGCTTTTCCAGCAGCCTCTGGTGATGTTAGTGGGCCTTTCTTATTGTACAGTAGAGTAGAAATCTTCTACAAATACTGGACTCTGTATCATTGACTTCAGTGTTATGTTTGATTTACTTTATTGGAACATTTACGTATGTGTAAGCTATTTTTCCTGTGTTGTTTTCCTCACCTCTTCAATTGTCAAAAAAAGGCTGTCTCATGTAGGGTGAAGTGTGGCATTTCTTTGGGCTTTCAGTGGGGGAGGGAAGGAGAAGATTTCTTAGAGAAGCATTTTACCAGAGAGACTGAAAAATATTCCTGAAAGGAAGACCTCTGTGCTCCTCAGAAGCAATTTGCAGAAGTTCCTGCCATTCTAGACTAAATTTTGTTGATGCACATTCAGAGCAGGTCTGCTTTCACATGCAGTGACAGTGATTATTTGATTCAGGCCAGGGTACATATTAATTTGCTGGTTATGTTAATAGTGGGAGATGTGTTGCATGGGATTTTCTCAAAGAGAACACAGCTAATTCCATAAATATTTTTAATATTTATTAATTTTAGCAGTGTAAGTATTTTGGATGTTGTTATAGTGAAAATATATTGAAAAATGTTGACCTGTATGGCAATAATTAATGCTGAGCTGGCTCTCAGTTTGTGCTATTAATTGTCCTGAACTCAGAAGAAGAACTTGAACCCAGCAGTGAGACATTTGAGAAGCTTTGACACATATTTTAATTTTATTTTTTATAAGGATAAGATATCCTTGGTCTACTGTGAACTCATGAAGACACTTCTGCTAAATGGAGTTAAATACGGGGAAGATTTGTAGGAAAAAATGTTGTGTTTCCTGGTCTCTTTGAACATGCACCTTGAGCAAGGACTTGGACATACAAGTTCTGGAGAATCTTGCTGTGATTATGTTATGGTTCGTTTGTGTAGGAGGACCAGCATGAAGTTTATGTCTATTCTTAAATGCCACAGTTTGTCATGTGAAGTTTTTACTCATCCATCTTCATAAGCAGATTCAGACCCTGAATCTGCTAAAATGTTTCACGGGTTCAGAATACTGTGAGGTTATTAACATTTTCAGAAGAATTGGAAGGCATGTTAATAATCTTTCTAATAATTGCCATAGTGTAAATGGTGATGCTGAAAGCAATGAGCTAAGAAAGAATATTCCAATAAGTATTTTAATATTTTTTCCAGCTGAATATCAGGCTCTGTGCAGCAGTGGAACTGGCATGACTGCAGGAGGGAATGGTAAGATCACCTAATGTAATTCAAACTATAGCACTTTGGTCTGAAAGTGTTACCTTGATATCCTTAATTTGTTAGCCATGCTGGTGGGGATGGTGACAGAAGAGGATGGGAGAAAGGCTTAGGGTGAAATGAATGGAGCATGAAGTTTCAGGATCATGACATTTCACCTGTGGGGCCTCTGTTTTACATCTTGGAGTGTATGTAAGTGCCATTATAAAATAATGACAGATTTATGAGAAGTGTCGTCACCTACATGACTTTTTATGTAAATTATATTTGCATATTTCAGGTGAAATCATTCTGAAGAATAAACATATTGAACATTGAGCTTACTCATGTTTTCATCTGTCGAAATAGGCCAGAGTTTGTTTAACTACAAAGAAGAGGGAAATGATTACAATAAAAGCTTTGTAGTCATAGAACTGGGAAACTTCAAACTCTTAAGTCAGCCAGTGCTTACTAGTAGATTTGCTGGCAGTAGATAGGGAAAAGCACTCAGAAAGAAGGAATATTAATGCTTTGGCAAGTGATGCCATCTGGAAATGCTGTGAATCAGGAGATATGGGGAATATTAATACGTGGGCTTTTCTAAATCTAATCTGTTACCCCAGTTTAATATTCCAGTTCTTACCTACAGTTGAAAGTTTCCTAAGTGACCGTGGGCTAGAGATAAATGAATGTTAAAGAGATGTTTTTTTCTCTTGGATGTGAATATTTAGGTGTGAATTTCCTGGTCAGAACTATAATTATAAATATGGAGCAGCCAATGTTAATGATATTGAAACTGTCTTTTCCTAGTTTGGAGAATTAACCCCTACAAGCCCTCAACAACTGGCTCTGATGTTTGGGTTTCTTTACCTTTATGTAGATATTAATGAGTGCTTGTTGGATCCCGATCTCTGTCCAAATGGAAGGTGTGAGAATCTGCATGGAACATACAAATGTTATTGTGACCCTGGATATGAAGTAGACTCAACTGGGAAAAACTGCATTGGTATGAAATGTCTTATCCCTAAAGTATTTATAAAGAATCATCATATCCTTTTTCAAACTCTGTTGGCTAAACTATCCAAATCTATACTTCTAGTCTTTTCATAAGAGCAGAGGCTGCAGCCTTCTCTTGAACATGACTGGTCTGACCAGTGTACAGTATTCTGATGAAGTCTGACCAGTGCCTTGTGTAGTCGTGCCAGAAATTCTCCATTGCCCCATGGAATATCCTGCCTAAACTGATTCTAGAGTGGATTAGTCTTTTCTCAAATATGTGTTATACTGTGGGATCAAAGTCAACCTCTAATTGGGAGTTACATCCAGAGTTTTCTCACTAGCCTTCAGCTGATGAGTTCTGGTTTCTAGCATGTTATTGTTACTGGTCCCTAACTGCAAAGTTTTGAATGTTGGTGATTATATTTCATCTTACTTTTCTTGTTCATGTTGTCGAGATTAATTTAGCCTTGCCTGATTCTCTGTATTGGTAATAGCTTCCAGCTTAGTGTTGTCCACAGTTTCTGATTCCATTCATTTTTTACTTCTGCATTACAATGAATATTTTATAGGACCAGTCCCAAGACTGATCCTTGAAAGCATTTCTAATATCCTCACTTCATCATGATAATTCTCTTTTTTAATATATCCTACTGTAACCTCTTCTTCATCCAGCTCTGGAACCACCTTAAAATTCTTAAATTCCTTTCTATTATCTCCTGCTTACGTAGTAATTTTATTTGGGTTCTGTATTCTCTACTTAAACCTAAATAGCTTAAGTCATCTGTGTTATCCCAGCCTAAACTATCCATTATCTTTATTAAAAAAAAAAAAAGTTGATCTTTCTTAGATACAAATCACACTGTAATTCATCCCATTTTCCCATTTGCTTCTTTGGCTTTAATCATCCCTGTCCCATTCCAGTGTTCGCTTGTAGCTGATGGCATCTCTTCTCCCAGTCCATCTGTGAGTTTCCAGACGCTTCCCAGCCCACCCTGTTGCAGGCCACATCCATGCTCCATCACAGCTGTTTCCCATTCTCCCATAATGTTCCACCTGGCCCTCTCTCAATTTTTCTGAACTCCGGTGAAGCTTCCCACATGGTCTGTTTTATTCTGCAAGTCTCCCTTCTTTTCCTAGCACTTTTGCTGTTCCCAGCTGCTGCGCTGACCCTCTGAGTCTTCCCAACTTCTCTCAACACTTTCTGAGGCCTCTCTGACTTAGCCAATTGTTCCCGTCTGCTCTCTGGGTCTCTCCTGGTCTTCACCTGCTATTCATGGCCCATTGCCACCTTCTTGCAACTTCTCTCTAATGACCACAGTTCTTCCAAAGATTTCCTCAGGGTTCTTGAAATTTAGCACTAGCAATCCTATTTAAATTTTTCATCTCTGAAGCAAGTGTAGACTTACATTAGCCTTGTTAACCATAACATCTAAGCCAGTTCAGAGCCAGCCTGGAAAAAATGATGACTTAAAGACCAGGATGATCAGCAAACCTTTTCAAACCAATCCTCTCCTTGTTTCTTTCATGGCTGTGGGGGCTGCTGTGCAGGGACTGAGAGACTTCATAGACCTAGTCCACAATAAAGGCAGGATGAAAGTGTGATCCCCAGCTTTATTTTGAACTGTGGTGTGGCTCTCACATACATATGAATATGTGAGGAAAGGAAATACAAACTCTTGTGCAAACCTGTTGTCTACAAAAAGAATCCAGTATTCATATTCCACACATACCACATCCCCCTGCCCTATTTGTCTCTTCTAAAATGTGGCTCTTGGGAGGGAAATTCAGTCTTGACTTCTATTCCAGAAATGTTTCATTTCTTAAAAAGTTCTTTATTTTCATTGTAGATATTGATGAATGTGCGCTGAACATGCTGCTTTGTGACAATGGGCAATGCAGAAATACCCCTGGAAGTTTCACCTGCACCTGTCCAAAAGGATTTGTATACACTCCAGATCTAAAGACATGTGAAGGTAATTGGTAACACACCATTTAATCCTAGTTTTATTCATTTGGGTTGTTCTCAGATTGTGCCAGAAATACTTTGAACCTTGATGGGGATAGAATGTGTAAAACTAAAAAAATCACCGTAAATAAATTCTATGGGGAAATAGGAGAATGAGAAGAGACAAGGCCAAAATGAAGCCATTGGATAACCTCATGGAATAGCCTGTATTTACTCTCCCTATATACTACTATCAGTGAGCCCGCACTGTGCCAAGGGTGAGAAAAACCCAAGCTTTACAAATCTGTTTTTTGAGGAACAGAGCCAAAGGGCTCCTAGTTTGAACCCTTTTTGAGCCCTAGACAGTTCTAATGTGTTAGTGTGTCTTTGGGACACGTGCACGTTAGTCTGTTGTGAAGAGTTTCATAACAGAAAAGGGGAATATCAGGAAGATTGGTTATGAGGAAAGCTTCATCCCCTTTTTCCTAAATTGAAAAGAGCCATATGTATTTTTGTTAATGTTTTCTGGCACTAGCAGCAGTGTGTTTCTTTTCTAGATATTGATGAATGTGAATCTAACCCCTGTGTTAATGGAGTGTGCAAAAACACACCAGGCTCTTTCGTTTGTGAATGTTCTCCCGAAAGTACTTTGGATCCAACCAGAACCATCTGCATAGGTATTTATTCTTTTGAAGATTTTATGTTTGCTGGTTAAAAATGTCCAGTTCCATGCGAACATTGTACACCACCAGCTTTAGAAAATACTTTAAAATAACTTGTGTAGATAAATATAGTGGAAAACTTAACAGAAACAATGTTAAGAAAGTGCTTGTTTTCACCATTCCCCTGGGTGCATGAAGTGCACTTGGGAGCTTAGTGTGCTTCCATGCCAGATTTGAAAGAGGTGAAAATTTTTTCTGAGCAACGCAGAAGGGTTAAGACTAGTACTTCAGGTCTGTGCTCACCTTAATTTCTCCTATAATAAGGTGAGCATGTTCTAATTAGGATCTGCTCTCTGGAAGGAATTTTCTATTTGAGATGGAGCATGAACAAGTTATGCACAGTCGAGACCAGCTCAAGAGCATCCACAGACAATGCTGTGATTCAGATACTCTGTGGGCTCATCATTTCCTTTCTTGCCTGTTCTGTTGGGACAGTAATTTATAGCTCTTGTCTAGTCAGTGAGGAAAGCTGTAGGACTACAGCTGTCTGATCCTTAGCTATCTTCTGCCACTCCTTGTATGGGAAAATACCCAGACTGGGGGATCTAGCAAAACAATGGAAGATGTAGCAAGGGTTCATGTCTACTCTGTTCTTCTGCATGTGCCCCTAATCTGAGTCATAATAAATACAGGGACTCACATCTTGAGTGTTATTGATATGCTGCCTGTTAAAGACAATAAGCATAAACTAGGATATGCAAGAGCTCTGTGCTGGGATGATTTTAGGCTATAGTCCATCATAGAGAAGGTTAAATTAAGAGATTTTAAAATAAATTTAGTTCTGATGTAGTAAATTATAGTGAAAGGATGATTCTTTTTCATGGTTAAATTCACATGTGTTTGTAAATACAGTGATGCATAATGCTAGAGAATGTGCATGACAATACATCGGTTTTTTTCCAAACAGAAACTGTCAAGGGTACCTGTTGGCAGAACATAGTGAATGGAAGGTGTGAAATAAATATCAATGGAGCAACTCTGAAGTCCCAGTGCTGTTCCTCACTAGGTGCTGCTTGGGGAAGCCCGTGTACACCATGTGAACGAGGTAATGCTCTTCATTTTCCTCAGGAGCCTGGGGCTTTTCCTCCTCTGAGGTTGGTCCAGATTATTGTCAGAGAAGTTGGGCACAGGGTAGACAAATAACTTCAGTTGTTCTGTTATCAAGCCGTCACTCCTTATTCAGTCCCAAAAAAGAGAAGTCTTAGTATTTGAGAGGTAGCATGCAGCTATAGAAGATTCTAAATGGATTTTGCAGTAAATACTTTACAAGTTTAAGCACTGAAGGGAAGGGACCACACCTACAGTCTGTAACTTGCAGCCTTACTTTAGCACAGTTTGTCATAATTAGTGATCTGGAGTTCCTAATGATGTAGCAATAAATGCATGTTCCCCAGAGATCCCAAGGAAATGGTCACAACAAATGGATCTTTGGTGTGGTAATGGAGGGAGGAGAGGGAGTAGCCCTTTTTATTGTACTCTGTGGATT
The DNA here is from genome assembly GCF_009650955.1 of Corvus moneduloides. Classification (NCBI taxonomy): domain Eukaryota; kingdom Metazoa; phylum Chordata; class Aves; order Passeriformes; family Corvidae; genus Corvus; species Corvus moneduloides. The sequence goes on along the minus strand of NC_045488.1, from coordinate 2,418,305 downwards.
AACTGATGACCTGGAGACTCATAGAGTTGATCAAGAAATGGGTTGAGGTCGCTGCATATTCATTTGATAATTTTACTGGACTGTGGGATGAGCTGGGAACCCAGGGATGAGCTGATGAATGCAGAAATGTGTGTGGGTTGTTATTTCTATATCTTGAAAGCTGCTAGTTTGCTCAAATCTTTGGTTAATTTCATTCTGTGTATCTTAACAGGATTCATCCTCATTCATCCATGGCAAATAGGGTTGTAATGTGCTGTGATCAAGTGAAATGAATTAATTGGTTTGAATGAAGCAGCAATCATAACCACTTTTGGTTTAGCTAGCTGAGACACATGGGAAGCAAAAGAGGATAAAGGCTGACACTCTATATAGTTTATGTAGTTGCCCCATCTTCTCTCTTTATTATTTCAGAAACTACTGGGATACTGTCTAAGCACTCAGACTTCTCATAGCAATAAACTAGATAATGTTTCACATGATCAGTTTTGCACAATAAATTAATGTTGAGTTTTGGACTCTAGTGTTCTGAAACTTCATTTTTGTTTGTTTTACAGACCCAATATGTCAAAAGGGATATTCAAGAATAAGAGGAACATTGTGTGAAGGTATTTATTGTTGCCTTAATATAAATCAGAGCTTGAATGAAAAAATGCCAGTGTTTTGATTTAAGTGGTTAATTTAGCATAGAAGAACACTGTGCCAAGTTCTTACCTCGTGTTGTTCCATTGACTTCATTAGAGTTATGTCAGGGATGAATTTGGTTTCAGTTTGTTTAACATTCCTGCCTACTCACAGTTTATCTCAAAGTACACACTAGCAAATATAATGTCTACCAGTATAAGGAGGTGTTTTTTTCTCTTCAAATACTGTTAACTGAGTAACCTGTTTTTACGAAGTATGTGTCTTATGTATACTACAAAACATGGCATAATACAGTGGTATGATAAGCCATCACTATGCTTTAGAAAAAGAATGTTCAAAGACTGTAGTTCACATTAGGTTTTTTTTTTTCCCTAACCTTGACTTTCTCCCATACACCATTATATGAAAACTTATACATTCCAAAACATATTTTCACTGTCCTATTAAAAGAAAAAAAAAAAAAAAAGCATCAGGACACAGTTATACTTTGGTTAAAGAAAAGGTTAAAGATATTTTAGATGTGTAGTTTTTTGCTTGGTATGAGATGACTCTATACTATTCTGTGAGAATTGAAGGTCCCACCCTATTTCATCTCTGTTTGAATTGATTTGAACCCCTGGAAAAGTACTGCATATTTACATAATATGCCGAAGCTCAGAGTCTCAAACTGCTGTGGGTCATCCTGACTGACAACATCTGACATGACACTGCAGTTAAAATATTTTTTAAAAATTACTCCCATATGTAGCTTCCATAAAGAAACATTGTTTTTTTCCCTTAAAAAAAAAAAAAGAAAAGAGGAACACCCTCACACATACTCTTTGCTTTCCAAATGATGACTGAATATCTTGGCATGTCTGTGCTGCAGACCCACTGTACATAACTTATCTGACCTCAGCAACACTTTGTGGAGTGTGTAAGTGAAAGGAAAGAAGAAAAAAGTGGGCCCACCTATCTCTCTTCACAAGGAAAGTCTTAGAACATTTTCAACACTGCTGGGATGGAAAGTTTATCCTTCCAAGATACAGACATAACTGTTTTCAACATTTCTTTTACCAGCACATCGGATTACATCTCTTACGTGCTTTAATCTTTCTCATTTCAATGGGACATGGATAGCCCCAGGTTTTTCAGAGTAGTTTCCCTTCCTTGTAACATTGTGAAGCCTTACTTGGTTTTCAACCAATGTAAGCATTTTTCAAGACAGGGAAAGGTCTCTAGGAAATTTACTGGCAAGTTAGAGACAGGAGTAAGTTTAGTTCCCAAAAGGTGATAGTCAGTCCTCCCATATGCAGCCCATGTAAAATGTGTAATAGATCTTGTGCAAGGAAATAAGCAAACTGAATTGGCAGCATTCCTCTCGTTTACGGGTGAGCCCTGGAGTTGTCAGCTGCAATATTGCTCACAGGCCATGAAGAGTGTTTCAGTGGTTTCTAATAATCCACTGGCTTTACTTCATACCTTCCAGTCAATTTACAGTATCTGTTCAAGGGCAGAGGCCACTGATTTGCCCCCCAGCGTTTATCCTCCATCGTGCTCCGTGAGGTTTAAGAGATGCAGAGCCTCTTTGCACCAGGAGTTTTGTCTGGAGGCCTAACCAGCCCAACCTTCCCCCTTCTTGGTTACTCTATACATGAGTATTCATCTACAGTTTGCCAGTCATTCTTTTTCCATTTCTTGTTCTTATCCTCTCCTGTCATAAAAATTGTCACTTTTCATCTTGGAGCCATGTTTATGCTGGAGCCTTCTTCCCAAGGCAGTTGCCACAAAGGACTTGGGTGGGAGGACCTCACACTTAGATTACTAAACATTTATTGGAGCTCAAGCCAAGCTAATGCATATAATCAAAATATCCTTACCCAAAAGTGCTAAATTTGCCTCTTAAGTATAGAAATACAGTTTTTACTTAACGAAGTTAAACTCTGTGTGTAGTTGTAAGGAGGTTATATTAATATATATACAGTTGCTAGTTGCTGACAAGGCCATAGGGCCAGATTTCAAATGGTGTTTTAGTTTCCAGACATGCAGATAGAAAAAAATTCTCAAAAATCTTTTAAAAATACTGACTCTAGTTGGAATAATGCATGTCATTTTGTACTTATCTTGGTCTTTCTTTGCCCATTTGCTTCAAATATCTGGCCCACAGTGAGTATGAAAATGGATATAGTTTTTAAACACCCCTCCCTTTCCTGTTGCTTTTGAGTTTGATTTCAGTATATGTAGAAATGGCAAATAGCAACATGTATGATTTCTAATCATCAGCAGTTTTCTGTAATTAATTGCTTCTGGCTGACTTGCTTAGGGAACTGTAAATGTTTTGAATTTTTTCAGGCCATGTAAACTGCTGCGGTTTTTTATTTTATCCTAAAAACATTAGAATATTATTATTTTCTATATTTTTGCTAATTTGTTCATGTTTAGCATGCTAGCGATTACTCTTACTCACTTCTTTTTTTGTTTTAATAGATGTTAATGAATGTGAGGTGTTTCCTGGGGTCTGTACAAATGGGCAGTGTGTCAATACCTTGGGATCATTTGTTTGCCAGTGCCCCAGTGGAATGACTTTAGATGCTTCTGGACGAACTTGTCTTGGTAGGTATTAATTCCGTGTACAGGTCTGCTAGGGAAGAGCAGATCTATGCAGTGACCAGTGGTTGCACTGCATGTTTTCTAACAAGTAAGGAGAAGTATTTTTGCCCATTTTTCAAATGGAATTAGTCAGGGACATGAACTTAGTTCAATTGGAATAGGAGCAGATTCCAGTAGTAGTAGCTAAAGCCCGTTACCATCTGCCAGCTGGTGAGTAGCATTGATTCCAGATTGTTCATCTGACAAATCCCTGCAGATCATGTGTGCTCTTAGCATTCTTCATCTGCAGCCCTGCTGAAACCACCTTCCACAAAGGCTGAACAGTGGAGGACACACCATTGTAGCCCTGGACTTGGCCACGCCATGCACCTTGATGGAGGGTGCAACAAAATATCCAAGTTTTGTATGCTGCCCACCCACAGCACCTTTGTCCATTTATGACAATAAATGCCCAAGATTTGTCTCTGAACAAGGCATAGCTTGTAGTAACTAAAAGGCCTTATGTAAGTATAGCAAGCTGGAATGTTTAAAATCCTTTTCTGATCCAAAATTTACTTCAGGTGTTGAGCACCATTTTTCAGAGTGGTGCTTCAGACTTACTTCAACTGTTAATGTCTGAGTTTAGCATTAATATTTTGCTGTTAGGAATTATGCAGTGAGCTTGGGATGGTCCTCCGAGTCCACAAAAACACGGAGCAGACTGTCCTGTGAAGGGATTTGGGAAAAAAAATCCACTGCAGTGAACTAAATTTTCTCTTTCTTTCTCCACATGTTGTTGAATTGCCCAACAGACATTCGCTTGGAGAGTTGCTACCTGCAGCACGAGGACGAGCAGTGCACCGCCCAGATCCCGGGCCGGCACCGCATGGACGCCTGCTGCTGCTCCGTGGGGGCAGCCTGGGGCTACGAGTGTGAGGAGTGTCCTCTCAGGGGAACTCCTGAGTTTGAAGCTCTTTGCCCAAGGGGACCTGGGTTCTCTACGAAGATAGAGATAAGTGGGAAGCCCTTCTCTAAAGGTATGTGATCCATTTGTGGTTAATTGCCAGCAAATCCTGAAGGCTTTTACTCTTCCATCAGACAACTCCTATGGGTTTGAAAATTTCAGTGATAGGCACTTCACTCACCCTAAGGCACATTTGAAAATCCAATTAGATTTCATGGCAACTAAAGCCCAAACAAAATACAAGAGAATTTAGTTCATGTTACAGACCATTAAATACCATATAATTCTGCAGCCTCGAAACAAAGGATTTGTGTCTCTCACTAGAGAGGTTAAATTGTGCCTGACTTTGCCTCCTGGCATCTCACAGTACAAGAACTGGAACAAACTGGGCAGTCAGCTTTGGATGCATTGAAAGAGCAGTCCTTACTTGTGAAGGGTGCAACAAATGTAATTCTGCTGTGGAACAACCAAGAAATGGTGAATAATTTTGGGAATTTCTTGTGAAGCTACTTGGAGAAGCAGAGGAAATAGCTTCCAGGATGATGGCTCAAATCAGAGAATTTTATTTACTGTAAACCAAGTCATGTTATGACTCTTGTTGGTAAACTTCCAGCATTAAGTGGGAATCACACAGTGACGCCCTAGCACCATGTGTTGAAAGCTGTCTTTCCACGGTTACCAGTGGGGTTAAGCTGGACAATGTCAAAAGCTACCCAAAAACTAAACATTATGAAGTCTGAAATGAGGGGAAAACAGATATGAATGACTGTTGCTGTTGTTAGTTTCAGGCTTGGTTTTATAAACAGTTACTAAGCCATTATTATCCATAAAAAAAGTGGCATGTGCTTTTATTTATGCTCATTATGTTTTCTGTGACTCATGGAAGTCACATTTTTCTCAGAAATCAGAAGACAGAGTGATTCTTTTCGAAGCTGTCTTTGCCTTGATCCTCTGTCCACTGAAATCTTACTGAGCTGCAAATCACATCCTGCAGGACAAAGGGGAGACTAATACTAACTTTGTGAAAGAAAGTGTTCTTGGCAATTCCAGCACAGAGTGCCTACACTATTAGGTAGGGGGAAGTCAGTATCAGTTTATGTAGTGTGGACTAATTTTCCCAAAAGGAGGGGTCACTGTCATGAAAAAAGATGAGCTCTGATGTCAGCATTGCTCTTTTGTGCACTGTTTTTGTATGAATGATAACATCATATGTCCATACGATCTCATTTTTCAGACATCAATGAATGCAAAATGTTCCCCAGCCTTTGTACCCATGGAAAATGCAGAAATACCATTGGCAGTTTTAAGTGTAGATGTGACAGTGGATTTGCCCTTGATTCTGAAGAGAGGAACTGCACAGGTAAACTTCCTGGATGTCTCTCTCATGGTTTTGAATTGAAAAGGACAAACTGAACTCCCTTGAAAATCCTGTGAATGTGTTTTGTGTTACAGATATCGATGAATGCCGCATCTCTCCTGACCTTTGTGGCCAAGGCATCTGTGTCAACACTCCTGGAGACTTTGAGTGTGAATGTTTTGAAGGCTATGAAAGTGGATTTATGATGATGAAAAACTGCATGGGTATGTTTTTTATAGACCTTAGATGTGCCGTAGTATGCTATGTGCTAGTATGCTAGGCATGATTTATTTGGGGGGTTTTTGAAGGTTTGATTGTGCCTGAGTTTAGGCCTCTCTCATTTTTAGAGCCTTATTAAAGCTAAATTTAAATGTGAATTTGCTGCTTCCGCAGGTTGCCAAAGCATATATAAGCAAGGGACAGGATTTTGGGATGTTAAGTTTATCCCCACAATCCCCTTTTTGCTAAGTGGGACACCACCCTGAACCTTGAACTTAAGGTAAATTAAGATTTAGAAGAAGCCTTCTTGAATTAATTTTCTTTTTCTAACTGCACTGTGGTGCAAGGGATGGCTGGCTCTAGGACAGGCTGCAGGGTTGATTGACCAAGGCAGATGGTGCTGTGATGGGCTGTGGTGAGGGATGTGCTGGCCCTGCCATGATGTGCCTCCCCTTCTCCCCACAGACATCGACGAGTGTCAGCGCAACCCCCTTCTCTGCCGAGGTGGCACCTGCATCAACACAGAGGGAAGTTTTCGGTGTGATTGTCCTCCAGGCCACCAGATATCACCAAATATCTCTGCATGTGTAGGTGAGACATGCAGGCAAAATCAAGATTGTGCACAGCATTTTGTACCACTCTTGCGTTGTGCATTTACAGCGTTTGCTGTAGTATCATTTTGGTCTGAAATGTGTTCCTCTTCTTCCTCTGCAACAGACATTAATGAATGTGAGCTGAGCACCAACCTGTGCCGAAATGGCCGTTGTGTCAACCTGATTGGAAAGTATCAGTGTGCTTGCAACCCTGGCTATCAGTCCACACAAGACAAGCTATACTGTGTCGGTAAGGACAAAATCTGCACTGGAGCTCTAGCAAACAGGGAAGATAAAACACATGTAATTGTTTCAGTCTGGTAGTTATATAGTCATTTTTAACCATGATTCAAAAAATCTATTACAGTTTGTCAAAACAGTATGCAAAACCTCCAAAACGTGCACATCCGTTTTTGAGAGAAATGAGTGAAGTTATAGTACTGCACTTAGCTGAGTAACAGATTATTTTCTCTAGTAAATCAATCATGATGCATAAAATCATGTACTATTTTAAATGCCCCAAGACTTCAGACTTTGATGATTAAGAGGGAGTAACTTGTTAGATTAGTTACATATTTAATTAAAAATCATCATTCCTGCTGGACCATGAAGTAGAATCATGTGGTTCAATTGCATACATTCCTTCTACTGTGCCATGGAAATACATGAAAAATCCAGTGGCTTTAATTCTGCCAAGTAGTTTTTTACCTTGATCCTTAAAAAAACTTTGTTGTCCTAATGATACTGTGGTAACTCAACAGTGCTATTTCTATATGTAGAAGGAGAAGCACAGAAGTATTTGTATATGCAGTCAGGTACCATCTCTTTCCATCCCTGGTTTGCCTGACGTCCATCCCAGTGCCTACCTTTGCAAACACTTGAATGTTAGTGTGCAGATGCCAAGTGTAGGTTCTGGATTGATGCTGTACTGGAAAGCTGACTCAAAGTATGTCCTTGAAATGTGCTTTAAAGTAAAAGGTATTGTCGGTTTTAACTGTAATTTTCTCCTTTTTAGATATCGATGAGTGCAGTATAATGAATGGTGGCTGTGAGAACTTCTGCACAAACTCAGAGGGCAGCTATGAATGTAGCTGTAAACAAGGCTTTGCACTCATGCCAGACCACAGGACATGCACTGGTAAGGGAGAGTTCGGGAACTTTTCTGCTTGAAGGGTTTATTTCAATAGTTTAAAAATGGACCTTTTTAAGATGAAAGCTATTGTAACAAATACACTGTTACAAAAAGAAAATAAATGGAAAATGAAGTTCTTTTTCTGAAGTAAGTATCTCCAAATTGGGCAACTGCAGAAAGAAGTGCTTTGAAGGGAATTGATTCTTCGTAATTTCAGGAAGTGTACAAGCTGATTCTGATTTTAATAACAAAAAACCTGTAATTTTTTCAGTACGAGTTGAATTTTCCCCCTTAAGGTATTATATTAGATCCAAATCCAAAACACGTTGAACACCATTAAAAAAATTACCATGAACAGAAGCCAAAATGCTGTGCATGTGTATTGTATGGTTATGTTGGAGAGGATAGACAGAGGTGCTAGAAAAGAAGCTGATTGCTCTGTTCTGTGGTTGTGTGGTATCTGCTCTTAAGCAAGCAAGAAAATTACTATTTTTAATTCTTTGTTTAGTCAAATGCAAGTATGCTGCATTACTTCAGAGCTGAAAGACTTGCAGAGAAATTGAAATCTGAACAGTACAAATCTTTCTTAGGAAACAGGTCTTTTGCACTCTTAAAAGGGTTTGTGAGAAAATTTTCAGAGCTCTCTTGTGGCCGGGTGTTCTCCTTTGGGAGTCTGGGAGTCATAATCGCAGGAAGTGAATTGCACTTGGTGATTTCCACATAGGTTACTGGAAAGATAATTCTACCCTACTTTTCTCTTACTTTTTGCTTCACAGCCACTGGCCTGATGAGGCATGTGAATATTTGCCAGCTGTTCGCCAATTCCATCCAAGAGCTCCTTGAGGAGCATGAGAACTATAACAGGGTTAATCCCTTGGAATAGAATTGCCTTTACAGTTGAACAAATGGAGAGTTTTCTATACTGAATTAACAGAGTGCTCACATTTAGAATTTGTAAATATTTATAGACCTCAAACCAGGGTCTCAATTACCCTGAGGCCACTCACTACCATTCCAGAAGAGAAAAGAGCCCTAAAGCACAGTAAAATGTAGTTTTCCCCCACATTGTAGCTTGCTCTGTCAGAAAGATGTAAAGTAGCCGGCCTTCAGCAAGTATCAGACCCTCATTCAAAGAAAGAATTCAACTAGAAAAAGTGCAGATTTGATTGACCCCGAAAACCTAAAATATTTAGATTAGAAGTAGTTTGCTTTAGCTCAGGTTTCTAGAAAAGGCAAGCTTTTTCAAAACCTTGCCCAAACATTGGTGTTCGGGGCACTTTTTCAGTGCAAAAATAAAACCAGTTGATCGAAATTGTGCCTCAGCCAGAATCTAAACCCAGTGAGAGGTTTAGAGTGACATGAGAGGGAAGGGAGCAGGGGGGGAGCAGGGTCTCTGAGCCACTGTTTTGTTTTCATCTTCTTGACTTGACTGGGGACCAAATGACCCAAGTGTGCACTTGGACAGTCTTTGGGATCTCAAGTCCCATGGCTAGAAGCAGTTCTGTGCTTTACTCCCCCTTGTCCTTAGCCACCCAAACACATCTCTAAACCCAGAACCAGAACTGATCATTTAGAGCACCTTCCTGCATATTAAACTGAAATCTTTGGAATAGGAAACTCTCACCTTTCCATTCTCAGAGTCAAAACAGAAGTGTCTGCCTTTGCTGTGGGGAGGGGACGGATTCTCTGTGGTTTGTTCACACATTAGCTTGACCCTAAACATGTCCATAGAAGTTTGTTGTCAGATGTTACCTTAGTTGAGAATTTCTGCATCTCTATATCCAGCTTTGACTTGAAAAATAGAATTTCCTTCACAGGCCAGCTGTAATAACTATTAGCTATTCATTTTCATACTCTCCTCTAATAAGGACTTGAGTGCAATAGCCACGCATAAAAAGGTTTAAATAGCAGAAACACCACACATCTTTGGATATCAAGTCAAATCTAAGAAAATATCCAGAGATTTGAGGAGTCACCTTCACTACCCTATTAGTCTTGAAGACGCTGCTTTCTTCCCTTGGAAAGATGTTATTTACATATGTAGTAATCTGTTGAATATTCAAAATCCACATGCTAAAGTTTTGCCTCTGCCCAAACCAATAAGAATTTTAAAAAATTAATGACATTTCCTTTTCGTTGTACTAGATACCTGGTTTTACACTGTTAGGTGTTTGTGCATGGTACAAGATATAATAGGACTGTGACCTGCAGTTGTGAAACACCTATTTTACATTTTCAGTTTTCTCTCTGTGTGAATGTGTCTTTTATCTTTAGCATCACACAAAGCTGGAAGCCATCACAGAATATATTTTCTGATAATTGAGCTGGTAAGAATGCTGTGCAGTTCAGTAGTAGGTCAGGTTTGAATTGGTGAGGTTATGCATAAATAATCAGCTCAATTAGGAGAAACAACAGGTTCTTTGTCAGCTGATTTTCCCCCAACTGTGAAATCGGTACAGTGACAGGTTTGTAAATAAAGTTCTTTATTTCTGTCATTATTATTCCCATTTCTAGAGCTTAATTTTGCATGTTAATTCAAATTCCATTCCAAATTAACATTTTCAGGCTAATGTCCATGCCAACATTATTTGCTTGTTAAGATAAACAGGGACTGGTCAGTCTTCTTCCTTGCAGAAGTTGTGTATCCACACAAGCACTAGCTGCTAGAAATACAGCAGAATAATGAACATAATATTTTAAATTAATGTGAGTTCATTTTTTGCAGCTGCATAATTACTGCAATCCACAATAGGCTGCTCTGATAATGAGTTACAACCTTTCTCTTGGAGAGGATTCCTGAATCTTGTCCTTTTTGTGCTGATTTTTTTCCCATGGTATCACTAGGCAGAGTTTCTGATTTTTGCTCTTGCTGGTCTGTGTTGGTGCTGACACAGGAAGATTTTAGGGATTTTTACAAGGAACACTAACATAATCCCAGGGGCTCTGAAAGATTCCAGAATTTAGCATGGTTGCCTTAATATAATAAAGTATCTGCTTCTGGAGCTTGGCTCTAATCAGTGATGGCAATTTTATCAATTGAGAAAACAACTTTTCATCCTAGAGGATGTAACTATATGGCTGGCCAGTCAGCTGAAATGCTAAAAAAGACCATAAAAATCTCCTAGTGGAATAAATGTGTGTATTGTAATTATTCCCATCATGAGCTGAGCTGTTTCCAGTTTGTCACCACCCTTGAGATCATCTGTAGAGGTATTTTGCATGTATGATGGCTTTTTTAAGCTCTGTCAAGTTTGATATTTTTTTCACTGAATTTGACTTCAGAGCTTCCATTGATTTCAACAATGATGGATTGTATCCAAGAATCCCCAATTATATGTGGCCTTGTGGTGTGACAAAGGTTCCGTTGGGGTTCTTTTCTCTGAAGGAAAAGTTGGTTCCTGTTCCCACTTGAGTCAGAAGGGAATGTTTTGCCACTGACTGTAGCCAGAGACAAGGAGTTTACTCATCAGGACAATTTTGCAATGTACTGCTCAGTTATTTGCAAGGATTCAATCTTCACCATGTTTATCAGAGCATTAAAATGCTTACTTGCCATGATGATGGTTCACTGCATTGCATAAAGGTAACATATTTTAAACCTGATTTTCCCCTGTAGATATTGATGAGTGTGAAGACAATCCTAACATCTGTGACGGAGGCCAGTGTACAAACATCCCAGGAGAATACAGATGTCTTTGCTATGATGGATTCATGGCATCTGAAGACATGAAGACTTGCATAGGTAAGTGAAAGGCACTCTTTCCAAATAGACAGACAATGATATTTAAAGATTATTGCTCTTATATCCTAATTTTGGTCACCTGACCGTATAGAACCAGCCCTACTGCACAGATGGGAATGCAGTCTCTGTATATCCCTGTAGATTGGGGGGCAAACATGATCATCTATAGCATTGCATCTTTGGGTTCTCTCCCAGTGAGGTTTTTATGCAGCTCAGATAAAAGAGTGCCTGCAGAAAGGAAGTAGATGATGCTATGGAAAATTTCTGGGGAGATAAATCCCCAGTGCTGATTTAAACTTATCTGTAGGACAAAACTGTGTGGAAGTGTTGTACCTTGGTAGAGCAGAGGCCTGAAACAGCATATCTCCAAACCCACATTTTCACATTTTAATGTAAAGTCTTGAGAGTGTCATTTCTCTTTGGGGAGAAATGTCTGACAAAACTAGACAAGGCATGCGTGCATTTCTAAATGTGTACACACACATATGCATACATGTAGAAATTATCAATAATCATAGTCATTCTTTGGGTAATGAACTGCACCTTAGTGTCTATTTTTTAAGAAAAGCTGGCATTAAAGGTATGTTAATGCAGATATAGTAATATAGCACTGTTAGCCCAGATCTCAAAATGTATGCTAGGTAAGGAGTAACTACCATGAGCAGTTTTTTCTTCACATATGTAGACTTTTTTTGTATCAAAATTCATATCTAAAGAGATTTTTCTAGTTACTTTCTAAGAATTGTGTTTAATAAATCTTAATTCATGGGGTTTTTTAGATGTTAATGAGTGTGATCTGCATCCAAACATCTGTCTGAGTGGAACCTGTGAGAATACAAAAGGCTCCTTTATCTGTCACTGTGATATGGGATATTCAGGCAAGAAAGGCACAACTGGTTGCACAGGTAAGTTTTAAAGTGTAATTACTAATTTTTTAGTTAAACTCATGAGTCTGCTTTTCTGGTGTTTAGAACCTCCTCTCACTGTGCTATTTTTCACTTACTTCTGCTCTTATTCTACCTCTTATCCAAAGTTGTTGAGCTCGTGTTCTGCTGAATTTCAGTGCTATAGCATTCAGCCTGATGCTGCTTCTGCTGAAATGAGTGGAGCAAAGATTGGGATCAAAACTGGGTGTATTACTGCACAGTTGTTCATCTAAGAGAACACCAAATGCCATTATCCATAACTTGACAACCTCCTGAGGATCTGAGTGCATTTGGATTAGTTAATTGTATACTATGCAAGCATGTAACAGGTATCTCTTCAAAGTGTTATTTGGCAGACACAGATGGCTTGAAATGTGTGCTAAAATATATTTTCAAGTGTCAACAATACAGTTACACAACTACATTCTATCAGCAAAGTCAGAATTTGCTTTATTTCGTGTATTGCCAGCAAACAGAAATGAGATTCAAATATACAGGCTCTGAGGGCATGATATTAATAATCCAAGTGCTCATGTCTCAAGCCAAGGTGTTGAGAGTCTTAGGCTTTGCCCAAATATGAATGCAAACATATGTTTAATATAATTTTTAATGTAGACTTAGGGTAAACACATTTCTGGCAATGTCTTTGAGACACACTTTTATTCTTAGTCTGCTTTTATTATAGAGATTTAATAATGTATTTTTTTAAGTGCCCCAAATATATGAAGCTGGTTTTTTAGAGATCTTACAGAAAAATCTGAGAGCTGGAGTTGTATTTTGCATATTGGACTATGGATGAATAATTGTGCATTAGTAACAGCTGCCTTTGACTTACATATGAACTGATCTAAATCCAAGAAATCCCCAATTGTACCTTGTAGACCAACATTTCAGTGTTCTTTGTTTCTGTGCTAAATTATGTGAAGATCTTCAGCACTCTAGACCTGAAAACCCTCACGCTGATCAGTTACACATGGTGCAGCTATCAGTCCCAGCCTGAGGAGTAGGCAGGGAAGATGAAGCAATGAGTTGAAGGCAAAAGACAGAGAAAGGTCATGGAGGCAGGGGAGGAATCTGAGCTATGGCTTCTGGAGAAGTGCCTGGAAATAGCCACCATTTTGGCATCACGTGATTCAAAGTAGTGGCAAATGTCCCAAGCAGTGTTTTTTGATTAAAGGAGAGGCCAGGAAATCCCTCTCTCCTGGTCCCAGCCAAGCCCTGACCTGTGGATGGACACTGTCTGTCATGAGGGCTCTTCCCACCTCCTTACACATTTTTACTTTTCCTGCTGCTTTTGTTTGCATGCCAATATTTCAGAGAGGGTGGCACTCACCAGGAAAAACACCAGAATACCTTAATTACAACAGGTATTATGAGGGTAATAATTTCAGTAATTTGAAAGAGCCCAGTGGTCTAAGACAAAATGGTGAAGTATCAGTTATGCTGATACAGCAGAGATGGGACCATACTCAAATAATGAAAATTTTTGATTTCAATAAGAGACGAGGAAGCAGAGCAGGAAATTTGTAGGTTGGTTTCATAATGAAAAAACTGTGTGGATAGAGATCCCATGGTGACTACATTGTGCAGGTTCTCACCTTCTGGTTTTTAAAATATCTGATTTACTGCTGGAGAACACTGAATTCCCCATTTCTTGCTTGCACGGTGTTCGAGCAGAGTTGAAGTTCCCAGGCTCAGGTGCTGCAGACCATGAGAGCATCCTTCAATACTTCTTCTGGAAGGACCTTGCTAACAGCACCTTGACCCCAGAATTCAATTCTTGTCTTAGATCAAAAAGCATCCACAGTTTTTAGGAATTCCCGTGGAAAAAAAAATTACAAAAACGTGTGCAGCACTTTGAATGGGAGATCCTCTTTTTCTTGAGAACAATTAAATCATGTCCTTTGGGTTCCATTCCAGTTTTGTCCAAATATTTCAGCTCCCTTGTCATTACTGACTGTTTCCATTCTAACAAATAAACTTGTTTTTTTCCCCCCAATCATTTAACCGTATTCAGAATCCACCCACTGACTTACATTCCCATCCCACACAGATGTTAGTTCCCCTAATTCTCCCCTCTCCTTGGTTCTCAGTAAGAATGTGGACAGAGTTCAGTAACAAAAATACAATTTTTACAATACTGTGCAAAAACACAGGCTGTAGATGCAGGTTTCCAACATGAAGTGCTGTGAGTGGTTTAATTTCCATTCACAAGGCAAACTGTGATAATACTGGCTTAGAGCAGTTCATTTTGGACTTTCCTAGGCAGGCAATGGTACGCAGCCAGTAGAGAGAAGATTGCTGTGTTTTCCCCTACCCCAGTTCCACATCGCCCAGCTTTATGACAAACACCTTGTCTGTAGTTTTTCTGTCAATAAAGTGTACGTGTACTTGTGCAGAAATGAAATCCTGGTTTGGCACTTGTGTTTGTATTTTGTGATTCATCACCACTCTGGATTACTGCCTGTAAATCTGCAGTATTTCACTGTTGATGTAGAGCCTTGAACTTGCTCTGATATTTTCACAGAGAAACAAATTCTTCTCTTAACTCTCTCCCATCCATCCTTGCCATTATGGCTGTGTGCACAGCCCCCGTGGTGGTTCCTGGTGGAGGGGGGCTTGCACAAGCTTAGGGTGCTCTTCACAGAATCACATTGAAAGAGGTGAACTTGGGCAGTAATTGCCCCACGTGGCCAACAGATCAAAAATAAATGCGTTACAAGCCAGCTGGATTTCTGCACAGGGAGCTGGAGGGAGCTGGAAGGCTGAGACCAGGTCTGACTCTGCAAGGGCCATGCTGTTGCCATGTGGAGAAAGGCTAGTGGAAGGTATTCAGCTGCAGCCTCGGTGTGGGCTGGGAGCTTGGGGAGTTTGGTGTTGAACATCATCCAGCGATGACGGCGTTCGTGGACACGGGGGCAGTGAGTGCACTCTGCATGCCTGCATGGCTGGCAAGAACTTGGTTCTAGAGAGGTCAGACGTCTGATACAGGGAAAGGAAGAGGTGAGCCTGTCCTTTGCCCTCAGAAATAGAGCCATAGTATTTTGTGACTTGTATAATGTGCTCTCCTTGCCGTTATTAATGGCTTCTGGCCATTAATAATACATTGTGTTTCAGGCTTGATGACACAAAAGAGTTCTGGTACCAGAGAAAGAGATGTTTGCCCTCATGAATCTGGGAGCTGGCTTTGTCAGGCCAAATACCAGAAGATAATGATGTTGAGATGCTGCCCACCAAAGGGGCGTATTACAGGAGGAGTGTACTGGCAGTAGGCATCTGTCCAGCAGTAACATGCTGTGCCCCAGTGTGCTCTGATGTAAGGAGGGACAGCAGGCAAGAGCTGAACTGTCCCATGTGACGCTCCAAGAGTACAGTATACTGAATAAAATCTAAGAGTGATTCCAAAAGAGAAAACAATTTTACATCTAGAAAGATCTGAAGAGGGGAATTTTTCCGTATATTTTTCTACTTGTATGAGCACCAAGTTGAAATTCAGTCTTTTCCCTCTGAAAAGCCTTCGTTTTTCCTACCTGATTACATGGGCAGCAACCCAGGAGGAGGAAATGCCTTGTGACTTCCACCAGACGACTGGCCCTTGGGGAACTGGACCCAGGCTCGAAATACCAGTGCAACGTCAGTGCGATAAAATGCACAGATATGCAGAGACTGCCAAAAAAATGTAAAAGTCAGAAAATGCTTAAGGGATTTGCATAATTCCTGACAAACAGTACTGATTTATAGGTGGAGTCTGAATTAAATTTACAGTATGCTAAGGATCCTTATAGGCCACTGAAACC
Source organism: Corvus moneduloides (assembly GCF_009650955.1). Lineage (NCBI taxonomy): Eukaryota > Metazoa > Chordata > Aves > Passeriformes > Corvidae > Corvus > Corvus moneduloides. The sequence goes on along the minus strand of NC_045488.1, from coordinate 2,402,365 downwards.
CAGTGAAACTTAACAGAAAACAGTTCATAGAGTACCTAGAGGATTTCATGCCCAGTGATGAACATGTGAATTTTTTTCAGTTAATGTGCACTCCTGTTCTGTTCAAATGCAAAGGGATGTTTCTAGAGTACAGGTGAGGAAACAGTGATTTACTCCCATGCTCCTCTCCAGCCAGCTTTGATGATCCACTTCCAGACTGGGTAAGGATGTGTTGTGCAGATATTGGCTAGCAGTTTCTTTCCTTTGGTGGCCACATTTTGCAAGCATAGTGCAAAGGGTGGCAGGTACAGATGATGTGTATTTTTGCTGCACACACACTGAGAGCCCTAAAAATTTGTGCCACTGTGATTAATGGGAGAGATGCTTTATTAATTGCCAAAGGCTTGAGAGAAAAAATATTTGTCCAAAGAAGAGAACTGAAGGAGCCAACAAAATAGGGTGACTGACAGGTTTTTTTCCCCGGAGTGCTTGGGATTATTATGATGTCAGACCTGCATATTATTTATCATGCGTATTCTCATCTGTTGTAGGCAGACAACTCCCTTAGTATTGATGGGAGTTGTGCAGTTGCAAAGCTGAGAACATGTGTGCAGCAGCACTGGGGCACAGTGGGACCGGCTGAGGATGCAGTGTCAGTCTCTGGCTGGATTGTCTTTATTTTCCTTGGCTTGTCACGGACTCATACTGGAGGCAGAAGGAGAAGGTTGATATAAATCAGTGACTCGCTCCTTTACTCTTCAGTGAAAATCCCCATGAAGTCAGTGGGAATAGGCCATCATTGTATGAAACCCTGCCTGGAGTAGTGTCCTCGTGGGTGCTCTCTGGGTCATGATGCCTTTACTCAGACCGAGTAATGCCTTTGTCTTCAGACAATTAAACGAAAATAGCTGGAGTATTTGAAGAGTGTAGTACTGTTTGTACTGCCATGCAGACAGAACAGGCTGGACTTGTGCTTTTATTAAAGATATTGAGTTAATTTTTCCCCTACAGAGCTCAGCTTCTCCTTTCTGTTTCATTCTGTCAAGCCATAATTCAATTCTTATGGCAACATAAATCCATATTAAGCTCCAGTATAAGCAGGCATAAATTCCATTGATTTCAGTTTACACAGGACCATGTTTGGTCTAAGATCTCTTTTGCCTTGGAAATAATTGCAGTGCAATAAATGTAGGCTTATAACTCAGCTGTGCAGTGAAAGGAAAGAATAGGGATTATAGCAAAACAACATCTGAGTGAAATGCAGGTGAAAAGAAGTAAAATCTGGGATGAAGCCAATGATGATGTTTTATATGCTTCAATCAGCTTTAAGTATCTGAAAACCTTTCCATGCATCATGGAAGTAAGCCCTGCAATGTCCCTTTAAAGGTAGATGTATTAGAGAATACATTTTGCATTCCCTATTTGATCTTTACCCAGGCAAAAAAGCATTGAAATCTATTAAAATTTTTTACTGGAGAAAAGCTGAAAAGCTTTTTTATTCAAAGCAAGTGGAATGGAATTTCAGTGGCTGATGCCTGAGAAAGCTGAGCCCATTATAAATACCCGTATTTGGATATGGATTTATACTTGCAGCTTTCATCCCAAAGAAGATTCTAAGCTTTTTAGTGTGTGTGTCAAACAGCTGATGGGGGAATAAGTGTCCACTGCAAGTGCCCCAGTGTTGTGGTGCTGCTGTTCCACTGGGAGATGTTAATGGGGGTTCTCAGGTACAATGTGTCAGTGGGTCGCTGTGTGGTGGGATGGAGTCCACAGTCACTTTATGGAGAGTGGAAAATTTGGCTTGGGTTGTCTTAAACCTGAGCCTGAGCATGACTTCATTGCGGTGTAGCTGTTGCATGCAAGTTTCTGTTTGTGTTTGCTGGTGGTTTAAAAAAATTCTTGGCAGAAACCTCTCTACTGGTGATGGGGGTTTTTTGCGGTGTTTTGTTGTGCTCTGCAGGGTATAAGGAAACTTGTGATTGTATGTTTTAAAGCGTCAAATAATCAAACACAGTGGAGTCTTAATGTGAGCAGTGGTTTAACAGTTTGGGGTTTAAAATCATGTAAAGGTTAAAATATAGAGTGTTTGCCTCAGCTTTTTTATGTCAGTGTATACTGTAGCTGACCTCTCTAAATTCCTTCCAGTCTTTCCCCAAGCCAAAATGAGTTGCTTTTTCTTCAGGCCACCCTTAAGATTTTTTGACAGATGCGAGTTTCCTGTTTTGGGTGATGTTATCTTTGTATGAGTCTCTGCACATGCTAAAGGCAAAACTGCCCTGAGATCATTTGCTCCTGACCCTTTTTTAAGTTTTAAAAAGTAAGTGTCCATTTGCATGTTTTCAGGCCTGTTGGTGGAGTCAACATTCATTAATGGTAGATTCCAGCTGCCAGATTTAGATGCATATGTACACGTCAGCATTCAGATTATGGGAATGCTCATGTCTGGGGCTTTGAGTCAAAGCAATGCTTCATTTAGAAAGAGACACAGAAAAGTAAGATTGGATGAAATTCCACTTCAACAGACTAAAAAAATTCCAAAAAATTAAAAGCCAACTCACCACAAACCCCCCCACACAAACAAAACAAAACAAAAACCAAAACACAAAAAAAAAGGCCCAAAATCTCAACAACAAAAAACCCCAAGAGAGCACAAAACTCACCAAACAAACACTCCTCCCCCTGCCCCCCCCACCCCCCCCCACCAGTGGGTTTGGGGGTTTTCTGGCCTTGAGTATTTAATTTTAGGATAACAGACAGATGTTGTCTGCTTCTTGAAGTCATGTGTTGCCTTTGTGGAAAGGCAAAATATGTGTACCAGGCATAGTGAAAGGACACAGCCTTTTGTCTAGAGAAGTGTGGACAGACAAGCCTAAGGAAGTGCTGTGAAGGAAGTGGTTAAGATGATACCTGGACACTTTCCCCAGTAGCTCCACAACCTTGCCCTCTTCAAAGAGCTAATTGTTTTTGGGTAAAATCATAGGGAAATTCAAGTCTGTGATTTTGGGGCCGAGAATCCCAAAGGTTGCTACATATTTGATGGCTGATGCCTTTTCTTAATAATCTTCTTGAGAAGGGTCCGAGCTGGGTTTTTGTCCGTGGAATCATGTAGAGTTTGTGAGCTTGTTTTGCCTTTCCATCAGCTGCTTTACAGAGTGGGATGATCTGGCTTACAGCAACATCAAAGTCACCTGGGAGGGCTAAAAAAATGGGTTTCAGTTTTACGTGGTTTGATGTGAACTCTAGATAAATCACATCCTGCATGGAAGTAAAGCACAGTTTGAGAGCTCAGTTACAGAAAATACTGTAAAATCCATAGCTCAGATGTGCAAGAAAATTCCTACCAGTTTTGTTTTAGTTACCAGTAGTAATTTCTGAAAACTTTGCCTTTGAGTTTATACGTTCTCCAAGTACTTATATGGGGCATTAATAATGTTCTGTGAGAAGGAAGAATGGAGTTCAGTTTGGTTTTTGCAGCCTATACATTTTGACATTGCCAGAGAATGCCCAAAAATGAAAATAAGGTGAAAATAGCAAGTACTGAAATAGAATGTGCTGGGATGAACGTGTATGTTGAAGACTCGATGTCTTGCTGCCTGGTGTCTCCAGGGATGCTGACTCTTTCCTGTTGTGTTAGGTGTCCTGAGTTCCTAATAAACTGCATTTCTGATGAGCCCCTCAGCTGTCATGTTAAATACAGTGGTACAGCCTGTCCCCCACCTTCCACACAGCCTCTGGCCAGGCAGAACCTGCTTCATTCCCTGCCTGGGGATAATCCTGGGGGCAGCTGGCTGGCGGTGCCTGGCTGGTGTTCATCAGCATCCGTGCAGATACATGGGGGCTGTGGGAGTGCTGCATTCCAGGAGTCCCTGGGCAGCAGAGTTCCCTCTGAGACTTCTTAGCAAACCATGCAATGTGGAGCCACCAGTCTGGTCCCTCTCTGCAGCTTCTGCCCATTTCTGCAGGATGGGCACACTGGGAAAGCTGTCTTCTGAGGTACTGTTTTCCTTTTTGAATTTAGGCTTCGGGGTGAACTGCAGCAGCACTGCTTTATATGCCTGTCAGAAAAACAGGTAGTGAGGTAGTGGGGCAGCACGTTGGAAATATGCTACATGCTTCTTTGCTTTGATCCTTTTCTTTTTTCTTTTTCTTTTTCTTTTCTCTTCTCTTCTCGTTTCTCTTCAGCTTCCTTTTTGAATGTCATGTTGTAAAGAAATGCATGCTTTCTTTCATGTTCACATTATTTTGCTTGAGAAATTCTAGTGCCAGTTATCTGGACATGAGAACACGTGCTCCATGAGCTCCTCAAACATCTCTGGTTTTGCAGATATCAATGAGTGTGAAATTGGAGCCCATAACTGCGACAGACACGCCATATGTACAAACACAGCAGGAAGCTTCAAATGTAGCTGCAGCCCTGGCTGGATTGGAAATGGCATCAAGTGCACAGGTGAGGGTCTTATGCATTTGTATTTATTTGTAAGGTCAGACAAGGTTCTAGCAATTCTGAAGAAAACAATACCACACCTATAAATGGAGAAGACAAATGGTTATCGAACTTGTTAGGTCGATTTGGCACGATCTATTGGAGGACAAATTCTCCACCATGGTAACTGTGAAATCAGCATTATCTCATATTTGGCTTATGAAACAATGAGAACAGACTGGACCATGAAGAGAGATGTTTTGTGCTTGAGGGCAGCTAATGGGAGGCAGTGAGGGGCCTCCTGGTGCTCCCCATTGAAACAAGGTACAGGTCTTAGTACTGAGTGCCCTGGAGCTTCCTCAGTCACAGTTACCTTGTCAAACTTCTTTGATGGGCTGGAAATAAGCTGTTTCCCACTTTTTCACTCAGATGGCCACACGTGTGTGGGTTTTATTTTATGGAAGATTATTTAAAGTAGAGCTTCTGTGTTCCATACACTATTTAAAGTTGTATTCATGTGTGTTTTTTAACTAATGTTTTTTGGTTTTTGTTTTTTTTCCTCCCTTTTTTATTGTTTTAAAGATCTGGATGAGTGCTCCAATGGAACCCACATGTGCAGCCCACATGCTGACTGCAAGAACACGATGGGCTCTTACCGCTGCCTGTGTAAAGAAGGTTACACTGGGGATGGTTTCACTTGTACAGGTGAGCTGTCTGAGGAGAGCAAAGGATGAACTCCAGTGATACCATGCAACCCAAGTTAGTCTACGATCCAATACACAAAAATGGCTTTTAAACATCTGAACTTTTCAGTAATAAGTCATCATTGATTGTCTTCTCCTTCACCTAGATTGCCATTGCTTAAAAGAAATACTATATATTATACATAGTCTAAATCAATCACTTTTTTTCACTTGATAAAAGTGAAAAAAATTGCTTTCCTTGTTAGTTGAAGTACGTGGCAAAATTACTAAAATAATGCTTGATCATGTAATTTGACTGGTTAGTAAACTAGTCCATTGGCTACTCACCTTAATTCTTAAATAATAGGGCATATGCATCAAAATTACTTAATAAAATTGCCAAAAAATGTTTGTCCTTTCCACAAGTGAGTGTGTGATGTCTGTCTTCTTTACTCCATCATCCTGAGAGCCGGTGTCAGGATGCAGTGCTGGCGTGTAGAATGAAGAAAGTAGCTGCTTCTGAAACCTCATTTTATAAACTGTAAATGAGATTATAAAACTTTGCTAGAGAGATGCTTCCCACCCACACTTCAGTCTTCTGCTTTGAGGAACAGCTTAGCTCATGGGTGCTTAGTCATGAGGAGCCCTGCTCTTGCACTGAGGGCCGCAGTGTGCCCGGGGGTGCTCGCTGGAGGCTGATTCTCTTTGGAGCAGAGCTGTGTGACAGAGCTGCTGGGCCAGGTTTTCAGCTGGTGCAAATCAGCAGCCCTCTATCAACTACAGCAGGTTTTTAGAGCATCTGAGAATCTGGATTATCAGGCTTAAGGCTGAATTTGAATCATTCCAAATTCTAAGCAGACCCTGGGATTCTGTTTAATTCTCTCAATATAATTTCATCTTGAATCTGATTCAGCTTCCTCAGTGGCCTTCCTAACCCAGTGCTCTTTGTTAATTTCCTGTGTGATGATTTCCAGGAGTCTGTAAGCTGCACCCTTCAGATGGAGTGCTTACAGAGTTTCTGCATTCAGTAGAACTTTTTTTTTAAATTTGGATACTTTATTGTTTGTGAATTCAAGAGGTGTCTGGGACTCAAACTAGAGCACTCAAATGTTCTGTAAGCCCTCTGCCAAAGTGTGCAGTGTGCAGCATTCCCCCTGGTAGGTGATTTTTGATTTACCAGCCATGGACTTCAAAACTCCCGCTGCCAGCCAGACTCTGTTGCAGTAAGGAGGTGTTTGTGTGATGTGTAACATTTCAGCTAGAGAGTCAGGGCCATGATCTAGCTGAAGGTGAGTGGAGTCCAGTAGCAAGGCTGTTTTTCTCATCAGCTGTTAACCTGCAGTTTAGTTCTGGTGAAGTTCTTTTCATGCCACTTTTTGTCAGTGTTTTGATGTTTGGCATGGTGAACTGCCTATTACCATATGTTTCCTCACTGCATAGTAAACCTATTTTTTTTTTCTCAATTACTGCCTCTAGGCTTTGCTGTAATAGAAACAATAACTGTAATAAATTTCACGTGCTCATTCTGAGTCTAAATTTGACCCTGTGTACTGCCTCCAATTGTTGTTAACTGTAGCTATTCTAGGAGTCTGTGCCTCTCTGATTTTCCTTTTGATTAGAAACTGTATTTTCAACATCAGGAATATACAGAGCTGTTACCTGTAGTTACCTCTGCACATAACTAGATTGCAGTTTCTTCTGCACGTGTTCAGATATAATAGAATAATTAAAATGCTCAGAACACTGCGTGCTTCAGCTCAAATGTTGGTGAAAAAACCATCTTCATTGCTAATTTGCAATATCCCTTCCTTTTACAGACCTTGATGAATGCTCAGAAAACTTGAACCTCTGTGAAAATGGGCAGTGCCTCAACGCCCCTGGAGGGTATCGCTGTGAATGCGATATGGGATTTTTGCCAAGTGTAGATGGGAAAGCATGTGAAGGTAATTCTCTGTAAGCTTTAAACAACTTTCAACAAATTCTGCCTTAATAGTGTTTTATGTTCCAATTTTTTACAATTGTTTGCTGTTGTGGTTGTATTGAGAACTGCATGAAAATTTTCAATAGTAGTTGCTTTTCTGCAGTTTATTTGTTATGGACCTCTAGATGTTCATCTACCTGCTGTATATAGAGAGAACAGCTTTTCAAAGCCTATCTTACGATACATTATTTTGGGGTCTGATTAGTGATCCAAATGGCACTGATAGCTGCCATTTCTTCTTGATCATTTATGTCCAGTTCTTCATTTTATTCAAAACAATTAAACAGAAGAGGTTGTTACTTTGCACTGGTATGTATGAAGCTTAAAAACAGTGATTTGGTAGCCGATACAATGAACATGCTTTGAGGGCTTCTGTGAGGTGCAGAATCAGAGTGTGAAGCCTTGCAGGAAGTTTGTATGACCACAAAAAAAAATCCTGTATGAATATTTGTTCAGTTTCGAAAGTGAGCTGTCAGTTAACAGTTTACAACTCGTTCATAAGAGCTTTGCATCTGCAAAGATTCAAAACAATCAAATAATAAACATTACCAACATGATTAAGGTCATAGATTTGATTTGAACATTTGAAATCCTTATTTGGTACACTACTGATCAGTTAAGTCAGTCAAGAAGATGCAGCCTTATCATCTGACATAATAACCCATACCAGCTGGTGTTTGATGGAGTTCATAAGTGCATCACTATAAGTAAGATTTTTCCCCTTGAAACATGTTCTGTGTATTTTTTAGTAACCTAGCAAATGAAATAATTTGAGAGTGAATTTTTCTTTCAACTGAACCAATATTAGGTTTTGTAATGTTTCATGAAACAATTTACTTTCAAACCTTTTAGCTCAGTTTAAATAGCTTTTAGAGAGGCTAGCTCCTGTTGCTAAAACAGACTTGCCTTCGTGTCTCAGATGTGTACACTAGGTGCAGTATTTTAAGGTCCTTTGTAAACACACACTTTTTTACTGTATCAGATCAGCTGTTCTTGCTGCAGTGCATGTGGCATTCAGTAAACACTGAATCAGACTCAGTGATTTGGAGGAAAGGCACAAAAGTGCCTGCTTGCCAAACTTTAGATCTGTCAAATGGAGAAACCTGAAGATGAAGTTCACCTTTAGGCACAGGCTTTTCCCTTGCTGGTGTCCAGCTTTCTGCAGATGACTGCTGATTTATAATAAACTTCATTTTAATAAGGCACGTCTTCTGCTACGTTTAATATTGCTAATTGTCAGATTAGCCCACTAATAAGGTAGGATGGTTTCTGGCATAGCTTCCAGAGATATTAGAAGGAGCCTTTTTCCCAAAGAATCATTATGGATTAGGTTCCTTAAGCTCCAACATAAATCTTCCATGTTACTTTTTCTTGTCTTACACGGTGTGCAGCAGCTGTTGTCTTCCAGATCCATGCTGCTGAAAATTTTTGCAATTCTCTGTCTATGTGTAAAGAAGATCAGGAAACCTCATATTTTTCCCCTCCTGTTCCTTAATCAGATATTGATGAGTGCTCACTTCCTAACATCTGTGTCTACGGTACTTGTCATAACCTCCCTGGACTCTTCCGATGCGAGTGTGAAGTGGGCTACGAGTTGGACAGAAGTGGTGGTAACTGCACAGGTAAAACTTGGAACAGCATGCTTTTTCATCTTCTGTCAGTGCCACAGTCAGCTCCTTTTCTTTTAAGAAGCTGTACAAATCAAACTGAATATAGGAAAATGCAGACTTCCCTACTGTATAACACAGGATTCTCCATACCTTTTTAATGCTTCTCTTTAACGTTCTTTGTCAACCTCTGATATCCCCTTAAGAAGGGGAGAAACAGATCAGAGAGAACCCCTCTGGCAGAGATGTGCTGTGCCTTGTACAGTACTTCACAATACTGGATGGTAAGCTATGGCCTTGTCTTGTATTTTTCCCTTAAGTAATTTTTTAGTACTTCATGTGAATCTTGTTCATAGACTGATTTTTTTTCAGGAAAAATGCTTTTTTTTTTCTTTTTCCTATGAAATTATGAGTTCATCTCAGACCACTGTTCTTCTGAAACACCTGTTTATTTTTTAGAGCTTTCTGGAGATCAGTATGTCATAACTAACGGATTTGTGATGGTCAGCATATGGTACGTGATATATCAATGGTTTTTAGTGTCCTCGAGTATTTGTTTACCATGTGCTGTTTTTTTCTTGCAGATGTTAATGAATGTGCAGACCCTACAACCTGCATCAGTGGCACCTGTATCAACACTGCTGGTAGCTACACCTGTGAGTGCCCTCCTGATTTCGAGCTGAATCCCACCCGAGTTGGATGCGTTGGTAAGGGACCACTCCTTGTGTCATTTACAAGTGAAGTTCCCCAGAGGGACTGCAAGCCTCACTGCTTAGGAATAAAGTCCCAGATCATGGGAAAGGCCTTGATCAGGCTCTTCAATTCCCACCCCACTGCCCCTGGCTTGGAAGCTGTGCTAGGGCAGCAAGAACATGTCCAGAGCTGATCCAGCATGCCAGCAGTGCCCCGCTGCCAGAACCAACCCCTTGGGGCTTGTTAGAGCTGTCCACAATTTACAGCAGGCAGGAGACAATTTTAAAATTCAACAAACTTAAGCCCACATCCAGCTGGCCCCAAGATGGCAAGCAAATGAAGTTGTGGCATGAAGCCACCCATGCTCTTGGAGCACTGAGTGCACTTGGCTAGGTGCAGCTTCATGACCAATGGAAATGCTCTTGTATTAGGCTCCAACTGCTTAGTAATCCTAATATTTCTTTTGGTTTTGTTTGTTTAAGAGGGTGTAGGGATGCTTCTCAAATTTAAATATGTTTGAAATGCCTAACATTTAGTAGATGCTTTCCTACTTGTAAACCTCGAGTAGAGGAGAAAGCAGTGGATATCTGGAACTGGAAGGATGTACAAATGTGGGGGAAAATGTGAGTGAAAATGAGAAAAAGCTTGACTGAACTGCCCTTGGTCATGATGAATAAATTTCCTACTTTGTGAAAGGTCAAAAAAACCCAAGGAATGGGGCACCAACAACCTACCTAAGTGGGAAATGCTGGGCCCCCCTGGGCAGCGCAACTCACTTGCTTTGGTGTCCTGCAAGAACTGGGAGCCATCTGTAGGTATCCCTCACCCTGAGTGGATGTGCTGTGTTTTGCTCTCTCCTAAGATGTGTTGTCATTATGTGCACTGTGAATAGATACACGATCTGGCAACTGTTACCTGGACATCAAAACGCGGGGAGATAACGGTGGCACCTTCTGCAGCAATGAGATTGGAGTGGGTGTTTCCAAGGCCTCCTGTTGCTGCTCCCTGGGCAAAGCCTGGGGAGTTCCCTGTGAGCACTGCCCACTGGTGAACACAAGTAAGTCTGCTCTTCCTGGCTTCAGCACACCAATGTGTTTGTTGGGTTTTTGCCTAATTTAGCCAGGTAGCTCAAATACTGGTGTGCATTTATTGTGGACATGCAGAGGACAGGCTTCCACTGGTCTTAACCAAAAACTTTATTGGTCTTTGAGAAAGATTATTTAGTCAGAATATTATTATCACTTCTGAGCAAGTTTGCTATTACACCAAAAACTACATTATGAAATGGAATAGCAGATGGTGTAACAGAGTAAACCTAATGTCTCCAGCTGGTTAGTTTGTAACTTTACATTTAAATTATCTGTAATAATCTGATCCGTTTTCAAAAACAATTGTTCTGAAAATGTTTCTACTATCATGTGCTCCTAAATTTGTTTTGTCTTCAGCTGAGTATAAGGTTCTTTGCCCTGGAGGGGAAGGATTCCGACCAAACCCTATTACAGTTATATTGGAAGGTAATGTTTGCAATTTCCTATATTTACATGTCTGAAATTGTGAAACTCTATAGTGAATTTTGGGTTGTTTTTTTTCATAGAAAACATTAATGAAATGTTTATGGGTTTGTTTGGACAGATATTGATGAATGTCAAGAACTGCCTGGACTTTGCCAAGGAGGAAAATGCATTAATACATTTGGTAGCTTCCAGTGTCAGTGTCCATCAGGGTACTACTTGAATGAAGAGACTCGAGTGTGTGATGGTATGGAGCTTTCACTTAACTAGTCTTCTGCTTTATTCTTTGAAAATAGTGACAGATCACTGTGCAGAGAATTAATCTTCCTTGAAAAGGAGCATAACCAGACTAAGCAGTGTAAAGCTTTAGGGTGGGAAAATTGAGCAAGTTGAAGTCTTGCATTGAGAGTGTGACAATTCCTTTTTGACTATGTTGAAATATATGCAAATTTTGTTTAAAATGATATTTTGAGCAAAACCAGAAAACTGTACAATTTTTTCTATAAGTAAAGCAAATTTGCTAACTGGCTATAAAAAAATAGCTGTTTGTTAATGGGCAGTGATTAAGCAGTCAGATAAAAGAACAAACTTTCCCCATGAATCTGGTGGGCTGATGTGTCCATGTATTTTTCCACTGCTTTTTTTACTCCTGCTGATCTAGTGGCCAACTGAAAATATTGGTTGTACTGCAAAACATTTTCCTTTCCATAGCACAGTCAGTAGTACGTGTCCCATGACGTGCCCCTCTCAGGGTGTACTGGATATAAAACCTTAAGTAACCCATCAAGTTCTAAAATTTCTTCAGGCTGTCTTCAGTCTTCCAGATTGTTAATAATGTTAATGTAGTGCCTATGATGTGCAAAACGCTGCAGAAATACAAAACATTCAGGCCCTAAATTAAGGCTGAACCAAAGTGCTTCATCCATATTGCGCTTACGTAGCTCACCAGAGGCTGAGTGGTGTGTCAAAGATACTCTAAAATTGTAAGGCTGGGGAAATATTTTCTAACTTTTGGGAACTGAGGTGTTTTGGGGATGGTGTGTTTGGTTTTGGTTAGATTTTTTCAAACAAAACTTACTCTCTTGATCAAGTAAATATGACATCTTGTGTTGGGAAAGTTGCTCACTTTCCCCAGTCAGGCAATGCTCAGTGGGAACTCCACAGGGAACTGCTTTGGTTCTTTTCCAGATACAAGAATCCAGAATGGAGGAGATCCTCAAATACTATTTTTGTGCAACAGGTGCAAAAGCCAAGTTGCTGTTTCTGAGCTACACAGATGTATCAGAGTTCCACCTTTGCATCACAGCCAGGCTTTCCATGGCCGCCTGTGCTGCCGCTTCCTTCTCTGTGGCTTTGCTCCACCATGACCTTCCTCAGAGCCCCTTCAGCTCTTCTCCACCAGTACCTTCCTACCTCAGGCGTTACCGAAACATTTTTGTTCTCAGAAGCACAATAAGAAAGCTTCTGTGGCCACTCACTCACTGCCTGTTTGTTCTCTCCTAGATGTGAATGAGTGTGAGACACCTGGCATTTGTGGGCCAGGCACATGTTACAATACTGTTGGGAACTACACCTGCATCTGTCCTCCTGATTACATGCAAGTCAATGGAGGAAACAACTGCATGGGTATGTGCTGGGATTTCTTTAAAGCTTTATCTCTGTGCTTTGGGCCAGGGAGATCATCTTCCCTAAGAGTTGCCTACTGCATTGGCCTGAGGTTTTCTTCATTTTCACAGATATGAGAAGAAGTCTGTGTTACAGAAATTACTATGCTGACAATCAAACCTGTGATGGTGAGCTGCTCTTCAATATGACCAAGAAAATGTGCTGCTGTTCCTACAACATTGGGCGTGCATGGAATAAGCCTTGTGAACAGTGTCCTATCCCGAGCACAGGTACATTTTTGCATTGCAAAGCTGTCTGAAGGCCTTGGTAACATCGTAATTACTATTAGTGAGTGTAACACCATTAGAGATGTCTTTTTCTGCTCTTGTTTGTCTAAAATGAAGGGAATAGTTGTTTCTTTGTCCTGGTGATGATCAGCCCTAGTCACAATGAGGGCATGTGTTGAGTGGTTTGTGTCCATGCTGCTGGGTTGTGCCTCCCCTGTGCCAGTTTCACTGTCTCAGAGACTTCATGGTCTATATTGATTAATCCATCTCTTTGCAAGTGCTTGTTGATCCAGTGTTGAGGTGCTGACCAAGATTTTATTGGTACTGCTCCAACAAATACGGAGTCTGGTCTGCTCTGCCTCAATTGCTGTTTGCCATGAAGGGCCTTCGTGGCAGCCATGGGCTTAGAGAGATACCTTGGAGTGCTCTGAGAACGATCTGTGTTGAGCAGCTAAATGTAAAATGTAGGAGTTTCTCTGCTAGCTGTGTGGGCATACATGACTCTTCCGCAGTGGATAAGACTGCAGGACATCCCACTCTGGTTTGAGGTGGTCTGCTTCAAGAGCAGCTTTCTAGACACTTGATTAATTTCCAACTTGTAGTTCAGGTTTTTAGAGACAGATCTGAAGTTGTGTGCAAACACTGTAGTGCACAGGGATAGATATAAGCAGAGCAAAATAAGCATGTGAGCCCAACTGGATGAGAACCCAAGTGAGCTCACATGGTGAGTTTGGGAAAGGGGCTGCCTACCTCTGCGTGCCCTGCAGGTGCTCAAAGAGTAGAAGAATTTTCTCAGCCAGAGGATATGATGAATTTTAGACTGTTGATCAATTCCAAATGCTTTAATCACTGCTTTCTTTTCCTGTTGCAGATGAATTCTCCACACTGTGCGGAAGTCAAAGGCCTGGCTTCTTCATTGACATTTATACAGGATTACCAGTTGGTGAGCTCTAATTTATGTTTTGAACTAAATTCCATGCTACCTCTGCCCAGGGAAGAGGGGAGATTTGTTTTCCCAGTTTTTGTTTTCATGGGAGGAATAACAATTAAACAGTGTAATGGAGTTCAACCCTCTGTTTAAGTCCAACTTAAGTGCAAACTTTCTGCCTGGCTGCTCCTAGCTGGCAGCAGTGATAGTTGCTGCTTGTAATCAAGGCGACGCACAGCTCCAAAGAAACTGTAATCTGTCCTACATGAGCAGGGCACAGATACTGGGAATGAGAGGCCTGGGAGTAAGGCCAACCAGCATTTGGTCTGAGAGGAACTGGGAGTCCTTCCTTCAAACTAAACCAAGATTTAGTCTGACATTTCACATCAGTGCCCCTGGGTATTGGTTTGACACAAAAATCCTTTTTTCTGCTCAGCTGGAATATTTCTCACATATGTTATTGTGTGTTACATTTGAATCGTGAGTAACAAATTGCAAAACAAAAAGAGGGAGAGAATGAGGAATTCTAGGACAAGGAATTGAGTAAATCCCTAAAGGGACTCCCTTTTGTTTTTATTCACACTAAAATGCAAATGAAAAGCAGATAATGTACCCTGTAACAAACAGAGATGGCATATAGGCAGTAATCAGATGCGTTAGCATGAAGCTGTTGCTGTGATGCAGTGTTTAGCTAGTTAGATGGAAATATTCCAGTAAAGTGGGGAATGTAATTTTTAAAGAGTTTCCAGAAATGTACAATATTTATTATTTACAAGGTCATTTCTTGGAAGCAAAGTTTCCCCTTCTGGCTATTAGCATTAGTCCAAATTATTACCGAGCTGATTGGGCCCCTCATCAGCATCAGCAGGGAGCCCTTGGGTCTTGCTGACACGCACAGGTAAAAGCTGCAGTGCGGTGTTTGCGTGTGTGCAGGGGTGTTGCAGGCTGCTCTGTCTGTGCTGCCACAGCAGGGAGCTGTGCAGTTCAGGAGCCAGTGGAAACAGCAGGGCTGTCCCACAGAGCCCACCAGTACATCCCAGTGCATGCAGGCCTGTGCTGAGACTGAGGCACACACAGCTTCTCACAGCTGTGCAAATCACAGCTCTCCCTGCTGCTTTGGGATCAAGGCTGTAGCACTCAGGCTGCTGCTTTGCATAGGGGTTACTCATGTCCCTTACACCTGCAGGCACAGGATCAAAGGAGAGCCCTTTCTGCAGGGGCAGTGCTCTGTGTACCTCTAATATTTGCTTGCAGTCCAATGATGTTACTCTCTGTTTGGGTTAAAGTTCTGTATAGTTGCTCCAGGTGTTTGTTTCAGAAACAGAAATAGTTCTATTTTTACTCATCCTGTGTGTCAGAGGACTCAAAATTACAGAATCTAATGTAGAAAATTAAGGGTTGGATCCAGCAGCAAAAAACCCCCCAAAAAATGAACAAAGCCACAACATTATCTGATGGAAACTCCTGTTAGCTGATCATTTCCCACCATATTCTATGTCTGGGTACCTCAGTGCATATGGCAATGTTTACTAAAGGCAGAGGCTTTGGAGGAGTCTCTGAACTCTCTCATGTCAGAATATTAAGATGTGTAAGGACCCAATAGGCAAGACATATAATTGTAATAGCAGCTGGGTTTTTTTCTGCCAAAATCAGTTACTTAACTGGGGTGTATATAAAGCACTGGCAAGCCCTGGCTGCCTGGCTTAATCAATCTAATTAATGGCATGTTGGCAGCACTTCAGATGTTACCTGTCATTGGCACTTTGAAACTGTTACATAAAACCTTGAAAGTCTTTTCAGATTAACAAGGGTAAAACAGTGCAAAACTAATTCTGGTAAGTGTTTGCATTCAGTCATGCTCTCCTGTATTAAACTGAAGACAGTTCCGTTCTCTCTCTGGCTCTTTCCAGTGACTCCACTGTAGCTCTTGGGAAGGTGATGAGATTCATCAGGGCTGTGGGTGGGAGACATGAGGAAAGATGTGATGCCCTGTGCGTTTGTCTGTAGCAGGATATACCTGTAGTACAGTGAAGAGTCAGAACCTGAGAAAGCGGGAAATGCCTATGTTTGCACGGTTTGGAATGACTCACTCACTGTTCAGTTGGGAACATTCTGATGCTTGCATTGTGTGTTTGATAATTATCTTAAAGGGTAAATGCATAAGGACATACTCTGCAGCAGAAGATTCCATGAAGTGCTCAATATAAGTATTAAAAAAAAAAATTATTCTTGCAGATATTGATGAATGCAGAGAGATTCCTGGAGTGTGTGAAAATGGGATCTGTATAAACATGGTTGGCAGCTTCCGATGCGAGTGTCCTGTGGGTTTCTTCTACAATGACAAGCTCCTGATCTGTGAAGGTAGAGTGCTCCTCTCATTCAGAGAAATGGTGTTTCACAAGCTGGCAACTCAGACACTGCCGAGTCAGAGCCCTGCTAGGCATCCTTAATGAGGGGAGAATACTGGTATCAGTGTAATATCTGTGTTAATTCAGACATTTTGAATTCTTTTGCATAGAAAATACCACATTTTCTGTCAGACATCTAAGGCCTTGAAGGCACATGAGTCAGCAGTCATGGGAAGAAACATTTTTTTTCACATTTGACACTGAAGCCAAGAAAAAAACCGTACTCTTGAGTCAGATCATGAGCACTTTTTTTTTAATTCCAAAGTACTTTTTTCTAATGGAACAAGTATTTTTGTAAAAAATATAAACAGATGTGTTTTTTATTTCCAGTTTAAACATTCCCTAACGTTGTATTAGTCACTGTAATGGAGAAACTGAAGATAGCATATGAATTGCTGTCATTCTCTGGTGTGAATTATGACTGCTGACAACACGGATGCTGCAGGCAAGGCATTGAGAGCTTTGAGTAAAAGCATCTTCTGTATGCTGCTTCTAAGTGAAACCCAGTTACATTTTTAGGGAGATAAAGTTCTCCTTTTGCAGCAGCTGAAGTAAGGAAAATTGGTCCAAATTTTTTACCTAAAGCTTTGCAGTGGTGTTTACATTGAAAGCTACTAATACCTGTATGCTAAAAAATGTGGTTTTGACATCTTTCCACTGCCAGCTTACTATAAAAATCAAATTCCTCTCTTGTCTTGACAGATATTGATGAGTGCCAGAACGGACCAGTTTGCCAGCAAAACGCAGAGTGTGTGAACACAGCTGGGAGCTACCGCTGTGACTGCAAACCTGGCTACAGGTTCACGTCCACGGGGCGCTGCACTGGTGAGTGCCTGCGGGGGCTGCACGCACGAGGGGGTTTTAAAAGGGCCTGAGAAAACATCTCTCCTCTCCAGAAAGTTGGTGTTTCAGGAGATGATCTCAACTTCAAGAACTCTTTTCTTAAAGTCTTTTAGGGCATCCCATAAACATGAAGGCAATTCTAGGCCCATCCCATGGATGTGTAAGTGGGAGTTAAAAACCTAAGTAGGTGTTTGTCTTTCACTTTATCCCACCAAATACAAGCATTTTTCTTTAGCCCTTGTCATGTCTAGGAAGGGAAGACCATTTGATTCACTACCTTTCTGTATTTTCTGATTTTCATTATGATTTTCTTTATGTGTTTTAGCAATTTATTTTCCACTTGTATTTTTACAAGTAATTCACTGCTTCCTGCTGGAGTTTCTGCTGATAAGGTAGACTTACCTGCTTGCCTGTATGCAGTAACTAACTTGAAAAGCTTATTGTTGAATTTCCTAACTTTTATACAGATTTAAACAGGCCCCATAACATTATTTTTAAATACTCACTGAGTGGGACTGCAGTTTTTTAATCTATTTACTTTTTCTTATAATATCTTAGTCCAGAGAGGCATTCATGTTATCTTGCTTACTTGAAGAATTGGTGAGATTTTGAAAACTGCAGTGGGTCAAGCTGCTGTAAATATTATATACTATATACATTTCTGAACAACGTAAGAATTACAATGGAAGTTGGTAACATTTTCCTTGGGTTTTTGCTTCTGAGTACTTGAGTTTTAGGAAGTGCACTTTTCCCCGCAGTGCAGTTTTTCATTGTTTCATGTGACCCTTGAGGGAAAAGGGTGTAGGGGAAATCAGAACACTACTATGAGAACTAAAACTTTGCTTTGTTAAGCTATGCAGTGGCACATGTAAATATTCAATATGTTCCTAATGTAATTGTTGTTAAGGGTTCATTGCAGCAGTACAGGAAGAGCAAGGGAAGGTTCTGATATGGGTTACAATTCCAGAGATGAATTGGCACAAACAGTAATACTTCCCTGTATTTTGCTCTTACTTTATATTTGGTGAAAATAAAGTTACACAATTAGAGTAAAAATAAAAGTGGTTGATAAAGTATGTGATCCAGCAAAGGAAGGAAATTCCCAACCACTCTGCTGGGAGCAGAGAGTGGTAAGCACCTTGCGCTATTGGATCAGCCGTGCTACTGCGTGGAAAACGATCACAGCTGAGTAGTTTATGTGCTGTTGAATCAAACCTGATTCATCACAGCCACAGTACTAGGAGCACTGCATTTATCTTACCTTCAAGATAGCTCTCTATTGTGGTAAAATAAATAATTTTTCTTATAAACTAGTTTTTGGCATCACTATTCATTTGCCCACAAAGCACCAGAGAGTCATAGGTTTTCCTTTGTCTCTGCTCTCCTGAGCTGTGAAGATTGGGAGTTCTTAAGGCAGCATTGGCTTTCCTTCTGCCTTCTTCAGACTGTAATTAGCAGCGGTGTCATCAATAACATTGGGAGAGCTTGGTCCTCAGTGCACACCCATCCAGAGTTACTCGTGGCCCCATGTGCTGTGCAGAGATCCTGGGGATGGGGCTGTCAGGATTGTGCATGTGCTGGTTGTCCCTGTGCTAAGCACAGTGCAGGAGAGAGGCAGGAAAACCAGATTTAGTACATAAAGTCCTTTGCAATTAGGAACAACTTGACTCTTACTTTTGCAACAACCTGGGGACGGTTTGCTGAGAAACTGCATCTGCTCAGCTTAGATTGCATATAAAAGAAAATTACTGAACACTAGAGCCTAATCAATTTTAATAAAAGCTCATGGCAGCACCTGAGTTCTAATACTTTGGAGCTGCAGTATAGGAAGGAAGGAAGCATATTGAATCAAATCAGCTCTTGGTGCTGGTGAGGTCAACAGAAACACCTCATTTGAGTCATGTTTCTGATTTGTTGTGGAAAAAACTATGCCAGAGAGCAAACATTCTGTTTGTTAACATTTTATTTCATTTACTATTGATAGAATCCTGGGTTCTGCTTGAAAGCATTTGTAACAAGAGTAGCAGGAAGCAGTTGCCTGTTGAACAAGTGTAAGAGATGCCCTGCTATTGTAAGGCAGCAATCACATGCTGGCAGGAGAGCTTGCCCCCTTCTGTGCAGAATTATACAAAATATTCCTGACTCCATATAGCAGTTACCCTTTTTGCTGTTTGAGCTCTGTCCAGTTTATAGAATCACCACATTTCATGGATGCTGCAACACATGTATGTGTACCTGTTTTATCTCTGCATGATGAGTTGATAAATCCACAGTGCCTTTTATCTCCCTGTAAGCCTGGTGAGAAAAGTGTGGTGTTCATCCCCCCCATCTCTCTCCATGAGTTGATCATACAATTTGTGCTACAATCAAATGTGGTTAAATGCAAGTAGGTGCTTTCATGAGAAGAATGCAAACTGTAATTCATGTGCCTTTTTCATACCTCTTGCAGTCAATATAGAGCCCTCAGACTCAGACCCTTTCCAATCTCATGCCATTAATTCTGCTTTTCAAAGCCATGGTGATATGATTTCCCTCCAGCAAGAATTGAGTTGGCTAAATATCATTTTTATGCTAAATTTTGTTCAGGTCCATTCATACTGGAAGAGGTCATTTACATGCAACTAAGCTCCTTTTCTGGGATTTACTTGGTAATGTTTTTGTCATTAATAAATTAAAAATACTATTTTAAGTCCTGCCATGCACTGGGTACTGTCTTGGTTGCTGCTAATGCATCTTTCCAGCCTTGTAGTTTAGAAGCCTTAACTTTCACTGCACCTCTTTGCTTTCAGATCGGAATGAATGTCAAGAAATTCCCAATATCTGCAGCCATGGGCAGTGTATCGACACTGTTGGAAGTTTCTACTGCATTTGTCACAACGGATTCAAAACCAACGATGACAGGACAATGTGTATAGGCAAGTATATCAAATTAACCTGAACTTAGGCTTCCAGTAAGGTAGTTACTAAGTCTGTCCTCTCTGTAATAAGGAGTTGCATTACAATAACTGACATTGTGAGCCATTTACCACCAAAGGTGCAAAACTGGCCATTAGAGATGATAAAAAGCTGATACTGAATGAAAACCATCTCATCAGAGTGAACCTTTAAAATTACATAGCCTGTCTAATGAACTGCTAATGCTTTCATTTTTGAGAAAATTATTTCATTCTTCTTAGAATTTTCTGGAGCATCTTGTTGCATTTATTCCTTTAGGCAAGGAATTTAGTAGATTACTATTGCAATGCAGCAGTTGTATACGGCCTACTTGGTAATAGAGGGAATGAAGGGTAGATTTCTTGCCAGAAAAGCACCTTTTTCAGAAACAGTCATCTTCATTAACAAGGGAATTTTGTATTTAACCCATTCACAGCTGTCAGCTGTGTGTTGTATGAACAAATTGAGATTTCAGAATGCTTCCAATTAACGATAGCTTAGACTTACTTTGGGAAGGCTGATACAGGAGCCACAGTAAAGTAAATGATTGTTGGACGCTTGATTATTTTTGTTGATGTTAATATCAAGTGTGTAAACCTATGTAAAATTTTCTTTTTGGGAGACAGGACAATCTTTTTGCCTTCTATTCTGTCTGTTGGCAGTGGATTATTTCTCCTCTGTTCCTCTGTAGATATTAATGAGTGTGAGAGAGACGCCTGTGGCAACGGAACCTGCAGGAACACCATTGGCTCCTTCAACTGCCGCTGCAACCTGGGCTTCATCCTCTCGCACAACAACGACTGCATAGGTGAGGGGTGCTGAGAGCAGGCACGTGTTCCTGAGACTTGCTACTTCTAATAAAAGTACCATAACTACCATCTTCTCTTTTGCATGATCTGTGTGATTAAAGACAAAACCCTGTTTCTTCAGTCTCTTTGATTACGCATTGCTCACTTTCCTAGAGCCACTTGAATGTTGGCACAAGATACAGGAACATTTGGGTTTTACTCCTGCTCTGACAATTGTATAACATAGTCATTTCCCCTCACTTTTGAAATGGGATTGTGTTATCAGTTACTTTGTTGATATGGTGGAAGCAGAAAACTCACCTACCCAGTTTCCATTGTTGCTGATGTTTCTGACATCTTTCAATGTTGTTTTTCTTAGACGTGGACGAGTGTGCAAGTGGAAACGGAATGCTCTGCAGAAATGGTCAGTGTGTGAACACCATTGGGTCCTTCCAGTGTCTCTGCAATGATGGCTATGAGGTAGCTCTGGATGGAAGGACTTGTGTTGGTGAGTGCTTTCTTCTAGGGTTGAAAAAAAGCGCAGCAAACCTTGAGCAGATATGCTTAGTGAAGCAGTAGGCTCAGAGAACTGTCACACTGCCATCATCGTACCTAGCAGAAGAAAACAATGACAAGAGCACAGGAAGATGACTCCTCTCCTGCTCATGAGAAGTTCCACCTTCCGTTTGATGGAATCAAAATTAAAGCAGCCTCAGTCAGAGGTTTATTGAGATAACAGCAATTACCTCAAATAAATTGTCTTTCTTTTCTTCTAGATATCAATGAGTGTGCACTGGAGCCTGGAAAATGCTCACCAGGCACATGTCAGAACTTGGATGGCTCGTTCAGATGCATCTGTCCTCCTGGATACATCCTGCAGAATGACAAATGTGAAGGTATGTACAGAACAATCCTTCTCTCTCTCTTTCTTAGCTGCTCACAATTGTTACCTATTTCCCTTGCATTTAAATGTGAGTAATGTTTAGTCTTTTGTGGCAGCCTACACTTCTGAACTGTAGCCACTAGTAAGTCTCTCACTTCCTAGAAAAGGTCTCACCAACATTTGTTTGAACCAGAACTACTTGCTCTGAACCCTAGAAAAATATAATCCCAGGCTATTTCCCTGATGGTACATTGGTGAAGTTTGCCCACTGCCTGAGGATTTGAAAACTAACTCTGGATTTTGCACTTGGATTACTGCTTCCTCCTTCTGGTTTTTTTTGTTGGGCTTTTTTGTTTGTCAAATATGATAGATAGCAGTGATGATGTAAAATTGCACTTTATGTAGTATAGCTGCCAGTGTAAACATTATTATTTCTCATCTCTTTAATGACTTTTCTTGCAGACATTGATGAGTGTGTGGAACAGCCAGAAATTTGTGCCCTGGGGACATGCAGCAACACTCCAGGCAGTTTCAAGTGTCTGTGTCCAGAAGGCTTTGTATTATCTTCCACAGGAAGGCGATGCCAAGGTAAGTTCATTCCTATTTTCTGGCATTTCAAAATTTGTTTGCTGTTTCATAAAAGTCTTAGTAGCGAGCTGTTTCTAATACAGCAAGAAGACTCTGGACTCAAACAGTGTTTTTCATAGGGAAAACATGATAATTCTGTGGCTGGGGCCAGGTTCTGTCTTGCCCTAACATCTGTTTGTCATTAAACAGAACATTGCAATAAAAGGGGCGAAGATAATGTTAAATGCACAGGTTACACAAAGAAATTATGTTGTCCTGAAATCCTTTCTTGCCCCCCTGGAAGAAATATTGGGGCTACCTGGACTCTTTGTAGACAGCAACATGACACAGAGATGGAGCACAAACACGGGCAGGAGACTAAAGGCAGCGTTTCCAGTTTTAAGGCTGTCCTTAGCACTTACAATACTCACCATAACACTTGTTATGTGCTGATCCTCTCTGCAAACGTGTGGGTGGAAAAAAAGATTGTTGGCAAAAATTTGCAAGCAATGTTGTGAGGACAAATAGCACCCATCTGCTTAGGGAAGTCTGAAGTGTCTTTTGGCTTCTAGATTACTGCATACACAGTTCAGAGCTGAAACATGGGCACTAACACACAGATCAGATGCTAAAAGCTGAACATCTAGTAATAAAAAGCCACAGGTTGGTTTATTTTGTGTATAATGAACAAGCACAACAAATTAGGGAGTGAGTTACTTTAAAGGCTTTGGAAGTGATTAAATAGATACAGCATTAAATGTCCTATACACTGTGCACAGTGGGAACCACTGATGAGTAAGATCTTTATAAGGACCTCTACAGTTTTGCTTGGCATAGAACAGTGAAGCTTGTTGACACCATAGCAAGTTCTTCACTTCACAGTAGGCTAAATGAAATTGTGGTTTTGGTAAAAATGAATCCAACCTGCAGTAAACATTAATCCAAATCTCCAAACCACCATGCAGTTTGGCACAGTTACTTCACTCAATATCAAGAAAGCATGTTTTAGCTGTGTTTATGTAGCTTGTATAAATGAAGTTTCTTCAATCTCAGGGTGTTCTTTTCTTCAGGTAAGAAGAAGAAAAATCACAAAAACCCACCAAGAAAAAAATAATGAAAAAGAATGCAGCCCAATCTTCTGCTTTTTAAACACAGGCCACTGTTCCACACAATGTCAGAGGAAAATGCACACTTGTGTATGAATTTCAAAAAGGGCTTCTCTCCATGCCTTAAAGAGGACTGTTCTTTTTTCAAGTATCTCAGGCCAAAGAAAGTTTTGTTTAAAACTTCCCGTTACCTAGGACTTTGTTAAAATCTGGACATTGCCCAGCATTGATGCTGCAGCTGGCAAACTGGATGAGCAGCTGCTTCCATAACTGCCCTGCTGCTGTCCCCCTGCCAGCACAGAGAGCTGTCAGCTCCCAGCCTGCTGGATGCCTGTGGTCTGTGATCTCAGCTCTGTCCAGCATCCTGGTTACCCAGCTTCAGGAAATGAAATGTAGTGCCACAGGGAGAGTTTGCTTTGTTTGTGTGTACCTCTGGAAGAATGAGGAAGGAAAGGGCTGTTGAAAATTGCCTCTCATTTTAGCACTACATAATATTGTCATTGCAAGCTGATGAAAATCTCTTGACTCGAGTGATTCTTACTAGTAATAGAATATAAATTCATGAGGCAACATTCAGTTTTTTCAAAGAGGAATGAGGATAAGAGGACAGTACAGCTCTTCGATTTCTGCTGGACCAAAGAGAAAAACCCTTGCTTTTTCATGACTGAAGTAGGAAACTATCCCATAGCTTTTCTTTACTGAGGTACAGAGCTTCCCTCCTTACTCAAATCTTCCACAGTCAGAGACAACGATGGTTCCTATTAACAGAGCTAGATGGAAGTTGGGTGTTTTGGTGGGGGGTATCGTGTAATTATGCAGTTGACACCTCTGTGTGAAAATTGTGCCAAAGTGACCCTAACTGCTCATAACAAGTTTTTTCCCCTATGCAGACCTGAGAGTGAGCTACTGCTTTACCAAGTTTGAAGACGGAAAATGTTCTGTGCCGAAGTCCCGAAACCACTCCAAACAAGAGTGTTGCTGTGCCTTAAAGGGGCAGGGATGGGGAGATCCCTGTGAGCTCTGCCCAGAAGAAGCAGATGGTGGGTTATTGACTAGCTTACCATACTGCCTCTCTGAACTGAAAGGAGATTGGAGATTCTTATTAGATGGAATTCTGAAAAAAATAATTTTCTAAAGGTGTTTAACCCTAGTAATTGTCATTGGTCTGTGTAAAGTAGAGGCCATTGCAGTCTCAAAACCATGTCCCTTGGATAGTCAGATATCAAATATATTCCTTTTTTGCTTATAGATTTGTTACAGTGATTACGGGCTGGGTATCTTGCTGTGGAGGTATCACATACAGACAGTGTACAGAGAGCAGCAAGTAGGTCCTTGATAGGCTCGGAGTGGCAAGTCCTGCAAGACACAAATGGAATTCTTCTAATTGTAAATAGGTATAGTAAGAGGTGCCATAAACATGAAATCTAATTGAAATAAAACCCCAAACAGTTAAACTAGATCTGCACCTGAATATTGATACTAAGAAAATGTAAGTTTTCAATCTTATCAATGTGAATGACTTGCAGAAATAGCAGGGAATAACAAAATGCAGGCCTTGAAGGAAAGCCTCCCTGGACTGTTGCTAAAGAAACACTTTCCTTTGTTAGTATCCTTTTTAAGACTGAGTAAGTTGACATCAAGCAACTCAACAGGCCTCTGTAGCATCGTGGGGCAGTTGGCTGAACGGACTTTAATTCATGCTGACAAATGCGGTTAACAGCATTACTGGTTTCAGCAATACATGATTGCAGTTCATTTCATTCATTAGTCATCTAGATGTTTTGCAGAAAATCCTCACAAAAGGCGAGGTCAGAAAAGAATTAGAAGTACCAGTTGCACTATTCCTCCTAGGCCTATTGCCTGTGCGTGTTTCATTCTGCTGACGTGGACCATGTGAACTGAAGTCAGTTGAAAAGCACAGCATATGTTGCAGCATTTCCTTGAAGTGTCAGCACATGCATTTTTCACAGTCCAAACTCTCTCAAAGGATATCAAGGCCCTTCTTCTCATCTTCTAAAGAAGAAGTAGCTTTAAGATAGCCAGGTCTGGATTAAATCATGCCTTCTTCAGCAAATGTAGGAAATTTTTCTTTTACAACAGAAAAAACGCAGCCACTACTATTGATACTTCTAAAGCAGAAATGCTGCATTAGTTTGTTTCTTAAGGAAGTTAAATACTGCTAATTGTTCACAGGATCTTACATATGTGCCTGGAGGAGATTGGATGAAATGTAAAGCAAACATGCAGATTTTGCATGAATATAAAATTATAAGTCTATACATGTGCATGCTTTTTTTTTGGACCTGAACATGAGGAGGATGAACTGGTAGCAGTGGTTATGTGTAGCTTGTGAGGAATTCTGATTGCCAAGATAGAATTTAACATATGGTTTGATTTTTATGGTTTTTTTACAGAGGCATTCAGACAGATTTGTCCATTTGGAATTGGCATCCTTGTTGGACCTGGTGACGCAAGACTGGGTAAGTGCCTGAACTGCACTGTGCCATTTTTGCATCAGTGTCCCTTTTCCACCCATAAGCCATTCTCCCTTTCAACTGAGAATAACACCTCTGCAACTATTTCCACATGAATTGTGGAAACTTCTATACCTTTTTCTTTCCCCAATTTTTCATACTGATTTCAAATTCAAGCTTGAATATCTCAAATATCAGAAATTAAACTTCTTTTAGAGCTAGGAAACTTATGTAGGCTCTAGAGACTGGATCTAATGTCACGTAGCATACTTGTCTTTTCTTCTACAATATGTGTAGCCTGTTTACAGTAAATGGTTTTAATCCTCCAGAAGTGCAAACCACAGTTTCCCAGATCCCTTCAGTACATTCTGTTCTCTCCCAAGACAAACAGCACTTCAGCCTTATTGGCAAAAGTTTGCATTTAAGGAGCACTGGATGACTACTGCTTTTCATATCTGCTGCTCTCCCTGTAGCCCCAGTCAGAGAGGTTTATATCTGACATTTAGAATCAGTTTCTTTTCTGCATTCTGAAAGCTGGCCTGCAAAACAAATTCTGTGCCCTAATCCTAGTGTGTCAGAATTTAAGTATTAGTACTTTTTGTGATCTCAGGAATGTTTCTTGCCAGAACACTTGTTCTTTGAGAGAAGTCTAAAAGCACATGAAGCCAGTTGCACTTACTGTGTTGTTTGTATTTCTGGTTAAGATGTGGATGAGTGCCTTGATCCTGATAACTGTAAATTTGGGCAGTGTATCAACACAGATGGGTCTTTCCGCTGTGAATGTCCATATGGTTACATCCTACAAGGAACAGAATGTGTGGGTAAGTACGGCTGTTCCAGCTGCCATTGTCAAGATTTTCCTGAGTTGCTAGGTATGGCATTAAGGAGCAGTGGGGTTGTTTTATTGTAACATCATGGAGTCTCCATGCCTGCTGGAGGGCAGGGTCTGAGCAATCTGCTCCAAGCTGATCCTGCTCTGGCTGAGTGTTTGACCCAGATAACCTCTAGCAATCCCAAATTATCCTAGAAGTCTGTGGTTCTAATTCAGTACTTAGTGAGTTCTTGCATTTTCTGTTTTTCTGGTTGCACATCAAC
This sequence comes from Corvus moneduloides, assembly GCF_009650955.1. Lineage (NCBI taxonomy): Eukaryota > Metazoa > Chordata > Aves > Passeriformes > Corvidae > Corvus > Corvus moneduloides. The sequence goes on along the minus strand of NC_045488.1, from coordinate 2,375,570 downwards.
AGCGTAGATTTTATATAGTTTTGGTTGAGTATAACCATGTATTCCTGCCTTGGTCTAACTACTTGCAGATACTGATGAATGTGCTGTTGGAAACCCATGTGGAAATGGAACTTGCAGGAATGTGATAGGAGGCTTCGAATGCACCTGTGTAGAAGGATTTGAGCCTGGGCCAATGATGACCTGTGAAGGTGGGACTCCCATGTGTTAAGGACTGTTGTTGTAGTTGTGTTTTCTGATTTTGAAAACAGTTGAGGGGAGTAAAGCAGCTTTAAAAATAAGATATGGACACTTGGAACAATACCTCTTTATCTGAAACAGGAAAATGGGCTCCTCCTTCCTGTATCCACCTTGAACTGCAGTGTGTTTTGCTGACTGGAGCTGGGGTGGACAGGCTTTCAGGTGGTGTCTACTTAAGGGACTGCCCAGAGAGGAGCATGTTGGGGTGCAGTCTCTCCAGAACAGTTCCCAAAAGTGCTGCTTACTGTGTGTAGTTTTTGCCTACGTCCTTGAGTGAAGAAACTCACTGTGGATGATGAAAATAGGAAATGGGCTGTTTGAGTGAGTTAGGGAAAAAACAGGGAACAGACCAGAAAATACAAATACAGTACTCAACAATTACCTTGGTACCCCTAAGTTGAATATTTTCCATGCTTTGGTGTCTCGTTTCAAAAACTAAAATTTGAAAATACACAAAGAGAAGTAAGGAAGATCAGAGGTATAGATGGGACACTCAGAAAATAAATTAGAATTTTTCAGTGTGGAAGATGTGGTTGAAGAGACATATGATTTTATAAAGCCACAAGTGGTAAAGGTACCAAAAATAGAGGGAACATGTTAGACAAACCAAAGCAAACATTCTTATATGCATGGTACTTATTTAAGTTGTGGAACCCTTTGCTGCAGAGTATTAGTGAGGCCACAAGTATAAGTTGACCCAGAAAGAGATTATACAAATTTGTGTGGGAATCCATCAGTGGAAAATAAGCTTGATAGTTTGGTTGTGGCTTTTGGCTGTGGGAGTCCTTAAGCTGAGAGGCTGTATCAGGGGAAATTTCTCTGCATACATGGTATGAGGTTTTTAATATTCATCTCCTCCTGTTACAACCAGAGAGAGGAGAATGTCCTAGGACATTCTGACACTGTCCTCTGACTTGACACAGCTGTTCTTAAATTATCTGCCACAATCTGTTTCTTTGCAAGCCCATACAAAAGAATGCTTCTGTTTTTGCATCAGATTGCATTAGTTTTATGTACAGTTAGAGCTTCATTCACTTCCCTGTGGAATTTGGGTGAAAGCTCAAATTGCAGAGGAGGAGTTAGCAGAGTGCATAAACATCACTATATAGCAGTGATTACTCAGGTAGTCCAGACGTATGTAAATGCACTTCAAAATAATGTTTCTAGTATGGATATTGTTTTGTGGAATTCAGTTTATGAAGAAGCTGAATTAGTGCACATAGAATTTAAATAACCAACCAAAAAACCAGAACCTAGATGTGGAAAAGGTACAGTTTTAACTGAGCAAGTATTTTGGCAGCATGGATCTGGAAATTATTTCCATTGGCTGCTTGCTGTTGAACTTATTGAAACTTCAGGGAGCTGGGCAAACATCCTGGCGTGTCTGTTGCCTGCTTCTCTACAGAAATCCATGAAGCATAGAACCAAGGGTCCCCAGCTATTAAAATCTAGTCCTCAGTAAACTGGGATCTGTGGTACTGCCTGTACCTAAAACCTGTGCTCTTGTCTGCTGAGTTTTACACAAGTGTTTCCCTTCCCCCATGGTCTTTGTCACTCCAAATGCAGATGTCAATGAGTGCATTCAGAACCCCCTGCTCTGCGCTTTCCGCTGCGTGAACACGTTTGGATCCTACGAGTGCAAGTGCCCCGGGGGGTACGTTCTGCGGGAGGACCGGAGAATGTGCAGAGGTAAAGCTCCTACCAGACTCTCACTGTTATGAGATAATGATTTCAGTTCCTGCAGGGGCAGGGCTCTGACTCACTGCACTATTGGGCCAGAGTTTTAATCCCAGGAAGTAACTGAGTCAGAAGGAATTTGGGATGAAATTCTTTGGTTCGCGTTATGCACTTGATTGTACTAGGCCTGTCCTGCCAGTAAATTTATACATCTGCCTAAAATGAGGTCATATCAGATGATGTGGTTTTGTCTTGCCCTAAAAATGGGCATTTGGGAGAAATCCATTTGCTCAAGGCTAGTATATTTTATAGCTGGTTTAGAACAATAAATATAAGTGTAGGGTTTGATTACGATTGAGATTCCAAAGTCAGAATTTACTACTGTGAATTTCTAGGATCATCTCTGTATATAATAAAGTCTAAACCTTGTGTTTTAGATCAGAATGAGTGTGAAGAAGGAATTCACGACTGTGACTCAAAACAGATGGAATGCAAAAACCTAATTGGCACCTATATGTGTATCTGTGGGCCTGGTTATCAGCGCAGACCAGATGGGGAAGGCTGTATAGGTAAGTGACACTGAAGTGTTGAAGCTCTTGAAATACACAGTTCCTCAGCAGAGCTAAAAATTTTGGATTTAACAAAGTGTTAAGAAACTCAAGGGAAGAATTTCACAACTGCCTGGGTAATGGGTCTGCACACACTTGGTTTTGCTGTTCAGGTGTACACACCTGTGGGCAGTAAGTAGAAAAGCTGGGTGTGGGAGTCTTTACAATCAGTTTGTACTGCTGCTGCTGAATGCTCTGAGGGAAGGTGAGGATTTGGGTCAATTGCTGTAGGCTTGTTTATGTCTGTTAGCATGAATGAGAGTAGGTCTGAATTTTTTTTAAACCTTGGATGGCATTCAGAAGTGCAGCTGTAACTGTGAAAAATTTTGAAAACCAGTGAGGAATGTACTTCAGTTATAATATATATAACAGTTGTGAGCTAGATGGCCATCTTTCCTCTGAAAATTGAGTAAAAGAACCTTTAAAATATAAGAAGAAGAAAAAAAATTTAAATCTAACGAGGCAGAATGCACAGCATAAGAATTCCATACAAGGTGCTCTTACCTGCATTAGTCCTACTTGGACTTGATTTTTGTCATAAAATTTCAAAAACGCAGATGAGAATGAATGTCAGACCAAACCCGGGCTCTGCGAGAACGGCCGTTGTGTGAACACAGTGGGGAGCTACAGGTGTGAGTGCAACGAGGGATTCACCGTCAGTGACACCCAGGACGAGTGCCTTGGTAAGTCCCAGTTCACACCTGAATGAGCTGTCACTTGCATAGCAGCACTGAGGGTTGGAATTAAACTTAGAAACGTATGGTGAGAAAACACTCTCTTGAATTTACATGCCTTTGAGAAGGGGCCTTTGTATGTAGGTGTCCTCTTGCAAGTTCTTTCTTGCCATGCTCACCGTATCCCTGCTTCGGTCAGTCCAGCTGGGGTGACTTGCTACAAAAGCTGACCGTTCCATGGTTTCACTCAGCCAGGAACTGCTTTGACATTTCTTTGGTACTGATTTTCAGCCAGTCCTTTTTCTCTAGGTTCAAACAGAAATATATATTTTATAAGCATATTGTGACTTCTTGTCTTCCACCTTTTGCTAAATTTCTTGTCTTTGTTTCCCTTAGATGTCATTCTCTTGTTCTTACTGCTGGTAGTCTTTCACTCTCAGTTCCACAGTCTCAGGGTGAAGTATGCCCTTTCTGTTCTATTCCTGACTAAATTCCCAGTATCTCATGACCCTCTGGAGGTCACCATTAGGATTCTCTGTGATGCACCATTTGTCTTTCAGACAACAGGGAGGGCTACTGCTTCACCGAAGTCTTACAAAGTATGTGCCAAATCGGATCGAGCAACAGGAACGCTGTCACCAAGTCTGAATGCTGCTGTGACGGTGGCCGAGGCTGGGGGCAGAACTGCGAGGTCTGTCCCTTCCCAGGCACCGTGGCCTTCAAGAAACTTTGCCCTCATGGCCGAGGATACACATCCAGTGGAGCAGGTGCTTTTCCTTAAATGCTCTCTTAGACAATGCCAAATTTAAGTGATAAATTATAAACTCTGTTTTTGCATATTTGAACACTGTAAGGTCCTAAATGTTTTAGATCTCAGGTGAAATTTTCTGAGATTTTTCATGTTGACTGAATATAGTCCTTTGGGAGGAGGGTGCATAGCCAAAGGCCCTGGATGATGAGGCATCCATCCCATCTTGGCAGATACTTGCTTTATGTCCTGTTTGACTGACATGCACTCAAATGGGAATTTGCACTCTTACATTTGAGTGTGTTGCAGGGACACATTAAGAGCTATTTGTGTATGTGAAGGCAAAGTGGTGTTTGATTTGTGGACACTGATACATGATCAGCTCCAGTTGTTCCCTTCCACTTAGAGCTTGTTCATTGCATAAGAAAGTTAGATTAATGCTCCATTCCGTATTTTTCCACTTAATAGTACTCCTTAAATCTGTGCAATATTTCACTATTTTATGTAACTATTTTATGTATGGTGTGGGTTTTTCTGTGTCAGGTCACAAGAATCTCTCGAAGCTGTACAAAATCAGTTTTGTTCCATTGAGAACTAACCCTCGTTTAATTGCAGATATTGATGAGTGCAAGGTTATTCACGACGTCTGCCGCAACGGGGAGTGCATCAACGAGAGGGGAACTTACCGCTGTCTTTGCAATCTGGGCTACACCACAGATATCACTGGCACTCTTTGTGTTGGTAGGTTTTTCATTATGGTGTTTGTGTATAAAATTTATTACTAAGAGAGGACTTGAAGAAGGAAATAGAAAGATTTTGAAAAATGAGGAAATAAAATGTCACTTGTTAATGCTTTGGGGATTTGGATTTTCTTCTGATCTATCCTGAACATTTTGTAAAACATTATCACAAATCCTGATTACCAGCACTGAGGTATCTGTTTTTGTTTCTTGTAGATCTGAATGAATGTAATGAGTCTCCAAAACCTTGCAATTTCATCTGCAAAAACACTGAGGGGAGCTACCAGTGTTCATGTCCAAAAGGATACATCCTGCAAGAAGATGGGCGAAGCTGCAAAGGTAAAAATCAAGAAAAGAATATACTGTGGAAACTCTGTGTTCCACAGGCAAAAAATGAATACAAGGACATTTAAATGATACAAATCTGTCTCCTTGATTCATATGAGTATTTCCACTAAAGACAGTGGAAGTGGCCTGCATAGAATGGAGCTGGTATTTCAGTTAATTCCTTGTTAATTTGGATGAACAACAGAGCGACAGGAATTTTTGCAGGTTGATGGCAGCTGATCTTAAAAGATTCTGTAAATAAGAATATATCTGATTGTTCTTATTTTGGTAAGCATGTTGGTTTAAGCCATGTAATTCAATGATAAATGGATCTTATTGGATGCAGAGACGAGCATGGTTTGCAGTACATTGCCAAACATCAACAGAATTTTTACCTACTGCGTTTGCAGCATGCTGGGTAAGGTGGGGCTTCATGTGAGAGGAACTGGAAGCCAGCATGGAAAGTGAGATGTAGATTCAAAAGGCTTTATTTGCTGTTATTTGTAATCACTTCTTTCTGAGTCCAGCAAACATAAGTAAAAGATGTTTTCTTGGGTTTTTTTTAGATCTTGATGAATGTGCAACAAAGCAGCACAACTGCCAGTTCCTTTGTGTCAACACTATTGGGGGATTCACTTGCAAATGTCCTCCTGGATTCACTCAGCACCATACAGCCTGCATTGGTAGGTGACGTGGGAAGGGAGACACAGATTTGGGATTTATTATTGACCCTTACTCCAGAAGCAAAGTAGCAAGGATGTAGAATCATCTTCCTGAGAAACCAAATGGAAACATAGGCCAGATTCTGATCCTAATCTCACCAGAGCAGAAGGTGCAAAGAGGCCCATTCGCTCCTACCTTCCCTTGCTTTCATAATCTGTCTTTAAATTTTGCACTTGCAAGAACCAGCCAGTAAAAACACCACCTTGTAATTCTTGCCTTACCCTTTCTTAGGCATTGAGCAGAAGAATAGTTCTATTTCTCTTCTTGTAGCTCATTGAGATCATGTCAAGGCCTCTTGAAACAACAACTATGAAATATATGTTTCTGCAGTTGTCCTCTGAACACATACCCACTGGGTACATGGAAATGTTAAGCTAAACTGCTTCCTGTAAAACACACTTTCTGCTCTGTAAGCTGGAGCCCATTTCTGTGTCAGTTTGATGATCCTGTGGTATTGGTATGAATTTGGAGGTGTTTGGAGACCAAAACATCAAACTCCATATCCTTGGTGAAGAAAAGGAGTGTTTCCCTTCCTGTTACTTTTGTGTTTCCAAATTCAAAAGAAGGCAGTGTGAGCTGTCCTGTAGTGCCAAGTGAGAGCCTGGGAGGGCAGTGGGACACCTGTGTTGCTGATGTGCCTTTACCTTCTCCATCATTAGTGTGGCCAAAAGATCAGCTTTGAAATGACAACTACAAGCTAACACTGAGCTTTGGTTTCCCTCAGACAACAACGAGTGTGCTACTGAGATTAATCTTTGTGGTGCAAAGGGCATTTGCCAGAATACTCCAGGAAGTTTTGTTTGTGAGTGTCAACGTGGCTTCTCACTTGATCAAACTGGGCAGAGCTGTGAAGGTGGGTACAACACAGTGCATTTAACTTGGCTTTCTCTTGCTTCCTTAATCTTCTTTCAGCCATATTGTTGTTCAAGGAAGGACCTATGGAGTAAGCACCAAAACCTACAGAAGTAAGCGTGTGTAGGTTGAAGGGGGTGGGGGGGAGTACAGAAATTCAGCAACAAGGCAGTGTTTCTCTCCATGGGCCAGAAAAATGGGTATGTTTTGGGATTCTAAAGACATGGATAGATATTTTCTGAGGAGACGTAGCCTGGAATGTTTTAGTTTAAGTGTCGTAAATTCAGTGAACTTCTTCTGAATCCTACAGGGATTTCTGAGGGATTCATCAAGGACAGGAAGTCTTGCATTTCCAAGGTGACCTGCTAAAGAGAGAGTTCAAGGGCTGTAGACTTACTCCTCTGGGTCCTCAGAGCCTTGTCCTGGGACAGAGTTTGGGTTGTTTTGAAAGAGATATCCTGGGATTTCTGGGTTGGATGCCTGGGTAAAAGCAAGGGTCTGTCTGCTGTGGAGCTGGGACCCTTAGGAAAGCATTAGGGATCCCATATACAAATGGCTTTCTGCTGATTGCTCCACAGCAGAATGCAAAAACTGAAATTGTGGCTGAATGTGAGCTTTCCATGGTTTTCAGCCCTATGTAACTTGATGTGGAGCCACAAATCCAAACCTGAAGGGCCCAAAGTGGTCAGGTGTTTGGAAGATCCTGAAATATACCTATATATATGATAAATGAATATATATGATTATTTGTAACATGTTTTCCAAATTCAGCATAATTTGAGCTTCTCCCAAAACTCAGAGTGTGTCTCACCCTTTTAGATGTTGATGAATGTGATGGAAACCACCGGTGTCAGCATGGCTGTCAAAATATAATTGGAGGATACAGGTGCAGCTGCCCACAAGGATATCTCCAGCATTACCAGTGGAACCAATGTGTTGGCAAGTCACTTTTGTAAATTCATACATTAAAATGCATGTTAGCTTTGTTAGCAGCAAGAAGTGAAGGGCAGTGGTGCAGTTTGCTGTACTTTCTTTTTCTGATTATAATTTCATAAGTTCAACAGAGTTTCATTACAAGTGTGTTCTGCTGTGAAGGCAGAGTGGGTATGAAGCACCCAGTAGCCCATGTCCTGGTTCAAGAAGTGTTTAAGCACAAAGCTCTCCTTGAGGGTGCTAGAGGTTGTACTGACTTTGAGGAAACTCGTGTTACTTGTGTATTTTGTGGTCTGTACAAAGGATATCTTACTCAGCTCTGCGATGGTCTGTGCTTGGATAAAGGTCCTGTCTAAGAGTGGATGGTGGATTGAGCCTGGCACTCTCAGAACTACAAGTTCGGATTGTTAAATTGTAAAATTCAACTTCTGGCCCCAAGCATTTCAAATTCCATTAAAATCCTACTTGATCTGTGCTTTTGTCATTCTTACAGCACCTACAGGAAGGCTGCTGTGTTTAAGCCCTTCCTCTGTACAGAATTAACAATTTGTCATATTTGAGCAAACCTGCAGCTGTCTGTCTAAAGATGCTTCCTTGAAGCTTTGGGATGCAGTTTAGAGTGAGGGCTTACAGGGCAAATCTGGTTATAATTAACAAATGCTGGTGCTCATAAGTTTATGTTAATAAGTAAATACACTGGTGAATTAAATGCCTGTTTCTTCCCTATCCAAACTTTGTTGCTATCCCAAGTCTCTGAGCCCCATAGATGGGGCTGCCTGTGCAGCAGTCATGGGAAAAGCCTCTGTTTCAGCAGTGTAGTATGCAGCATATTCAAACAAGAGAGACAGGAATCATTTTTCCTCTAGTGAGAGTTATGTGCAGTTTTCATCACATTTAATGGACTTCATGCAAGCTAGTCTTGTGTGGATACCCAGAGAGATGTTTGATGACCTCTTTGAGAACAAAGGGCTTTATAACTTTTTGTTTGGCTTTCTTTGCTTTCAAAAACATAAAGATGCTTTGCCTTGTTATCACAGTGGTGCTCCGGGGAGGTCTCCGCTTTTAACTGTGCTTACCAAACCTCTTGACATTATATGCAGTCCTTGCAGTGAGATTTGCTTTGCTGTAGCACTCTGTGCCTGTAACATACAGGGAACAAGGAGGGAACACAAACATGTGGGGCTTTTGAATGTTAATTAAATTAGCAGAGTTTAGGGTTAAATTAGAATTTAATCTGCAGGAGGATTAAAAAACCCCCAACAAACCAGCACTGTCACATCTGGCTGCTGGAGGACACTGGAATCTGAAGAAGTGCAGCACTGAGTTTTGTGAAACATCTTGCCTGTTTCCAGGTCTTCCTGGGTGAAAGCATTTAACTAAGTGTATTTCCAAATCAGGTGTACACTGGTATTCCAGCTTTTGAGCCTGGACTACTGTTTAGATTTATCCAGAGAATACCAGTTTCAAAATACACAAGCACTGAGTATTTGCCCCACTGAAAGAAAGGCTTCAGCCTTGGCACCAGAAATGCTGGTCCATCAGAAACTTCACCAGGGAGAATTCTTCTGAGAGCCACAGCTGGGGCAAGACTCAGCCAGCACTTCCACGTTCTTGGACATGGGGCAATCCAGGCAGAAATCCAAAGCTGCAGGGAAGGTTTGGGTCCCTGTGTCCTCATGGCATTTCTCCTTCCTGCTGAAGCTGAGCATGACAGAGCTGTGTGTTACAGAGCACAGGAGAGCAAGGCTCATGCCTGACAGCACAGCTTGTGTAGAGTCTTGAGGGTCCCAAAACTTTTTTTTTCTTTTCTTCATATTTTTTTCTTCCAACAGTAACCCAAAATATGGGAATTAACCTCATTAGTATCCCCTTCCTTGCTGCTGTGGAGTGAATCTGCTTTTGGTGCAGTAACTTCCTGTGGCCCAAACAAGCACTTATGATGTTGGTATAGTTGCTGTGAGGTGTGACAAATACTGAAACATCGCTCTGAGTTAATGGCAAACCCCTGCAGGCTCTGGGAACACAGGATTCAGCCTCAGGTTTTACTACCTTGTGGTCTCCACGTGTTCACGTTGTACTGTCTGTAACTGTATATTCTTAGGATACTTGTCTGGATCTCCTGGGCGTACCGCAGGGAAGAATCCATGTATGAGGTTTTTCCGTGACAATGCCTTCATATTCCTTGGCAATCCCAACTCTCCAAACAGTTTGTGTCTTTTTTAGCTTATTTAATGAATCGTTCAGGGATTTTTTTATGTTGCTGCAACACATTTAGATAATCACTGAAGAATGCTTTGGTTCCTCCCATGTCTTGTGCTGTCTATGACTGCATCCCCTGCTCAGGCACTTCCACAGTGCACCACATCGTGAATCAGGCTGCAAGAAGCAAAAACATTACTTTTAAACAAAGAACAAAGAGCCATATTGTTTGGAAAAAGACAATAATGCTCTGACTTAGTACTTATTCTCCTGTAACCTGGATATTGAGGTCAGAGATGCTGCTCTGTACTTCCCAAATGGAGTTGCTTATGTGTGCACACACCCACAATGTACATAGGCATTTATCACAGAAAATGGGGAACAATAATATTCAGAACTTTTTGAAGCAATTTGCCACATCAGACAATAATAATCAGACCAGCTTCATTTCAAATAGTAGCCATTTTCAGCAAATAAACCTGAACTGACCTCAAACTCCTACAGTGCCACCCTTGGGAAGTTTGGAAAAGGACTGGTTCAGAAGGTAGCAGTCTTTTGTATCTACAGCTGCTTTTATTTTTACTTTACTACTTGTTCCCGTACCTTACCTATATCTAATATTTAAATGTGACTGTGTAGGGAGGAATTTTCAATGCCTGGAGAAGGTGTCAGAGTTTGATTCCTTACTCTTTTTCCTTTAATGTTGAATAGCACTATGAACAAGAGATTACTTGACCAGATTGTTTGCTGCACAAAGTTTTATTCTTCTCAGTTATTTCTGGGGAAAAAAGCTACCTCCTCTGTTTCTCTGCTCTCCAGAGCATGAGCTGACATGGTATGAAACATCTTCTGTAGAGTAGCCTCAATGTTGCTGTTTTGTGGTTGTAGTCATCTCCCAGGGACCACTGCCCCAGCCAAGGGGGAGGACAAGCCCAGCTCTCTGCGTCCATCTGCAGTGGCAGCACATTCAGCTAATGTTCATGACCTGTGCAAGGGGAAGGCTGGACTGTACCTGAGGGTAAAAGTTAATGTGGTATATTCTGCTTCTTTTCCAGATGAAAACGAATGTCTCAGTGCACACATTTGTGGAGGAGCATCCTGCCACAATACTTTGGGAAGCTATAAATGTATGTGCCCTACCGGATTTCAGTATGAGCAGTTTAGTGGAGGTTGCCAAGATATCAATGAATGCGGTTCTGCACAAGCCCCATGCAGTTACGGTTGCTCAAACACTGAAGGTGGCTACGTCTGTGGATGTCCACCTGGCTACTTCAGAATAGGACAAGGGTAAGGGATTCTCGTTCTAAACTAACAGATACCAAGGGGTCATAGCCTTCTCCTTTCTTTGCAGTGTGGAGCAGCAGAACCAGGGGGATTGTCAGCAATTTAAGAGGGACAGGATTGGGAAGGCGCTCCAGAGCTGGGTGCACCTACTGATTTTGGAGATCTGCAGGGGAGGGTGGGTGGGGAAAGGTAACCATGGAAAGGGTGGGTTTTAATGCTTGAAACTGAAATTTGGTCAGGGCTACCAGGTGCAATCCTTCTATTTCAAGCTACTGCTTCCACCTCTCCTGCACACCCCAGCAGCCTTCCAAGTCCTCTGAGCTTGTCAGTTGGGAGCTCACACTCTTTGCTGTGATTCACTTGTCTCCTTAAAGAAGAAACAACAAATAAAACATTAATAATAACACCCCCTACCAGCTGCAAAAAGAAATTATATTATACAAGTGGTTTTACCTGCTGGTTGGAATAACAACTCTGTATGTTCTCATGTTCTTGTATCTTCCATATTCTTCTGTGTTTCAAATTAATATTTTTTTAATGTCTGCTTTAACAAGAAAAGCAATTTTCCCTTGCCCCAGTGGGAGTGTTAGGGCTGGGCATCATATAGGACCAAGCAACCCAAATGGAAAGCAGAAAGATCACGGCTTAAATTTTGTAAGTGACTAAAAGCTTTGGGATGCATTATGAAAGACCTCACTTTTCAGATTTTTCAGCAGTTGTTAAAAATTGGTCTCTTTAAATGTGTTCCAGGCTGGAAAACAGAAACTGCTAACAACAACTCAGAGCTTAAGCCCGTGTTTTTAAGACCGTTAAATGTTGGCAGGTCTCTCTTGGGCAAAAACCCATGAAGGCAGATTCTTGAAATAAGAGTGGCCTCATTGTGATTCAGTGAGAATTTTGTCTGTTGACTTTAGCAGAAAATTTTCCTAGGAAATGAATGCAACATAATTGCTTAATTATTTGTACTTTCAGTCCCCCAAATTCAGCTTTTGATAAGATCTGTGTCTCGCTGGAGTTAATTTTGAATTTCTTCCTTCCTCAGACACTGTGTTTCTGGAGTGGGGCTAGGCAGAGGTCAAGGACAAGAGCTTTCACTCAGTGGAGAAGTAGATGACAACTCCCTCTCTCCAGAAGCTTGTTATGAATGTAAGATCAATGGCTATCCCAAGAGAGGAAGGAAGCGCAGGAGCACTAATGAAACTGCAAGTGAAGCAGAGGTAATTGACCCTTTCTGGGGGAGAGAGTTTGTGGCTGTCTTGTGAAAGCTGGACTCAAAAGGAGGTGTGCCAAGAGACAATATCTCAGGAAAAATCTACACCCTGAAGTAGGCCAAAGCTGGTTTTGAATGTCAGGTAGTGTTTTTGTCTCAGAGGTGATGTAGAGCTTTGCTTGCTTTCCAGATGAAAATGTTTCAGCTAATGTGCTGCTGCCTGGAATGTTACCATCCAGTCAGAGGTGCAGAGTGAGGCCGCTTTTCCAGCACTCTGCTGTACCTGCAGGCTGCCGTGTCTCCACACTTAAACCAAACGGATCTTGCAAAGCAGAAAATCCCATTGAAATGCTGTGGCTCCCTCACAGACCCTGCTCTCCTTCACACGTTGTTCTCTCAGCCTGTGGCTCCCCTGGCAGAGAGGTGGAGTGTGCCTTGTTTGCTCTCTTTGTAGGAGGCTGGTCACAGGCTCCCAGCATGGAGGGGCTTCATCTGTCAGGCAGCAAGGCCCATGCACAGAAACTTCCAGTACATGCCTCGAGCTCCTCTTACCCACACAGGGGTGGTGACAAACTCTGTACTTGATCCTGAGGAGTACTAGGCCCATAATAGTGGATTTGACAGATGATGTTACAGAACTTCCTCTTTAAAATCGTTTAATTAGTAATGAATGAGCTGGGCAAGAAACACACACAGGCACGTGTGAAACGCTCGCTGACAAAGCCAACTGACATCCTTTGTTCTTATGCAGGATCAGCAAGAGCTGGAGCCGCCAATCAGTCTGGCCAGCTGGGATATTGAGAAAGCAGCAGTCTTCTCCATCAATATCTCGGATCTCAGTAACAAAGATCGCATCCTGGAACTGCTCCCTGCCCTAACAACACTGACAAACCATAACCGATATTTAATTGACTCCGGAAATGAAGATGGTTTCTTTAGAATCAATAAGAAGGACGGGATAAGTTACCTTCATTTCACAAAGAAGAAGCCAGTGCCTGGAAATTATTCATTACAAATCAGTAGTATTCCACTCTATAAAAAGAAGGAACTTAACCAGCTTGAAGCGAAACATGACAAAGACTACCTCAGTGGTGAGCTGGGAGATAACCTGAAAATGAAAATTCAGATATTGCTTCATTAATTCATCAACCAAAGACCAAATAATTAAACCAAAGATAGATAGGTAGGACTGAATATTCCTCCCAATCAGATTCTCCATATCATAGGTACAATCTCACATGAGTACATTTGTATGAACGAGCACTATCATACTATTACATAAACAAGGTACAGGATGAATACATGAGCTCAAAACTACCACTTTCTCAGGCTTTTACGTGTAGCTGAGCTACCTTGATATGTTGAATCTTGAAAACTGGGACTTTCATCATTCGAAGTTGGCCACTGATGCTGAGACACGTCATCATTTCAGCAGAGGTACAAGAATGTGCTTTCAACTGATGGACAGCTCTATTTTTGTAATTCTTAAACTTCGCTTCTCCAACTACAACTTACTAGGTCAGCCATTTATGATATCCATTTGGTGCTAGTAAATTTTCAACCTAGATTTATAAATGCACTGTAATATTTACACAACTTAGAAGCCAAAATTGCCATTATTCAGTCTAAATACTTCAATCAACCAAAGTTAGCTCAGTAGTTTATCTCAGTTATGCCTATAATACATTACATGTAAATTAAGTGTGTGTATACTGTAATCATGCTATTTTTATCAATGAAGCATTTGTAAACTAGATTAATAATACCCTTAATGTGAGGGTTTGTAATGGTGCTTGTAAGACCAACTACTTGTTAACTGTATACACAAACCTGATGATAAAGTTTCTGTGACTTGCCAAAATGCACTGAGGTCAGTAGGGACCATTAAACATTCTCAAAAGTCAGATGACAATCAGTGCCATCCTACACCATGACATATTGTAACATGTCAAGAGTACCCATAGTCATTCATATCAACAAGGGTTCAATGTCATAAATGTCACAATAAAACAGTTTTTTTTTTTAGTTTATTCTGTGGCCTTGTGTTCTTGCTAAAAGTGTGATAAACTGCATTCTTCTACTTCAGGCGTTGTCAGTAGGGTTGTCTGTGTATCTGTCTGTGTGTCCACGTGATTCCTCCTTGAAGGTGCTGCTGCTGTTCATTCTTCATGCAAAGGAAGAACAGAAGAAGTACAGAAACCTTCACAAATCTAAACAGCAGTGGACCTCTCTCAAGTTACTGTGTGGCTCCAGAAAGGAAGTGAGAACATTTCCAATGACATGACTTGAGTAGTCCTGTCAATAAGTAATTTGATAGCTAAAACATGCAGAAGTGGATTTTAAATCATTATACAGAAAACACAGTTAAGTGTGAAAAGTCTTTGTTTGCTAAAACTGCCTTAAGATATTCCATTCTTTTACTCCTACTTCAACAGTTACTGTCAAATAATCCAAGAGTGATAGCAGTGGAATAATCCAATACCAGAAGCCATCACAAGATGCAGATGGGTTTTAATATCAAGTGAATTATTCAAGGATGTGGATGTTCCTGTATATGCAGATGCCGTGGTGTATCTTTTAGCAGCAGCAGAACGTTGTACTGAGGTGTGATGCTATAAAAATCTGGAAGAAAGAAGTGCTGGAAGTGCTGCTGAGACAGCACTGTAGTTGATAGAGGGAGCATATATTGAGCTATAATAGCTTTGGAAGGAAATGTACTCCTATAATTCACCCCAAATTGTATTGTTTGCTGTAATTAGATTTCAGCTCTCTGTGATTTCTTCTGCATAACAAATATAACTATATAAAAAAGGAGCTTGTGCACAGGATTACTTTAATATTTTTAATAGACCGTGTCTGGATTTTATTTGTGTGTCAAAATGTTGAACGGTGTATTTTTTTCCACATGTTGCATAACTATGGTGAGATATAACCAAAACTTTACAGTTGCAAATGGCACTCATATCAGCAGGTTGGGAATGATTTTTAGTGCCAGCGTTCATGATTGTATAGCTTATAGTTAAGTGTACAGTTTAAGTATTTTTTCTCAGCCCCTAAACACTGAGAGGAACTGAGAAGGATGATTTCAGAAAGACCTGCCAGGAGTCTGTCCAGTACAGTTGGTTTACATTTAAGCTCTATGTAACACCTTATGATGCCAAAGGTTCTTTGACTGTGTTCCAGCAGCCCCAGCATTGCCCACACAGTTCTGTAAATTGCCTTTGTTATGCTTCAGAAACAAGAAATCTTGACAGTAGCTCTTTTAGTCATTTTAAAATGGAAAAGCCAGTCTCACAGTACCAATCTGCACATAAAAATCCACTTTTTTGTACATTATTCATCTGTCTCTTTGCAGCAGTGCCCTTTAACTGGTGTATAATTTTTGCTTCTTGGTTTTAGTTGCTGTATATGTATGATCATTTCCATTAGTTTGAATTTCTGCAGCTTCCTTGGCGTCTCAGTGAAGCACAAAGGTTGCACAATAACATTGCACGAAACCTGCAATTAAAAAGTGGTTTGTAACTTGCTGTGGGATTTTGAAATAATCTGCTGTATTTCATTTGATAGTGGGACCACAGAATGACTCTAAGCACAAGACAGACTGAAGCAGAGGTCTTTCTGAATGTGTATCCTTTTGCAATTAAAGGATATTTTTCAAATTCAAGGAAATAGCAAAATGCTTAAATATTTGAAATAAGTGTGTCTTCCCTCCATTGTGATTGTGCATATGACTCTGCATAGATGATTGCATGGATAATAAGTCTAATTTTTGTTTAACAGAGTTTAACAACGGTGGCTTGTTACTGTACACAGCAAATCATTCTCTTATTGTGTGTTGTAACAGTATCTTGTAAACTTGACAGCCCACATGTATTTTGGCAGAACACCACTGTTTCCACAGTCTCTCTTTTAAGCTGAGTTTCAAAGAACCCCAAGTGTTTGCTTTCTTATGGCAGGTCTTAAAGGGTCATACTCAGGTTTTCTCTAAGATAAATATTCTATGCTGTGATTCAAGTTCAGCTTTGTGCTTTGGAAGAGCTAATCAGGTCAAGACTCCACAGACAGGCCTGAGCTGTTTGGAGAGCAAGACACCACAGTTCGTGTCCAGTAGCTGTTTGCACCTTCCTGGGCCCAAGTTTGGCACTGCCGGTCTCCGCCAGCAGCACCACAACAGGTAAGGGCATCACAGGGCACCAAACCTGCTGCTCTAGGCCAAGCTGGGGGTGCTGGCACTGGCATTGCAAAAGCTTTCTCACCACTTCTAAAAATTGATGTTGGCTGTGAAGGAATGGCCACTTGAACCATTAAAGCCTCACAGTGCTCTTGTGGATCTGATGGTTTCTGTCCAAATTAGCGAAGTTAACAGCTTGTGTTGTGCTGCTACTTTCTGAGTAGGCACCAGATGAAGAGGAGAGACCTTCTCTTCACTGTGATGAGAAAATCTTGTCTTTTCAGTTACAGAAGGGAAGCCAGAGTTCAGCATTGGATGAGGCTGGAGCTGCAGGAGCTGTTCACCTCTCTCAGTGCCCCCCAGCTGCCCTGTGGCAGGTAGGACAGGAGCTAATGGGACACACCAGTTTCAAAAAACTGGGACATCTGGACCCAGGATCTTGTCTGCTTCACTCTCTCCCCAGAGCAAATCTTACAGCTTTCCTGCTTGCAGGAGTGGCCAGAAGCTAAGGCCAAGATATGATGTACACCAGATAAATCCAGTAAATCTGGGTTGGCAATGTCCTACCAGAGTCTTTGCCCAGAGTAAGCCCTCATGTTATCACAATCTTGGCAGAATAGCACTTGGCTAAAACCCTTGTGTCAGGAAAATCCCAGAGCTTCTAGCTGTTGCCTGTGGCCTGAGCATGTTGAATGCCTGCAGAGACCCGTGCAGCCTCTGTGTGAGCTCCTGTGGTTACACAGAGCTGTGTGGAGGGCTCTGCGTGCAAACCGTATCGGCACCGCAGGTCTGGGACGTCACATTAACCTGCAGGGTCATGCTTGTTCAGGATGCTGTGAGAACTTGAGACGGGGCAAGCAGACAGGTGTGATTTGGGGCAAAATATGCCATCATTTACACCAATGAAAATATAAATGCTTACAGAGGTTGCAGTAGTAGCAAGAGGGAAAGCAGTAGGGAGAGGGCAGAATGCTGCAGTAATTCAGTGGCCTAAAGCACCCCAGTGCATGTGGCTTCTGCTTCACTCACATGTGCTGGTCCTGCAGCAGCTCTGGTGCTTTGTGCTGCTGAGTTGTCCCTTGCAGGTCCCCAGGCAGGTGCTGCTGGGGCCAGCAGCTGTCCCCTCAGAGGGGAATGTGGCCTGGCTGCTCTTGGAGCAGGCAGAGGCACTGCTGGTGCCAGGCCAGTGGAAGTGGTCAGCAGCAGGGTTCTGTTTGCAGCCCCATTCAGTGAGCGCTTCACCAAGGCTGGTGCTGCTCCTGGAGACTTTGAAGTCTGATCCCACTGGAGTAGGCTGTGTGCTTTGGTTTGCCTGAAGATGAGACCCTCTGTGCAGCAAAAACGTTGAAGATGTCGATGACTTCAGCTCTGACAAATTCCAACAATCTGCTTCTGTTGTCCTTAAAACTTGCCAAATATTTCACACCCTCATAACAAATGCTTTTGAGGAATATCATGCCCAAGCCAATTTCTCAGTTTCTAGCTTCCTGTTGAGTTCAGGAGAGGAGCCTTGGGGCCAGAGAGGTCAAAGAAGTGTTTGTTTTTGTATTTTGCGCTCTCCTTTCTATTTCTACTGTGCCATGCAGCAATGGCAGGAAGTGTCTGTGGAGGCCCAGGCTGCCTAATCAGTGGGAATGTGCTGGCAAAACTGGGCTGCAGCCCCATGCTGGTGCCAGCCAGTCCAGTGTATGCCATTGCTGCTTGTTTGTGTACAGCCAAGTCCTCAGCCTGTTTAGACACGTGCCCATATGTGCACATAGAAATGTAGGTGGTTTTGTCTGGAGAGTCTAGACAGATACTGTATTTCAGTACTTCCAGGCCAAAGGCACACTGTGATAAGCCTTTGTAAAATACCCAGGAAGGGCTTTTCCCCTCTCTTGGGCTGGACCTTTCCCTTGCACGTGGCAGCAGTGCCGGCCCAGCCCTCTCCCTGGCTTGGCTTTCACATCTGCAGGTTTGTTTGTTTATGAGCTTCTCTATGGCTCCCAGGGCTGTAGGATGTTCCTCACTACACCCTTGCGAGGTTGGGATGTGTTTGTCATCCTTATTTTACAGGACAGGATCTGAGAACCAGATGTTTTGGTTTGGGAGAGCTCACAGGCAATGCCTGTTCTTCCAGGAGTAACTCCAAAGCACTGAGGTGTCCCTGGAGAGGACAACAAGGAGCCGCAGGGGCTCATCAGCTATGACAGCCCCAGCTGGCACAAAGCCATGGGAACTGCCCCTCTTCACTAAAATGCATCTCAGATGGAGCTTGCTGGAGCCCTGGCCACTCCCCACACTCTTCAGAAAGCCAGGAGCGTGACCCCGTGCCCTAGCACAGGGCCCCTGGAGAGGCTCTTCCCATAGGTACCCCACCCAGGATGCTGCCACTGCAGGTGCAGCAGCACCAGTTTAAAAAAAAAACTAAACCAGTGTCAGTGCCTGGTAATTTTCTACTACAAAAGAGATTTTGGGTAAGTATCTAGGCCAGCAGGCTGCAGGGAGGTAATCAAAAGTGACACTGCTGGTGAGCAGGACCTGGGCTCTGCCAGCCTGCCTGGCTTGTCTCTCAGAATGCTGGATGAACCAGCCCAGAAAACAGGGCTACTGCTTAGTTTTCTTTGGAGGTTGATTCTTTATCCCTGTAATTTCTGTGTGAGGTGCATCAGGGTGATTTTTTTTTTTGGGTCTTTGACAACCCAGGAGAAATTTTTTTAAGCAGCCCATCTGGGGCTGAGTTTGACTGTAGCTCCAGTCCAGTACATGATTGAGCTGGTGAGCTTGGACCAGTAGGAAGGCTGTCTGGGCTTCTCTGTGTGCTTGCATCTCTGTATAAATGTGTTGTTATTTTAATCATAATAAATACTAGAGCCATGAGAAATGTCTATAACCCAACCCAAACCAGGTGAAACTCCCTTGGTTTTGGGTTTCATTACAAACTCAAGACTCAGGCCAGGTTTGTGAAGGTTCATGAACCTCTCTGAAGTTGGGCTGAGTTTCAAGCAATAATAGGCCAAGTTTCAGGCAAATCTAGCCCAAGCTTTGAGGAAATTTGGAACAAACTTTAGCTGAATAAGAGATGATTTACGGTTTTAGGTTGAAACCATACCAACCACGGACTCTTTGCTTGGTTTCAACCTGTAACCAGGAAATCTTGGCACTTTGGCTGAGTTTCACTTTGATTTTGAGTTTAGACCATAAAAACAAACCAGGTCAAAGAGGTGAGTCCCAAGACAAATCATGCAGAAACTGGTTCTCAGTGTGGGAGCCTGTGACTGCACTGAGCATGCCTGTTATGCTGTACCACTGCAGGTTATGCTGTGCATGGTTAGATGTGGGCTGTGCTGCTCCACTAAACCACCCAAATAATTAAGCCTTCCCCAGACTCTTAATTTGAAGTTGCATGTGCAGTTTCCAAGCCTGGAGTGCACCAACTTCAAGTTTGGCTTCTGCAACAAAGATCCAGTCCATACTCCATGTTTGCATTTTGAGGAGTAAATTCAGCTAACAAGGGAATTAACAAGTAAGTTCAGGAGATGAGGCAAATGGTCCTCATCCCCATATTGCATTTAAATATGGCTCACATCAAGGCAGATAGTGGGGAAATCGACTTTCTACCTGAATTGCTGAGATTCACAGCGATGTGGTGCCAGTTCTCCCAGTCTAGAGGTACCCAACATGATTATGGGTCTCAACTTGTCAGTGCTGCCAGCTCTGCCATAGCACAGATACCTTAAAGATGGAAAAGACCTAAAAACACTTGTCAATGCAGATTTCTTTAGATTCATTCAGGCATTTTAAAGGAATCTTCTGATATAAAGTTGACTTTTTAAATAAAAAAAAATATGTATTATCATTAAACCCCTTTATCACAAGATTAGTTTTGCATCAAACATAAACTGTAGATGGAAAATATTTGAGCAGGAGCTGGAGTCAACTATCAGGCAAAATACAAACTGGGAATGTAAGTGGTGGGTCCAGAGAAGAAGGTGATAGCACAAGTTGCTGCTGCTTTGAGAAACCTGTGATGGAAGGGATGGGCAGGAAGAGAGGGGGAAGGTGTCAGTGCAGAGCAGACAAGGAATATGAAGGGAAGTTTGTATTCACAACAGTGCAAAGCTGAAACAACAGGAGACTGGAAGAGAGGAGAAGAGGAATGAACAATACAGTAGCACTGGCTCTGCAGGGCAGCTGCTCAGAAGACTTTCTGATGTGAATCACCAGCCATCTGCCTTTGTGGTATTCAGCTGCTCTCCAGATCTGGAGAATCTCAGGTGGAGTCTTAGGCCATGAGAGCTGCTGTATGGCATGGAAAAGTTTCAGTGAAGGATGGTGGAGGTCCTGAAGAGACCAGGTCTTTAAATCATGTATCGTCTGTGTGTTTCATAGTTTAAGACTGAAAGCAGCACCCAGCAATGGAAGGGGAAAAAAAAGGCTGAGAAAATCCACTACACATGTGCTCAGAGCAAAGGTAAGGAACCAGGAAGCAGAACTGTAATTCAGAAGTTCAACAAAGCCAGCTCTGTGTGAATTTGTGTGTTACATGTTTGCCCCATAATATGATTATATCATTTAGGAGACTGAATTTATTGCGGGTCATGTTGTGACCCGTACATAG
This sequence comes from Corvus moneduloides, assembly GCF_009650955.1. Lineage (NCBI taxonomy): Eukaryota > Metazoa > Chordata > Aves > Passeriformes > Corvidae > Corvus > Corvus moneduloides. The sequence continues at coordinate 2,354,587 of NC_045488.1, read as the reverse complement.
GCCTACTGCACAGTCCTATATCCCAAAACATGCTGGGAACAAAAGTGTTTTCTGCAGCACAGATAAAACCATGGGAGGAAATTGTGGGTCCCAGTGTGACTGCCAGGCCTGAGTTGAAGGCCAAGTCTGGTGGAGTTGCACAACCCTCTGGTCAAAAAGACCAACTATTTGTGTTGGGCTCATTTGTGCTAACAAACAGCACAGTCTTGAATTCCCCACAGACCAGCCTGCAATTTATTTAAAAAATAGAGAATTGGTAAAGGATTTATGCAGGGGGACCTCCCCATCAGCCCCCTAAGCACTAAATATCTCATGTCCTGTATGATCTCTAACAAGGAGCAGTCCTACAAGAGAAGCAGCTGAATATTTTCTTTGAGCACCAGCTGGGAAGGCGGGGTAAAAAAAGAAAGAAATGCTGTCTTTGGTGTCAGCTGAACCCCCACCCCTGCAAAATCTGCAATTAACCAAACATCATTTGCTGCCAGTCTCTGCAGTGCCACCAGCCCGTCCCAGCCAGACACACTCTTCAAATCTGCTGCAACAATCTAGCCCTGAATGATAAACCCAGTTATTCTGCCATATCCGAGCTGCTGTGATCTGTGCTGAAGCTGCCTCTATAGCATGTGCTGCTTCAGCACAGTCACATGTCAATGGCACCGGTCTCTGCTTGAGCAGCAGGAGCAAAGTGCCCCAAGGCTGGTGTAGAGCTGCCTAGAGACAGCTCCCATGCAGAGACTTCAGCCACGGGCCTGCAACCACTCAGGTCATTAATGCAGAAATGGCATTTTCAAGGCAGTAGTGCAAAGGCAAGTGAAAGACCTCCAAGTGCCAGAAAGAAAATAAATATTAATACATGGAATTCTGTTCTATGTGGGAATGGATCCTGACACTAGTTGTTTTGCCTTTTTATTTACTTGGAAATGAGAACAAAAGTCAAATCCAGGGTTATTTTGTGTTCCATTACTCTCAATACCCAAGATCTGCCCTTCTTGGGTAGATACCTGTGTCTGTCATTCCCCACTGCAACAGATACCTTTATCAGAAAGTAGGTTTGGTGCAGGATCACTCTACTTAGGCTTCACTGCTCCAGAAATATGTCAGCAAACTCATGACCCAGGGTCCTGCTCAGAATAGTTGAATTATGTTTATAAAGTCAAACAAGAAAGATGATGTTGATCAAAGTAATATCAAAATGGCATGGAAAATGAATTTTGAATGAAACACACAGATAAATCATGTATCCTCACCAATACCCTCCCTATGTTTCTTATCCCAGTAATTGAGACCATGTGTTGTGCTGCAAACAATAACTATGGGAAATTACTCACAATTCTTCCTTCATAAACATGGGAAATGAAAGTGATGGGAAGTATGATCATCTTAATTTTTTTTTTTATGTTAACAGCTCCAAATTATTAGGGTGGGAAGAAAATGTCAATAGAACATAAAAGTGCTTTGTATAGTGTTCACATTTGCTCATACTTTCAAATCCACTGTGGCTTATTAGTTCATGGGAAAAATGACAAAAAGGAATAAAACCCAGAAAATGAATCCAGTATCAACATCTTGCCTCTATAGTAACAGAAATTGTAACTTGTGGGTAAAAAGTGACAATATTAAGAAATGTTTGTTGGGCAATTATGGTAATTAACCCCCTCCTTTCCCCAGTACATCCAGCTTCCCATCAGTCTGACACATTCCTGCACATTAAAGAGTGCCCATTGGTCTGTGCTACTCCTTGTATTAAAAGTCTGGAGCTAGTGAGGGCCTTAACCTCTGTTTCAAGAGTTTATTGCTCAGCTGTAAAAATTCTCTCAGGGCTGAAACTTGACAGAAAAATGTCTCCGCCTGGGAGGAGTTTCTGTTCGGAGTTTGGTTTGAATTAATTCAGCTCTTTTCCACTTGCAGTAGGACAATGGAGCAGGATTCCCTCTCTCCTTTTTTTCTTTTTAAATAAAGTGACCATCGTGCCAGGGCAGTACACATGGCAGGCAGCACTCAGACCACAGACCTCTCTGCAGCTTTAGCACAGGGTCAGTGCTGGCTGCTGCAGCAGCAGCCTGGCCCTGTAACGAGCCAGGTTCCATCCCTTTGCTTGTGCAGCTGCTGGCTCCGACAGTGGCTTCAGCCAGATTGGTGCTGAGGCTGCTGAGGGCTAGCTTGGACACGGTGCAAGCTGGCAAAGTCCACCCTTGCTGCTATTGCTTGAGGGCGCAGCCCACTGCGGGGCAGAACCACCTGGGCTACACCTCCCTGGGCTTTTCGCAGAGCTGGGCAGCACGTATGCTCCTGTGGTGGAGGCACAAGTCAGTCCCACTCAGTTGCAGACTTACAGTGCAGTACTGGGTTGGTAGGTTTCCCAGATGAAGGGCTTGGCACAGAGAAGCTGCTCTCTGCAGACCTTGGCCTGAGCCAGGGGATTCATTTCTAGAAGCAAGAGTGCAAGATCTATTACACTTCTGCATGGGCTGCCTGCAGGGCTGGTAAATCTATTAAAGCAGTCAACACTTTATGAATGAAGTCCGGCCCCACCAAAGTCAATGGCAAAACTCCCATTGATTTCTCTGGAACAAGATTTTTACCCCGAATCCTCAAAGTGCCCCTGGGATCTCACCCATGTTCAACACAGCCATCCACAGCTCCAGCAGAGGAAAGGAAAACAAAGAGCAGAGAAGAGCCCTGCTTCTTCCTTAGCTGAGCCTGTGTCCTGCTCAGATGGATGTGCTCAGATAGATATGAGAATATCACTTTGGCAGTACTGACAGGCCTGGGTGTGAGATAGGTGCTGTGCAGATACTTTGGCACAGAAGCAGAATTTTGTAAGTCAGTGGAGTTTTGCTCTGAGCTCCCAGAGGGTCAGAGCATAAGTAACATACAAATAAAAGTTTTTAGGTATGGAGATGGAGAGATGTCCCACCCACCCAGGAGTGCCTTGACCTGGTGCCAGTAATCCAGCCTCCAGTCACTTCTTTGTGTGCATTTAATTGACTGAACAGCCCCTTGCTATCATCTAGAACTGCTTATAAAATTAAATGTTATTAAGCATAAGGGCAGACTCATAATGCTTGCCAGTGCTTATTTCAATAACGATGCTGTGCTTGCCACTCCACAGATCTGATCTGTCACTGGAGAACTCAAATGACCCATAACATATTTTATCCAGCTATAAATTCAGGCAGTTTCATTAACTGGACCTGGCACTGTGTCATATTTTGTCCACCTCTTTTACAACCATTTAACTGCCTCCTGCTCTTACACTTTCCCATCACCCCTGCACATATGACCTCTAGTGACAATATTTTGCCATCTACCTGAGTAAATTAACAAGTAAGATCAACTAAAAAATTTAATTGCTGTTATGTAAGAGCTGTTCCACCAGTTTCTTGTTTTGCCAACTCTCCCATACCTTACTATTTTCTAAGCTGACGGAAAGGTTTTCCCCATTTTTTGATTCAAACAACATTTTTTTCATGGGAGGGGGCTTGAACTAGGTAATCTTTATGGTTCTTTCTACCCCAAAGCATTCTATGATTCTATGACACTGGCAATTAAAGCTAGTTAACAGGAGACTGGCTGGTGCAAACAGCTGCAGCCAATAATTACAGCCTCTTCTCATTCCCCTACTTCCTGAGTGTTTGTAGCATTGCTGAGCTGGTGAAGAGAACATGATCAGTTTGATCTACTGAAGTTGTAAGTTCTGTTTTTTTTCTAATCTAACCTGTTGTTATAGGTGGAGCACGGTCTCTCTTTGCAGGTTATGGGCCAGTTTGGTTGCTAAAAGACTGAGAAATAACCAAAGAGTCATGCAAAGCTTAATTTTAAGCAGCAGCTCAGAAAATCCTTCTGTCTTAGAAAAAGACTAATCTGGTTTTCTAAGACTGAAAGGGTTTCTCAGGAAAGCTTTATTTTATCAGTGAGGCATGTGGGGGAAAAGGGATTGCTGTTGACTGCTCTTGCTGTTTAGTTTGTGTGCTGAAAACACTAAGGGAGAGGGAGTGATATCCAATCTGAGAATGATATTCCTCAGTCACAGTAAGGCAAGCAAAGCTCTGCAGTGCCAAGGCCCAGCTGCTCTCCTGTCCTTGGCCTTTCCCCACAGCTGGGGAAGCACCCGTGGTACAAACATCACTGGCAGATTTTGGAAGGCCCTGTCTAGGGTACATCACTGCAAATGAAAGGCTGTATCTAGATTCCCTTTTCTTTTTGTACTGTTCATGTCTGGTAGATGGGGAATTTTTGCTCATTTGTGTGTTGATAAACTGTTTGTGATACTAAAGGAAAAATCGCCCTCCCCTGAAATTTAAGCACTCATGCTCCAACCTCCTGATCCTTGATGACTATTGCATTAGTCAATTTGTGGCTAGCCCAGTAACTCGATAGCAGCGAATTATGTAGTTATGTGGGAACTCTGGGTTTTGGAACAGGCAGATGTTCCCAAGCTCAGGCCCAGCACTACTAGGGTGTGTCATCTGTGTGAGGCATTTAGTGGAAAGAGAGCTGCGAAGCCACAGTCTCTGGTGCTTTCTGGAGGACAAAATACAGCAACAATATTACATTAAGGTAAGAATGGGAACAAACAGAACTATTTCAGCACCAAGAACTTTTCTCTGTAGTGAGAGACTGATTGGTAACAGCCTGGTGCTTCTTTGTGCTTTCTAATGCATTCAGACTTCAAATTTACTCTGGAGAGTAAACTGGATTGTGATAGAGCCAAGAAATAAACAGCTAAATTCATACAAAACATTCAAAAAGATAACAACATGGCCTTTAAAAAGAGCAACTTCAGTGTTACTAAGTCCCAGATTCTGTTCTATCTTCCATATGTGTGCAGTTTGATTCACTGAATGTCAGGGATACTGGCCTGTGGTGGACCCTTACAGCCAGCTTTCAATTCTGAAGGAGGTTTTTCCACAGGGCCATTCTGCAGTACATGGAAAGGTCTGGAATTTAAGATATTTTCGTAAGTCACATAGCAGGAGTACATTTGTCTGTGTAGGTCCCTCTGAGTTCCAAGAGATATAATAGTGTTGAGCTGTTTTATTTTTATACAATAGCAAAAGTGTTGGCTTCCATCTTATGCTTATTGATGTAAATAAACACATGCACTTTGTAAGAAGTGCTTGAATTACTGTATGGCTGTGTCCAAGGCTACCATATCAAACAGGTCTTTCAGAGCCAAGATTCTTGTCCAAGAACCCACCCAAAACTTTACAGTTGAGGTATGAAGTAACAATGGAACCCACTGATTCATCTTTTGATGAAACCAGGAGTGCCCAGTATTGCCCAACAGAAGGTTACATAGGGCCCTAATGAAGTGTTTCTCTTGCATAAAAGAGAACAGATGTGGCCCATCTCATGAGAAACAGAGCTGTGACCTGCTGTGAGTTCCCACTGGGCAAAGTTTCCTTCAGATCTGAGACGTTGCTCCAGCTGAGTCAGAATATTCCTCTGGTACCACCAATCCTCCAAAGGCCAGATTTCTAGATTCAGATCTGGCTTGCTGTAGGCTACATTCTTCCATATTTCATTTAGTTAACATATTGGCAAAATATCTTTCAGCTTTGCAAACTGTTGGAAATCTAACTGCTGGCTGAGGAACTCAGCTCCAGGGACCAACAGGGACTGCTCACAAACTGATTCTGCTTTAGGAGCTTGTGGTGTATCTGCCATGGAGAAGCAAGTGACCAAGTTTTGGGTGACAAGAGAGATTGTGATTCTTTCTGCTGTACTCTGAGGTAGAACTGGAATTGTGTTAGTTCCTTAAGTAATTCCAGTGGCAGCAGGGTAAAGTAGAAAATCTGGTCTTCGGACTGATGAAGAAACCTGATGAAGTGGCTTTTGTGAGCTTCTACCAACTTCAACAGGCGGGTGTGCTATAGTGAAGAGGCTTCTGGGAGGCACAGACTAGGTGAAGAGAAGAAATACTGACACGTTTGTTGCTGAGTGAGGATTTCTAGATTAATTTCTACATCTCCTAATGAACTAAAGTCTCAGGACCAAGCCAGACAAGGGAGCTTATAAATCCAAACACTACCTTGAGTAAACAGTACAATACCTGGTTATGCACCAGGGTTTTTCTGCACTGAAGTAAGCAGCATGCTGACAACCATTGCAGTTAGAATATATTGATGCCAGTGTTTCAGGGGATCCCAGTGCTAATGGCCAGAACAAACCCAACTAGCATGATGGGGCGTGTTCCCACTGGCATTCTTGTTGCCTCTCACCCCATACTAGAATAATTTGCTCAGTGCTATTAGTTGCTATTCTGAGTTCCAAACCAGATCTTTATTAAAGCTTCCAGGAAAGCAAGAGCACTGTGGATGTCCGCAGGGCCTTCAGTACTGAAGTCACAGAATAAAATTATAGATGGAAAAGACCCATCAGGTCATCTACTCAACCTACCAGCCAATGCTGGGATGTTCTCTGTGGTGTGCTTTTTCCTTTCTTTGTCTGCATCGAGCCAGAGGGGTTTCCACAGCTTCCCTGGGGAGAGTATGACATAGCTGACTAGTTCTTGCCCTTAGGAATAACTTCGAGCCTCTGAATAATAGAAACATTCTACGTTTCATTTTGATGGAGAAAAGGAACTCTGAGAGAAGGTCCCTCAGTCTTATGACTATACTGTATCTCAGATGTAATTCTATATTAATGACTTCTTGTATGCAGATCATATGAGGCCAATGCTGTGTCCCGCCCCGCAGCTGTCTCTTTCAGCAATTATTCCTTAGACAGATTTTTGGCATCTCTCAGTAGTAAATAGTGCACAGACCCTGATCAATTGCATTTCACTTGGCAAACATTCAGAATTTGCCCTGACTAGTGTTTGAAGTGTCTGTCTGACTCTCACTCCTTTTAATTGTGCCAAAGTTCTTTGGCAATTTGTGATCTCATGTCCCAGAAACACATAAAAAACCATAATTCCAACATATTTTCCTTAGGTGAATTTAAACCACTCAACACATGTTTACTAAAACCAACTGCACTTATAGATAAAGGTATCTTGACAGCTATTGATTTAATACTTCCAAATGTTTTCATTCAAATCCCTTGGGCACCTACTGTCGATCAAGCATAACTTTCTGGCATCTCGGTCTCTTGCAAAGCAATGCCTCTGGCCAAATAGATGAATGTTCTTTTTGACCTTGAGTATTGGGCATTAATAAACATGAACACAAATATTTTTTTCAGAGGGAATAAAATACTTCCATAGCTATTAAAACATGCAATCCTCTGACTTTTCTTGAAGACGTCTGTGCATAGAAACCGTTTAATTGAGTATGAAGATAGTTTTAAAGCAATGCCAATACCTTTAGCATTTGGATGAGGGCTGTATCAGTTTCACAGTTCTCAGATGCTGAAAATTACAATTAGCATGCAGGATAACTTTAAAGATAATAGTTACAGAGCTATGGAAGGCCATGATTAATACCATTTGGTGATTGTTTGAGTAGTGCTTCACACAATGAGCAAGGATTCAGAGGAAGCCTTTGTCTGACTGCCACTTTGGCTATGGGAAAGGGGGGAAATCTGAATACCAAACATGTCTTTGTTAGCAGTTGGATGTCATTTTCTTTTGTTCAGCTTTTGCACAGTGCTCTATGTAATGTAGGAACATAATAAAGCTTTGCCAGCAAAAGCATCAGACTTTGGGAATATGCACATACCAGTGAGACCATGGAATGTACTTCTATCAGCAGAAGAGGCAACTTAGTAGACCTATGATGAGACCTATGAAAAAGGTTTTCCCTGGACTATTGGCATGTGCTTTATAGTGCTAAGCCAGCAGCTTTGCTCTTAGGTGTAATTTTGATTCTAATGCTTAACTTATAAGCACTTTTATTTGGTATCAGTTAAATACAGCTCAAATTATTTCTCTATTGTTCATTAGAAGTAAGCAAGTTTCACATGAATTTTTCAACCTCCTATTTAATCACTCCTACCATTGCCTGCTAGCTGATAGCACAGCTGGAGATGAAGGTTTGGTCATCCAAAAGGTAGAGATCAATGAGAAAAAACATGAGGAGAAAAGAATTTATACAGGGAGATCGTAAGGCATCATAAGATATAACTTAAGCCTTAGCTTTCTCCACGTCTACTCTATCTGTGCAGTCACAGTATTTGTAATAAACTCCACTTAAAGCATTTCTAACCTGGGTTAGTATCAACAACAGTGTCTTGATTAACAAACCTACCACAGTTCTGATTTCGATGTGGTGTTGTTTTTGCTGATCTGTGGCTCTAGAGGCACTTGGTGTTCTCCAACAGCTCAAATATAATGGAGACTGGAGGAGTAACCCATTTTCTGAGCAGATGTTGTTAGCACACGACAGTGCACATTGTTGTGCACCAGCTCAACAGTGGGATAAAGCTGAGTCTTCCAGGCAACCATGGCTGTGACTTTGCATGAGTTTCTTTAGCCTGAGTGCCAACTTAAACTGATCCCATCCCTCTTCTCATCCAGCTGTTCTATTATTTTGGCAGCTACTCAAGATTTCCTGGAATAATTGCAAATGAGTAATAATTTTTCATTTAGCTTGTATGCAGCCCTGGAATCAGTGATCATTTGCATGCTGTAATAAATACCCAGCCATGCCTTGGACATAAGTTCTGTACATTTGAACAGCAAACTTCAGGACGAGGGGGACAGAGGTAGAGTCCAATTTGTTATTATTGTTATTACTGTAGGTCCTCATAGTTTTAAAATCAACTTTATTATCAGAAAATAATGATGTAAAAATAAATATGCAGGTTCTGTTGGCAAGCAGGTGGCCAGGAGCAGACAGAATTGAAAAATAAAAAATCCTGTTGTAGGATCCAAACTACCTGGAAGTGCCTGAGCTGTGTTTTTCTGCTCAGTCCAGGCTGTCCTATAAATGCTAAGCATCTCAAAGGTCATCCAAATAAAAAGTAAATGCAAACAGAGGCTTCTTTCTCCCACACAGCAGACCTCCAGCCTGCTCAAGATACAATAGTGAAAGCTTGCCTGTTTTGACTATTAGTCAGTCTTACTCAGCTGCCATTTGGGAAAGTGATGAACAGCAGTCTGGGGGCTCTTTGCAGGTGACCTAGGGCAGGACACATCATCTGTCATGCTTCCAGAAATATGAGGCCCTCTTTAAAGCCACTCTTAAAGCCTTTCTTGGCGAGCAACTGACAACAAAGTGTACAATAAGGAATGATTTTCTGACAAAAAACCCCAGTATCTTGCTGCCTCCCTGGTGCAGCAGTTTGGCTTTACATCTGGTAGCAGTCTTCCAGGCAGTGAGTTTTATCCAGTTTTTCCTGGAGAACTTTTAGTAGCTTAACTGATATGATTAATACTAAAACCCGACCAACCAGACAAAAAACCCCATCCCAAACAAAAAGCCCCCTCACCAAGATAATGAAGTGGGAGCTCTCAGTCACCTCTTCTTCATGTCCAGGGAGAGCAATGAGTACTCTGCTGCTGTATCCATGATTTCCTGTCATTGTCACAGCTCCTTTTTCAGTTTTCTGTCATTACTAATGCCTTAAATGCAAGTTGAGAAGAAAGGTAAGAACAAGATTGAAATATCATACTTTCTCCCCTAACAAAACACCTCCTTTTCTTTGACTGCTCTAGCCTGTATACGTTGCTAAGATACAGCATCATAGGTAGGATGTAGAAAATATTCTTGCAGAATTTAAGTGGCTTGAATTATCTGTAATGCTGAACAGCTTGGCTTGCTGCCAGCAATAACTTTTATGTGGGAGCACAGGATAGTGAGACTGGTGGTTTTGTGTTTGCTGCTGTGAAAACTCGACAAGTGGGATTCCTTGATGCTGTCCTGCACCCTAAGGAAGGGTCCCTGGAATCTGGCAGTGAACAGTGTAAGCTGAGCAAGTTGGAAGGTTGTTGTCAGGACTGAGGTGTGAGCAAGACAGCACTGGATACTACTGTGCTTGCCAGACATGGCACACTTAGTTTAGCTGCAAAGGAAAGATGTTTCCTTCCAACTAGGACACATAGTTATTTTGTCTTGGACACTTGGAGACAACCTTTCAGAGTAGGAATCCACAAACCACAAAAATACTCATGTTAAAAGAATCTGGCCAAAGATGCTACATTCATGTCTGTTTGTTTTTCCTTTTTCCTTTTACGAAATGAAAGCAAACGAAATCCTTTGCTACAATCAATAGTAGACAAAAGATAACTTTCTTCAGTTCAAGGCTACAAGCAGTATTAATTGATACAAAACCCTTATTTGTTACAAATTATACTATACAGATATTCTCTAAAAAGATGAAGGTTAATATAAAATTTTTGTAACCTAATGAAAAAAACCCCATCAAAATCTAAGGGGAAGCAAGTAAGTAGGCATATCCAGCTCACATGTGTTTGTTTAAATGTTAAAATACAGTAGTTACTTTCTGGATGAGAGCTCTCAAATTATAAAATTAATCTGTCAGATTTTCAGACTTGGCAGGGTAAAAGGCTGTCTTGCTGTGTTCTGAGTAGGGGAAAAGCATCATTTCAGTGGTAAAGAGCTAAATAACCACACAGTTAATGGAGGGAAAGTTTAGGAAAATAATTACGTAAATTCACTTCAGTCTGATCATGCAACCTTTAACCATGCAGTGACATTCTTTGCCCAGCAGCAGACCTGAATTTACACTTTGCAGAATCACATCCTTACTGAGGTAGAGACTGCCAAATAGCTGTGAGTGAGGGAAGTGCCATGTGTGCCAATTCTAGAAACCAGTAAGGCAGTACCGTCTGCCCTATATTTTCAGGCTTTCGGTAACTTACATAACTAGGTGCAAAATACTTACTTTTATTTCTGGTTCTTTTCTTTGGAAGTGCAGTCATGTGCAATCAGGTGGAATAAGTGTGCTGATCATTTCCCTTCAGAAATTGTAATGGTTAGCGATGTGGACACTTTTCTTTTTAGGCAGAAACCATGAGGTACTGAAGCAAGCATTCACTTTTCTTGCACTTGAGGTCACAAATTTATGCAAGTCAAAAATGTTGGGCCTGCCAAAAACATCATGCTACACTCCACCAAATAAAAGGACACTGTTATTCTTACAAGGAAAGGTTTGACAGGACAGGAAATAGGCAGGGTCATAGAAGTTTACTTAATACCAAAACTTACTTAACCATCTTTAAGCCAAAATACAATGATAGTTATTTAACAAAAAAAAAAAAAAAAAAAAAATTTGAAGGTGAGGAAGAAGACCAAGAGCTCCAGAGTGTGTTACTACAGGAGTAGCAACCAATACAGAAACTAGGGAAGCTTAATTTACACAGTTCAGGTTACTATATATCACCCACCCTTACTGAGTTAACATGTATTAAGCAAGTTTTAATTTATATGCTGAACTTGCAGCCAGAGGCATCTGATTTGGAAAATGCAACGCAGTTTATCAGGCTATACATTACTTTCATTACAATGCAATCCTTAAGTAGACTGCATTCCACTTGAAGGAATGGAGGAAGAGAGTAAGAGAGTGAATACGAAAGATAGGAAAAATGTTGCTGTTCATTACAATTTTCCATTTTTGTTGAAACGCAGCAGGAGAGCAAAGCCACAGGCTTCTCTACTGCTCTTGCATGCCAGGAAGGATTATGCAAACACTGCAACCACCCAAATCTTATTTAAATTATAGTCATTGTTCCCCCTTTAATGGTTATACTTTTGCCTGCTTTCACTCAAATATTGCTGCATCTTGCTTTCCGCCAACATAGTCCCAGTGGGAGTCATCAACTCTTAATTATAGATGAACAGATCTTTGAAAAATACCTCTGAAAAAGAAGTGGAAAAGACTGCAAACTTTAAGTGCCATCTAGTGGCTGATCTAAAAAACATTAAATAGATTTTAAAAATTCCTAACATGCCACAGAGGAACACAACAGTAGCTGAACTGAGGAAGCTGTGCTTAAATTCTCAACTACTAAAGACCAGGTAAACACTCTGGGGGAAGGAAAAGGACTAAAGATCAATGGTAGTAATGGTATTATTGCCGTAATTTTTCTTTAAGATTTTTGTCCAAAAGTGGAGGGTTCAAGCAGTAGGAGTTGTATAGGAATCCTATGTTTCTTCAAAACCCTCATCAGCTTATGAGCTTCTACCTTTCTAAAGACATAGAGGTTATCATAAATATTGCAGCTGAAATAAAAAAATAGAACCCTCCTCAGATCTCAAAACAGAACCCAAACCATGGAGGTGAATCTGGGGCCAAGCATCTGAACTTTCTTCCAAATTCACCTGGGGTGGAAGGCCAGAGTTTTTCTGTCCCTGTAACAAGTCAAATTCATTTCTAAAAAAAAGGAAGCAGATTTTTAGCTAGTGATGTCCTTTTCCTTTCCTTGCAGGAAAATACCCTTTTCTGCTGTAGATAACGAATTCCCTACAAATTACTTTTCATTTATAAAAGCTTCATGTTTCATTTACACAGAGGATGTTCCACAAGATTGCTCCCCAAGCTTTACGGAACTCCTCTGGCAGATGAGAGTAGTTGAATTAAAGAGCAGCTTTGTCTGGATCTGTTCAGTGATGATGGAGAACAGCCCAACATAATTTTTACTTTAAGTGATTTTCATTTTGTTGCTTTGGAAATAGCTTTACATCTCTTCAGTTTCATACCTGCAGCAAGCCCTGGGGATCACAGCTCAGTGATGGGCTCTGGACACACGAACCTGTCTACACAGAAGTGAGCCCTATGCACACTGTTGGGTAGCTTCTCTTGAAGTTACTTGCTCAAGCTGAAGCATGTGCACTTAATGACACACTTAGGCAGTTTTTCACTGAATTACAAAACTAATTTACAACCAGGTAATGTAGGTAGGACAGGTCTCAGATAAAGCAATGAAAAAGATTGTTTCTCAGTCCCTCTTTGTCGCCAGATACCAAGATAATATACTTTTTAACACAGATATTATAGGAAAATGGAACATGAAAATAATTGGAAGGGTATTGGTTTTCATATTAATGCAATTGTGGGACTATAAATAAAAATATATGTAGAGAGCTTGTTTTGAAACATAAACTAGCAAATGCTGTTGTAAGAAGCCTCTACTCAGTACCAGTACAAAGTTTCTCCAAGTTTCAAATGCAGCCCTTGATCTGCAGTAGCAGTATGAACTTAAGAACTCTCAATGCTTTGGTAACTCCTGTTGCCTGTGTAGAAGTATTTGTCTTTCATAGATTTGCTACTCCTATTGAAGCAAACCCCAACACTCTAACAGGAATTACCAGACTTCCTTACCCATGTGCAATGGTTTGGTGCACATGAAGGAGATGGGTGTAGAGGTGAGCTTAAAAGCATTTCTCATTTCAGATAAGCTTTCCCAAGCTCCTACTGGGAAGCGGTTTGCAGTAATCTAAAACTCATGACACGCTTCTCTAGAGAAGCACTGGGAAACAATGGAAAGGAACTCCACCATACTGATTTTCAAAATAAGAGAGCCTTTTCTGGTAGTAACACTTAAGATAATGGTTTTCGTGTTGACAAGTAACAGCAGGCATGTGTATGTAAATTTGTTTTTTCCTCGAATGTCTGATTGTGCTTTTTCTAGCACATACGTATCTCAGAATCTGTAATATTAGCATTATTTTCAAAAATGGAAATCAGATCAGTTTCCAACAGGCACAATGAATAATGAATATCAACAGAACTCCAACTTCCTCCTTTTAGGTTGCTGTTCCACGTGAGGCCATTTTGTAGTATCTTTTTTTAAAAAGGACTTGCATCAGTGGATCCCCTGCTGGGTTTTTGCTTTGGGAGGTGGAAACTAAAATTCGCAGCAAAACTTCCTCTTGACTTACAGTCCAGCAAGAGGAAACAGCTTTACACAAAAGGATCGTAGATTTTAAGACCTTTAAATAGCCTTTGGTAATTGAAGTTCCTTTTGGGCAGGTTACAGAACTGAAGAAACTTAGTGGCAAGCTCAGCTTTTCCAGTTCATTTAGACTGCATTGGTATGATGTGCTCCTTGCTTACAATGGCCTTTTGCATCATGAGCCTGCTCATTATGGTCTGTCTGGGTGTACAGATGCAAGTACAGTGCTGTGATGAGGGGTAAGAACAACAACAGCAAAAAGCCTGATTAGCATATCATGCACACAGAGGAAAAGCCTTCTACCCTAGATAAAGATGAATGTACTTCTTGTTTCAGCACTGCCAAGCCAATGTAATGCTTATCCCATGGCACAAGGGATCTGAATGCTGTCACGCTACTCTAGTTTTCAGCTCCTTGAGGGGGAGGGTGGGATAAAACTGATAAAATATATAGTATTTTGGGCCTATTTCACTAGAAATAGTCCTAGACAAGGACATGAAACCAACACCTACAGGATTATCCTGATCTGAAACTACCAAGCAGAAAAGTGGTATGAACACCAGTCTACAATGGGCCCACATTTCCACTGTTAAAACTAAAAGCACAGTATTTCCTACCTGTGATCTTCCAGATAAGAAAATCTTAAAGTACAGACAACTGCAGGAAAAAAAGTGTTTGAGTGCTTCAGAGCCTTTTCTAATTCTTTTATGTAAAGTGGAAAAACAGTCACTTTTCTTTGCTTTTTTGTTTCTTCTTTTCTGTGCACGTTCTTTCACCTAAAAGTTAGAGAGTCATTTAAGAAATTCCACACACTGAATCAGGTTTAGGACAGATTCCAGAAGAATTCTCTGTTAACTAGACAAAAGTGAACTTAAAAAACCAAATTGTGCACTGCTTCAATAATTCAGAATCTTTCTTCCATACAGTAACATACTAATTTGTAACAAATATTTCAACTGCTTATTTCATAGCTCTTATTTATGATATAGAAGTTATTGCCAGATGAGTTGTGTTACTCAGCTCAAACACTGTATTGCTTTTTCTTTTAAAATAAGAGAACTCAAAAATTGGCCACTTGAAGATCAGCTAAGGATCAAAGTCAGAACTAGCTTTGAACAGAAAGACAAGTATTTGGACAGATTGTAGAAGACGAAATATTAAATATCTTTGTCTTATTCTGATTTAGGGGTCAGAGTGTGAACTCCTATAGATACTGTCACTGATGCTGTATGAAATAGGCTCTCGGTATGAAATCCTGAGCCATGTGGAAGATAGGTTTCAGAAGTCTAACACAAACTGGCAAGGGAACAATTGGCCATTTTAATTTAGGTGAATAAAATCAAAAAATAATAAAATTATGTTTTAATTTATTACAGTATAATTGCCATATAAACAATGCATTCTTACTGCTGAGGACCAAACATCTTGAAAGACAAAATAATACATCAACTAGTAAGTCAAGCCAGTCGTGCACATTTCCTCATTATGCAGACAAATTCACTGGAGGATAGATACAGAGAAGTCTCAATAAAACTTGAAATATTTTTATGAACTCCAAAAATCCTACTTCTAATTCAGATGAAAATTTAGAAATAGTGTAACAACAACAAAAATATACATAGAAAGCAGATTCAAGCAATTTTCAATTTTTTCCAGTAGAACCAAAGCCACCTTCACCACGTTCTGTATCATCCAGAGCCTGAAAGATATCAATTATGATAAGCTGGTTTAGTGCCTTAACTTGCCTTTTGTTTCTATACAACAGATATTGTCTATCATTTACTTGTAACAAGAGCTATAATTAAGAAACCAAAAAATGTACATGAGATGCTTTAGACTCTCTTTTGTACAAGCTTAAACAAATGCTTGTGAGGCAAACACTTCTAGTACACACTGAACTGTTTCTCAAAAACTCTGAAAACTTGCAAAAAAAAAAATCCACCCAAGTGCATACAAAGAATCAAGACTTTCATTCTGGTAGCACTGCTGCTATGCAGTTTTTCCACTGAAAGTAATTTCAGCAAAGTATTTATCTGTGTAATAAATTTCATCCTATATACAAGTATCTTAAACTATTAGTCATTGAAAAATGCAGAAATATTTTATTTGGCAACTTACTTCAACTTCTTCTAGCTCAGGATAATAAATGCGTTCACAGATGAGCTGGGCAATTCTATCCCCTTTTTTAACTGCAGAGAAGTTAAAATATTAGTTCCTTCAAAAAAGTGAATAATTAATACAGACTTTAGACAATCTCCTGTCAAAAATATCAGAATACTTATTTGAGACTTAGTTAAACAGATGTTAACAGTCCCAGAAAAACACAGGTTAAGATAAACTTCGGTTGGGTCCTTTTAAGGTGAAGTGTCAGCAGCTGTACCAGCTCAAGGCCTTTCCATTCATTCCTGCTGCTGTACTCTGGCATCTTAATTCATTATGCTGAAGTACTGCAGAGATGGAGAGACAGCTGCATGGATAATGTAGCTGTTTTCTGAACTAGACCCAGGAATTTGGGGAGAAAAAGGCAAACTGATAAAAGGAAAACAGTGTTTCTCACTACTAACCAATATGGCTCACAGAACTTCCAAAAGAAGCTTGTGCTGTGAAGATGCAGAAGAGGCCACAAAAACACTGGCAATATTTTAACTGGGCACTGAAGCTTAAAACTGACTTTTTGCAAAAAGACAGCATAATAAAGGGAAAATCCTGTCTTTATTACTCCAGTTTTGCAGGATTCTGGAGAAGTTTTTATCTCAAATACTACTCAGCTGATTTTTTTTTTTTCAGAGAAAGGTAGAAACTTAATACAAAGTTGCACTTCAGTACAGCTTGTGAATCTAAAGCTTAGCTAAGAAGGGTTGGTTTGGTTTGTTTTTGTGGTGGCATGGTGGTTTTGGGGGTGTTTTTATTGCATGCTGCTTAATTTGCTATGAGTAGAATCTTTTCATGTTCCCTTGACAGGACATTACTAAGTATCTACGTTTTTGTTAACTGAGAGAAGAAAAATGTTCCCAGCTAATTCTACCTCTGCAAAAACTTTTAAAGAAAAAATTAGTTTATCATTCCCAGTCAGATGGCTGAAAATAGGCTCTGCCAGGCTTAACAGTTACCTTCAAAAGTTTCCTTGCCGAAGTTGAACAGTACCACACCAACATTTCCCCTGTAATCCTCATCAATAACACCAGCTGTCATGAGAAAGAATTGAGAGAGATATCCAGTTAGTGTCAGTATATGAGAACTAGATTAGATAAGGTTTAGATTAATAAATGATTACAGTATCTCATACTGACATCCTTTATACTACTGATGCACAGTTAGACAATACGTATGCAAATACTGAGACTGAAACATAGATTTAGAAGAAACATAAAGATTTTAGTTATAGGCTAGCTGTGTTGAAATGAGTTAGAGTAGGAAGGAATTTGGGCCCAGCTAGACTTAATTAAAATAGTTAAGAGAGCTGGACCTGAAATGGGTTCTAAAATGTTAGTAACTGATTACCAAATAATTGATGATCTGTCATTTGTATGTTTGCTTAGCTGTGCTTAGAACGAGGAATAGAAACTTTGATAAGTTGGTGTAGGGAACAAGGACAATTACCAATTTCCTCCCTTGGTAGGAACCCGTTCAAAAGTCATGCAAGAAGAAACTTAGAGGTCACTAAAGTAATTAGGATTGTTAAAGTTCAGAAAGGCAAAAAGGTCAAAATGAGGAGGATGAGTTACTTCATCTTTTTTGGGACCACTGACCCAATTCAAGACCACCAGCTCCATTCAGGACACACACTATGCATGCTTAATGACATTTAAGCTCATTTCATGTAAGCTTCATACGAAGCGGAGAATGGGAGGTGTTAATGTTACGAATATACATTTGTATTTTGGATATTCATAATATTTGGAAATAAAAAGTATCATGCTTGCTTGGATCGGGGCCCTGCGTCTTAGGGAGCCATCCCACACAGTGCCTGGCACCAAATAAAACATGCACTTTCTAACTCTAAACTGTTAGAGAGCTTTTGTCCGTCTCAGTTGGATATCGATATTAGATCGATATTCATATTTTGGTAAATCAAGACATCTAAAAATGCTAATCAGTCTTGCAAAAGGAATTGAAAAACACCACCACATGTCAAGAAATGCTTTACCACTGTACTACTAATTTTAGTAGTAATACCCTATCTGAAATCAAGACAGCTGGATCAAATTCAGACTCCATTTGTTCTGCTAACTTCAGCTCTTTCAGTGGTAAGCAGAAATCTGTTTTCAACTCCTAACATTTCATTTGAGAGCTATGGATTTGCACAGATCCAAATCCTGTACCTCTGGCAAGGTAACAGAATCAGAGCTGTAAGGATATTATTGTCATACAGCTATATTCAAGACTACAAAACTAGCTCACTCTTGTATTTTGCATGTATTAGCTACACAGTTCAGAAGATTATCTACCAGTGCACATTAAAATAATTATATTCTGCTTCTTTGCCAGGAAACATATTTCCAGTAGAAAACAGGAGTTTGGGCCTCCCTGTGGTCCCAAGTATGTATTTTGAAGTCTACTTGCAGAAATAATTTAAATACAAAAATTAAATGCCATTCCAAGACATTCCCAGACTCATACAAAGTACTACCGTTAGAGATTACGAGTACCAGAGGAAACTGTAGTATGACTGCACCTTCAAGTTTTAATGTTGAGCCACAAAAATGCACATTTAAGAATAAAAACCTGGATTTTAAATTAGTTTCTTCAGCTTTGTGAAAAAATTGTAGTGCATATGATCCATAGTTACCATGCAATCTTTGCTCTGGTTCTAGTGTGGAAAAGGTATTTACACAACTCTCTTATGTAATGTTTTGGATAAATCCAAAGGCATTTCTGAACAGCTCCCTAATTAAGGTGCTAGTAACACTGGGAGTATCCCCTGAGTTTTGAAAATTTAGAAAAACATGCATTTCTCAAGTTAACTTGCTGGTTAAAAAAATGGATGAAGCAGAATATAGTAAGTCATCTTTAATGCCTAAACCAAAAAATAACTTCTATGGCAGGCACTGCCTACAAAAGTACTACAGTTATTACTTTAAAAAATCAGTACTATTTTTTATAATTAAGCCAGTTTTAACATAATCATGATGCACTGTCTCTCTCAGGTGTTATCCAGGTATTTCCTTTTGCCAGATTACCCATGAAGCCATCATTTATTTACACATTACACTGTGAAACTAAGGCACTTCCGTGATCAGTATTTACCAAGGATTACTAAAAAGAACAAAAAGTTTACCTCCAACATCTATGAAGTGCTTTGCAGCTAAACCAGAACGTGGTGCTAGAAAAGAATTTTTTTTGTAAGTATTACAATTTATTTCTTTAAAAAGACAGTATTTATAGGTTATACAGTGTGTTTGCACAGTCTTGTTTCCACAGTCTTTTAAAAATTAACGTATTACAGGAATTACTGTAAGAGTTTACGTATATATTAAAAGGAATAACAGGCTACAATAAAATTGCAATCTTTAAGTGGTAGAAATATATCTTTATTTGACCTGCAATTGCAGAGCAGGTTTCTCCATGGAAGGCAACTGGAGCAGACAAGGACTGTCTAATATTGGTTTATTTTTGGTGACTACCACTGGTTTGACATCATCTTAGAAGAATATTAGGTCAATCCATTTAAGTTACAACGGAAAACAATATTTGGCAAGCAACTTCCTAAGCAGTATTATACACAGATAAATTACGTGTGGGGATTTGGGGTTTTATTTACCTTAGTCTACTGTGATGAGGAGCTAAAAATGATACGATCTTCAAAATTTTCTTTGGGATAAGAGAAATGCACGTGTGTTCTCCTTTTACATAAAAGGACCTGGCAAACTCTGATCATGTTCTCCCCCTGGAGTGGCTATTGCTTTTTCACTTTACATATTTATACATAATTCAGATAAAGAACGCACAAAATGAACAGAACATCTTGTACAGGTTCTCTCAAGTATTCTGTCACCAAATGTAATCAAATTCTACTACACTGTTACTCTGGGGTTAATTTTTAAACATACAGGGATGCATTTTCTGTATGTCCACTACCTATTGGTCTTTCTGATTTGAATTTGAAACTGCAGAGAAACAATGAACTACTGCAGAGCCTATGAAGTTGTATGTAGAGTACAAGCCTTTTTGCTGATCATCCTTTTGTCACTTGACATACACCAAACCTCAAAGGCATTTGACAACAGGTAACAGGAAAATCTCTGCTACAAGATTTAGTAAATCACACAGCCACGTGGCATCCCTTTTTTGTGTAGACTAATTCTGAAAGCTTTAGGCAGAATCTAAATGGGAAGATGGCGTCAAACGCGTTCTACAATGACTCTGCAGCCTTTTCACAGCTTGTGTACTCACCTACTCGGCCATAGCATCCAGAAGGAAGTGCTATTTGAATGTCTGTTTTCACCACAGCCTTTTCCATGGGTGGTATCACACAGTTGTAGGCACTACATTAAAGAAAAAAACACTAGTTTATATAGAATACCTCTTAAAGTTTCTTTACTGTAACTTAAGGTACAAAATTACCCAGAATTAATCTGCCTGGGAATTTATATAATGAAATTTAGACAACAAATACTTACAGATTTGCAAAATTTAATGCACATCCTAAACCACAAGATGTTGCCATTCTGATGATGCTAGTTTAAGATACCAGAAGTGTCATTTGAACAGCATACTCCTGCAATGGCCAGTTTTAAATGTTTTTTTAATTGGTAAGATAGACAAAAGATACAAGTTTAAAGTAACCATTAGGTGAACGTGGTTGTGCATTTTTTTGTGCAAAAGCAGAAACTTTACAGATAATACGCTCTGATTAAGCTTTCTACAGCAGATGAACTAGTTGTAATCAAAATTAATAATCTATTAAGTTAACTTTTAGGCAATAATGTTTTTTTCTGAGCTGACAGTTCATGATTCACATAATTCACCTGGGAACTCTGAACTACAGAGATTTTAAGAACTTGCTGAAGTTACCCAACTGAAGGCTTAATGAAAGGCAGTGGTAACAATACTTGTCATATCTGGACCTTGACAAAGAACTGGTTTTTTTAAACACTGGAAGCACTGAAAGGTTTTCTATAAAACAGACTTTTTCCAGGTCTACAGTGCACGATTGGAACAAGAACAAAAACAAACCTGGTGAGACAAAAGGGATAAAAAGAAAAAAGGGTGAAGTGTGGTGAAATAAATCTTCAGGAAAGAGGTCAGCGAGGCAAAGGAAGAAAAAGGCTGTGATTATTCCAAGTAATACTTAAAAAGGTAAGTTAAAAGTGGTGGCAGCAAAGTTCACACGTAACTAGTGACTTGATCACAGAAGCACTATACAAACAACCACAAGTCTAGCTACAGGTATTCCTGAATATATAGTGAAAACCATTGAACAAGGGTCATTATAAATTCAAACAAACCAAAACCCAAGTCTGTACACCAACGCAGATGGTTTCCAGCCAGGACCGCTATCAAACTGCTACAACGCCCTTTGGCAGGCAGCACCCCGGACCCAAGAGGAAAGCAGAAAAGCACAAGTGCTGGCAAGGAGGGCCGATGTGTGCTACCATTTTTTCATTTCAAAAGGAACGCGCCCGGCCGTTGTGGGCACCACCAGCAATTCCGCATGCTGTGTCAAGCCTGACTTTTAGCCAACGACTGCATCTCTGCCTGATGAAATCAATGCTGTAGCATAGCTGGATCACGGATACTCGAAAGTGGTCAGGGATGGAGGAGCAAGGGAGCTACGACTTGGTCAGCTCTGGCCTCCTCTCCTGCATGGCCAGCGAGCCTGGCCGGAGGGTCGGCTCGGCAAGAGGCCACGAGAGCGCTCTCAGCCGCCGGAGCCCCTGCCCAGGGCTCACCGAGCGGGGCGACATCTACGCGGGCTCCCGCCCCGGGTGCCGTAGCCTCACCCTCCCTCACCTGTACAGATCGTAGCCCGCAGCCCGTGCGGAGCCCCTGGAAGGGGCGAAGGCGTTCTCGGACAGCTTGGTGAAGCGGAGCCGCGTGGAGACCTCTCCGGGCCCCGACCCCTTCTGCCTCTTGCTGGGGGAAGGCTGCGGCACGGCCTCGGAGGCGGGCATGGCTGAGAGAGCGGGAGAGTCGCTGTGAGGTACGGCCAACCGCCCGCCAAAAACCCCGCCAAAACCCGGCACGGCCCACGGGCGCGGGTACAGGGGGGGAAACCGGCCCGTCCGCGGCCTCTCCGCGCGCGCCGCAACCCCATTCCCCCCTCGGTGAGAATGGCCTCGCCCAGCTCCTCCTGAGTGCCCCGCACCGGGACTGAGGGTCCCGCCCTGTCTGTCAGGCGGAGCTCGCCATCGCCTCAAACCGCAGCCGCCGCGTCGCGGCCAAGCGACCCCCGAGGGGCGCAGAGCGGGCCGGTGGTGCGGCTGAGCAGCGTGTATCCTCCCCAAAGCCCCCGAGGGCAGTATGTGCTTCCCCTCAATTCCCCCACCGCTTCTTACAGCGCCCGTAGCGGTGCCGGAGCCACCGGAGGCACCGCGCCAGCATAGCGCCGCCGCCGCCGTGTGGGGAGCGCGCCATGAGCGCCCGCCCGGTGCTCCCCGCCGCGGTCCGCCCGGCTCATGGGGGACGGGCGGAGGCGCCGGTGCCCCGTTCTCCCCCTGCCCGGGCTCTACCTGCCGGCGCAGCCGTTCCGGCAGCCGCCCGGCCTGCAGCGCTCCTCGGTACGCGGCGGCGGCGCTGCCGCGGGATGGCAGGCGGACCCCGCGGGACGCGCGGAGTTGCCGGGGGACGCGATTGCGGCTGCACGGGCGGGCGGGGCGCGGGCGGTCACGGCGGCCTCAGAGGCGCCGCGGAGCCGAGCCCTCCCCTCCCCTCCCCTCCCCTCCCCTCTCCTCTCCTCTCCTCTCCTCTCCTCTCCCCTCCCCTCCCCTCCCCTTTCCCGTATCGCCCAGCCGGGGTGGCTGAGCACGGTGGGCTGCTCCGCGGCCTGCAAACAGTCGCTGTCCTCCCACAGTCCCACGGTGATTAGGGCTGGAAGGGACCTCTGGAGAGCATCCAGTCTAATCCTGCTGTTACAGCAGATCGTCTTAGAGCAGGTTGCACAGAATAGTGGGATAAAGAGACTCCTTCAGAAGTGGTCAGGCCAGCTCTTGTCGATGCTCTAGCTGGGAAAACCTGTCAGTGGTCGGTGTGCTCTGTTCTGTCTCGGAGCAGAAGACTCATATTTTCATTGTCTTTCATAGTCTCTGCATGCTTGCTATCCTATCTATGATGTAATTTCCCCCATATTGTTTCTGTATCTATGTCTTTCTACCCATATATCTATCTATATATCGGATATACAGATATATTCTACAGGACATATCTATCTCCTTGGGAATAGGGAATTTCTGAAATTCCCCCATAGCTCTCTGCTGTGGTCTGAAAAGACTATCCCATTGGATTCACAGTTTAAAAACTGCCCCTGGTGATGCTAATGGATGTATTTGACGCTTTGCAAAATAGCTACAGACTGCTCGATTCTTTTTGCTGGTCTAAAGTTTGTCAAACAACTGTTCTTTGTGATTTTTTTTTAAAACTCTATGTGATTGTCTCTTTGCTGTGTTATGTTTTTTAAATGCAGCCAGATGGCAGTGAAACCTTTACTACACATTGCAGTTCAGTTGTGAAAGGTATTTTTAAGAATGTCCCAGTTTCGGCTTTCTTTTATTCCTGTTCAGTATTTTCAGTCTAAATGGTATGCACTGTTTGAAAGAGAATACGTATTGTAAAACAGACCCTGTGAAAAAACTACTTAAAATATTTTATGGCTTCTGATGTAAGCTATCCAAAAATCGAAGTTCATAGGAATTGAAGTTGTATCCAACTGATACCTAATTGTAAATGTTTACTTATACAAGTAGGGCTTTATAGAGTTTACAACTGCATCCTGCATTATAGTGTAGAAAAGGACCAATTTTATGAATGGCCAGGCTTGGTGAGGCAGGCTGGGTTCTAAACTGTGCTTAAGGTAGCCTGAAAGCTCATGAATAATAGAGAGGAGGACTCATCCAAAAATATTATTAAGGAGAAAGGTCTTAGCTGAATGACACTTGTTTTTTTCTAGATCTTTACAACAGGAAAAACCTCCCCAACCTTGTGCTGGAAGACTGGGCAAGTTTACCTTGGTTCCGGGAATGTGTGGCTTACTGTGTAGATAGTCAGTCAACCTTCTTGCATTCTTGATCGCTGATTAGTGCTGCTCTCCATCGGGCATTTCCTCCTGACTTTGAAAAACAATACTGAGATAAACTGAAATCATCCGCCTTTTTTCCTGGTCTGAGAGCAGGAGTGGAGGCTGCTTTGTTGTGGGGTAATAGCCACAAAATTCTCCCTACTGAAAAGTTTTGGTGTTAAAATGAGGATTTTTATTAGCAGAAAACCGTGGCTTTAGAAGAGAGATTTCCCACCCCATTCTCACTTAGAACAGCTGTCTCTTTCACAGTGATTAAGGTTTGTAATTTAAAAAGGCTGTTACCATGTTGTGTGTTCGTAATGAAGCTCTGTTTTTGTGATTACATGTTTGCAGTACAGCGTGGGGGCTGTAGAATTTTGCCATTGCTTTTTACTCTGTGCCAGACAACCTTAGTGTTTGATTTTGTTTGACACTTAATTTCCTCTGATGAAATTCCAGCAATGGGATGACTGTGGGTTATTGCACTTGTTGTTTGTGGGGAGTGTGAGCTGCAACTCGCTGTGTTTGTTTCCATTTTTCCTTGCACAGTCAAGGTCAGTGTGAGATGTTCCCCTCAGCAATGCTGGCCACACGGTCTCGATGGGCTACACAGCTGCCAAGGGGCTGTGTCCTAGGTACCAGCATGAACAGATGTTTAAACAGTGGCCTGACTTCTGCTGAAGCACACTTGCAAAACCTTGACTTTCCTCAGCTGTAACTTGAGGGGTGAGTCACTCATTTAGCAAAGAGCTGCAGCACCTGAAGGTTATTGCCCTGCTGCCAAGAGTTGCAGAGGTAGCAAGGGAGAGAGAGCAGGATCTTGGAGTGATCCACACTCACTTCATTAAAGTGCAATGACAGCCAAACCACCAGAGGCAGAAGGTTGAGGAAGACCCCTGAACTTCAAGATGGAAGTGCTGCAGGTTACTCAAATTCTGTGTTCCCTGCTTTGCTGATAGGTCAGGGACCTCTGCCTGAGGGGAGGTGACAAAGAGCTAAGGGGAGTTAAATGAGTCAGTAGTAGCTAAAACTCTGTAGCTGTTTGCCCCAGATGTACAACTGCAGTGCTAATTCCTGTTACCTGGTGACGTCTCTTGCTTGTAAACTCCCAATCAGTTGCTGAAACTGCTTTTGCTGAAAAGATCTTGAAATACCGCATGGACTGAGAGAAAAAAATGAGAAATGTCTAGGTTTTCTGTATTGCCAAGTCAGGAAAGCTTTTGTTAGGACTCCTCGAAGATGTAATGAAAATTGCAGAGGTTTAAGACTGAGGAAATTTCCTATGCTGGTGGCTGGAGCTTTGTACGTTGTATTATGAAGATTGAGTGGAAACTCCTTTGAGTGTGAAGTAGGATAACAACATGCTCTTTGCAGTGTAGTTGCAGTTGTTTCTCCTCACAATGCAGTGCCTTTTTGGTTAGGTAGCTTTTCTACTTGCCTGTTGGGTAGCTAATTTAAAAATGAAATAAAGAAATGATCCCCTCAAAAAGAATCTTTGTTGGGGACTGAAAAATTTAGCGAAAGGCACATCGGAGAATGCTGTTCTGGACAGCACAATCTGGACTGTGCTTTAGGGATATGTAATCAAGATGGGCAACTTGTCAGTGGTTGTAAAAAGATTGAAGGAAAGTGAAGTCTCTGAACTATGATGAAATGCCTTCTGTGATACCTGTTGGAGCTCCACTAACATTGGGAGGGAAAGGTAAGATTCACTGATGGGAGGAACAATAGTGGATCATTTTAACAGGCCCTTAGGCACAAGCTTAGCTGTGCAGGATGCCTAGGCTTTTGAAGAAAATTCAAACTATTCTTTGTTCTTGCTTCATAGCAGTGGTATTTTCACACTTTAATGTCCCTGGTCACCTTACCTGTGCTTGCTTTTGTCGTGGCTGATCAAACCCAGGCTAAATTATATAAACTTATGGTAGTGTGATATAAGCGAAAAATGTGCTAGACAGCATTAGAGCTGTATTTTTTCCTTGAGATTTCAAGCATGTAATTAGAGTTTAGTTACTAACTTGATGATTAAAATTCAGCAGTTGTTTTACGGATAACTTATGTCAAGAAGTGTCTCTTACAGAGTGGAAAAGGAGGGAGGTGGACTAACAAAATTTTGCAATCTAAGTTGCAATTTAAGATAGTCTGTAATTAGTATGCTCTCCAAATTGGTCCACACAAATTCAGAAATCATGGTGAGGTACAGGAAATAGAAGATGCTAGGAAAATACTTAGTCTAAATTACTTGTGAATTTGTGGAAGTAACACCTTCAGGTAGCTAAGTGCTGTTGCATCCTGAGTTTATCCTATTACACTGTTGTGTGGATACAACTTCTAATTAATCACTGTCGTGCAAGCAAGACATTTGATAGAAATGTGTATGTTCGTCCTTAGTTTTTGATGACTTTATTTAGAAGGTACCTCTTGGGATTTATTGTTGCAGTGCCCACAGCAGTGTGTTTGTGAGAGAGCAGTGTGAATAGTACTGAAAGTGCCGTTGCTGGTTCACTTTGTGCTCATTCTCTTTTTGGATCTGCTTAGGTCCCCCAGAGCAGTTTGGGTCAATGTTCCCTCTAGATTGAGAGTTACAATACTTGGGAATATTTAGGAAACAATCTCCAGTCATGTATATAATTAAAGGGCTTAATAGAGGTGTATAATTCCTCCAGGTCCTTGTGTAGATTGTGATAAGAAACATGCAGAAGCCTAAGTGGAGCCTCCCTAAAAGCTCTGTTTCTTGGCATTGGCTGGGTGCCATTCAGATTATATCTGTGTGCTGTGTGAGGTGGAAAGGATGGTGACCATTACAATTCTACAAGGAACTGGAAGGACCTGGCAGCAGATAACAAGCTCTGGTATCACTGCTGACATCACTGTGAAGGATGAGAATAATCTCCTTATTTTGCAGGTGCAGAATGTGAGCTTTGGTTTGCTCAGAGTTGTGCAGGAAGTCTGGTATAAGGAGGAAACTTCTGTGTAATGCAGTTAGATTGTAAAATGATCCTTCAGTCTGGTTGTAAATGTGTAAGAAGCAAAGGAAGAACATTATGAGAAAATATCAATATTTAATATCCTGCCTTTAATAGATGGAGAAAATAAAGCATGGATTACTGGGCTACATTACCATGTTCTGCTGAATTGCTGGTGTTGAACTCAGAAAAAATGTGAACATCAAATATTTGTCATTTTTTGAGATGGGAGTGCTAGATCCACCACAAGTTAAATTCTAATAATTCAAGCAAGATGAGGCCTGCTTTAAAATACACATTTAGTGAAATTCAGGGCTCCTTGGCCTTCATGAGGCTTAGATGTTAGTTGATCTCTGCAAAGGAGTTGCAAGACTACAGAAAATAAATTAGCCATGTTCTGTGATGGTCTTTAATTTAAATAATGCTTACACATAGGATATAGCTTTACCCATTAAAAAGAGAAGCTGCTTTTCTTGACAGCTAAAATTATAAAGCACCATAATGTTGCAGAGTAGAAAATAGAAAAATTACATAACTTAATGGATTGCCTTTATTTTAAGTTAGTGTATAATTAATATTATTTAGAAAGTCAAAAAAGAGAGAAATCTTTTATATAAATCAAAAATAAGGCATTCAACTCAGATGAGGTTTTTTTTCTAATCACATAAATCACTGTGCATTTTGTCCCAATGTATAATGTCAGATTGTATTAGCCCTAACATTCACAGAAAACATTGTCAGAATATTTAGTATTTTACTAATTTTTTTGCGAAATTTACTTAACACATTTAATTATTTCAATCACAAATTCCATTGTATGTCAGAGCTTGAAAATGCATTATGAAGTCTTTCAATAGAGTCCATATTTTTATATATCTAATTTTTTTGTTTGTCACTAAATTAGAAGTGTTTGAATTAATTTAAATTTGCAGAGCAATTTAGGTAAAAGCATCTTAATTTGGCAATATTACAATCAAAAAGCATTGCATATATTCTACTTGTATTCTATCAGTTTATCACTTATACCTGATGGATGCTGTAAAGGTTTTTGTCTCACAAGTTGGTGCATTTCATTTTAATCCTACTGTGTGCCCATTAGCAACTATGATAGTGCAATTTGAAATAATTCTTTATCAATTTAATGATTTTTGTATTATACCAGTTAATTCTGGCTTTCTACGATAAATATCAAAAACTTTTTCAATACCTTATAAAATCAGAAGAATTTCTTATTTGTGTGCTCAAAATGTTTGCTGTCTTTTTTGACATACAGGTAGATTTTCCTTCTTTTGCCTGTACTGGAGTGTAACACCAGCAGGAACCATGTACAATTTTTGTCTAATTCTTTGCTGTGTTGCTTTGGATTTTTGAAAAATTTTCTGTCAATTATTAAAGTTTTAGATTTGTATTAAATGAGTGTGTCTTTGATAAACCATTGCCATTAAAAATGTAGCTGTTGGAATCAAGCAAGGCATATTCTAGGCACTGATGTTTTTCTAAGAATAGAAAGTCAGTACATTTTTGTGGTTGCCTCTGACCATTAAGACTGGAGGAAGGTTCTTGGAGAGAATTTCTAGCCAAGCCACGTACAGGTAATCAGACACTGCTCCTTTTCTTGCCACAGGGAGGCTTCTGTTTAGGCAGAGGGAAAAATAAAATTATGATTTTGAAGGCAGGAGTAGCCCAGGCTTCTCACTAAATACTTAGTAGAAACATCACTGTTCATATACAACTCTGATATAATTAGACTACAAGATTGTTTTAATATCATAAGGCCTTAATTTGCAAACCCTTGCTCACCTGATTGTACTGGACATGAACTGCTTGTGATTGTAGCCTTAAACTGGTAAAGAATATTTTTGGGGTCGTAAAACACACACATAATATGATTTTTTAAAAAGGATAAAAATACAACACATGCATAGTTTTGCAGTCCATCAGCCTATTTTCTGATCTGAAATTACTGTGAGATGAGAGTTTTAAAAGATGGGTCAATTTATGGTAAGCATTACAAGCTCACCAATTTTTTTGAGACTGAAGTAATGGAACTGTAGAGGTTTATCTATGCATCACAAGTGCAAGCTAATTTATTGAAGCTGTGTATAAAAAACGTTTCTGTAAAAAAAAATCAATTCTGGAAAGGGCCTTTTTTTGGGGTAGTTTTTTGGTGGCCTCTTTTCCTTTATACAATTGCTTCATCACCAGGAAAGATTCATATTCAGTGCAGTCCCAGAGAACCACCAGTCCAGATGCAAGTCCTTCAAAAGGTACTTAAAAGATTACTTTTGTGCTCAATGAATTAATGAATCAATGAATTAACACAAGGGTTTCTGTAGCTCCAGTTCAGAATCCCATTACACATTATTCTTAGAGTTAGAATCAAAAATCTTGCAACTCACAGGACAATGAGGTTGGCTGCTCTCGAATGCTCTTGTAAGAGTTCATTCAGACGGACTTGGCGATAACTCTGGTTAAAACACAATAGGGAAAAGAAAAAAATCAGTCAGGTCAGTGATCCTCAGTTCTGGTGTCTTACATACCTCTGCACTCCCCTTGTCTGCAACATTTTCTGCTGTTGATTTGGCAGCACTGGAAGCCAGGTCTGCTCTGGGGTCCAGAGTGATAGCAATGACAAAATATGATGTTAAGCCACACTTTTTGATTAGTATAGTTACATTAGGGCCAGAGTTGTTCACCCCTGTGTAAGGTTTCCTGGGGATAGGGATTATTTTTGTACTGTACTTTATGGTCAAGCTCAGGCCCTCAAAATTTTTATAACTTAACAAGTCACAGGGAACAAGAGACCAGGGCAGGTTTGTGTAAGATAGATGTATCTTAACCGATCTTGTAAATTACTTTCTCTTTCCCTGGAGAAAGAAGAAAGCTGGTTTTTCTCCATTCAGACCTTAAATTTTCCTTCTATACGGAAATGTCAGTGTTCTTTTACATGTTATATCGGTAAGAATCCTCATAATGTAGCCAGTTGTTACCTCATGAGAATCATCCTGTAACATCACCCTTTATCTGCGCTGCCAGGTTTTTCTCTGTTGAATTGTAAATGTGTTCTAATGTCCTCTGTAAAATTCCCAGAACTGCCTTACTTCTGACGATAAGGGTCATATCTTTCCGGATGTATAAGCTAAACTTTTTATTGCTGTTCTTGTTTTACAGAGTAATTTGGCATTTTCATATTGCTGACTCTTTTCAATCTATGGGGAGTTTTTTTGGTTCCTTAGTTAGTGACCTTGACAAGACCAAGCTTAATCATGTATTTTTTTTCTGTTGTATCCTCACTGGTTCTGCATGCAAGTGTCTGTGATTACATTCCTGTTTTCTTTTATACTGAGATGTTTTAAGGGCTCTGACTCTCAATTTTTGATAATTTAAGGTGAGAATAATTCTAAGGTTTTCTGCCCATAGCTGACTACTTATAACCTTACACTGGTTATCAGCTCCATGAAGAGGGTAATAGAGTGAGCAGTCAGTCTGCTTCCCAGCTGCTGCAGTTAGTAGTATAGTGTGTTATCTTAAATCATCATTGATTCCTGCTGATGTTAATGTGTCAGGCTGTGACTTCTGGCAGCTCTGAGCTCAGAGTTGCAATCCTTGCTCTGCTGAGAAAGTTACCAGCACCATAAAATGGAGATAACTAAACTGCCAATGTACTCAAGTTAATTCCACAGGAACTATAACTAAAATTGCTAGATTAATTCTCTGGGAGTTACAGGAGAACTTGTCTCTTAAGGGTGAAAGAGTTTGCAGTATCCTTTTGTCACTGTCCTGATGAAGCCTGGTGGTTCATTGGTAAAAAGGTATTTTTCCAACAAGTTTAAAGAGCAGACTGGGCTGTAATTGATCCAGTGGATCAGCCAGCATCAGCCTTGAAGTTCCTCTGAACTGCAGGAGACCTTCTGCATGGTAGACTGGTTTAGTCTTCACTCTGCCACTGAGGTAAGAATTCATGCTCACCCTTGCCTTTGGAGAACTTTCTAGCCTTAGTTGAAGTGTCTGGATTCAGTTCTAAATGGCCCAAAGTGGTGAGTGTTTGGAGCTGCATCCTTTAAGAGATTCAAGCTGCAAAACAGTGGAGCCATTTAATAAACCTCTCAGCAGACCCAATTAGCTCAGGCTTAGTGCAGTAACTGTGTGGTGTCTGGTTCAGAGGTGGTTTTCATCTGGCTGGCTTTGATGTGGGCAAAGCTTCTCATCAGCCTGGAAAATGCTGTGTAAACATGCCAAGGTCTGAGGGAGCTCAATAATGCAATCATAACACACCTCTGCAGTGTTTACAATATAAATCCAATCTGTAAATATCAAATACAGGTTTGAACATGTCATGTTTCTAATTCCATATCTGGTATTTCAAATTTTCTTACTAATCGCTTCAAACATCTGGAGGGTAAGGAAAAGTACATATGTAAAAAGGTAGGTGAGGCTTTACCTTCTCCTTGAATGCTTCCAGCTCTGCATCTGTAATTTTCCATGGAGTCTCTCGCTTTAATTTCTCAGCAGTTGTTATATCTTTGCAGCTTTCATGGAGGCGATACGGTTCAATCATCTCTTCAAAGAATTTCCAGCTGAAACACAAATTACAAAGGAGGCCTTGCTGCAGGGTATGAACTCACTAACTTATTTCACAGTCACTGTGTATGACAGGCCTCACTGATAATAATTATAGCTGAAAAACGTGCAAAATCTTTAACTATTCTTTTCTACATTGTGCCCCAAGTTATATTTGTGCTGCTTCTGTATGTTTGGGTTATTTGAGGATAATTTAAAGGTTATTTGAGGATAATGAAACACTGCATTTAGCAGAGAATTTTCTGCATTGTCCTGGTTCTGGCAAAAATACTGAAATGAGTTTTACAGTAACTCCAAGCTGCAATATATTGGTTACTAATATTAACAATTAATATGGGTCTCCTCATGAATACTGAACTTTTTATTACTGTTTCAGCACTAGCTGGACCAATCACCTCACTGATACGGTTTTAGTGATGGTTTTAATGCAGTGGATAAACAGGTGATACAAATTGCCTGTGACAAGGGGCTGAAGGAAACACTGTAGGTTGTTTGCTGTACGTGGACTCTGAATTGTGTTCAGATTTTCTCTCTAAATTTCAAGTTGTTTCTTGAACTTTTGAATCTTTTAATCTGGAGAATCTTATCGTCCTTCTGTACTTCCTTGCTTGCCCATTGTTGAAAGTTTCTACCATCCCACAGAGACCTCAGGGAGTTTCTTTTGTATGGATGTGAGTGTATTTCTCTGAGCACTTTGTGCTGATAGGCCTCAGTGTGAAGTGCAGTGGGAGACTGGGCACCGGCTGGCCTTGGCTCTGTGGCCAGGAAGCCAAGAGATGGGTTAAAGGCCGTGATATGCAGCATTTAGTGTTGCTGTTGCTAAGTTGTCAGAGTTTGTCAACATCCTTACTGGCTGCTTCACTATGTAAAATAGTGATAATCCTCTTATTATTAATCAAATAGATGGGATGCCAGCTGGAAGAGAGCTACAGTGGTCTGTCTAGCAAGTGTCTGGCATAATACTAGCTTGTTCAGCTCAGATAGTGCTGATGCAGCAAATGTATGTGGTTTTTATGTTAATGCCAGATATTAATTCTTTTTGATAACTTTTATTTATGTAAAATCACTACATTGTACTGAAGAAAAAAAAAAGACATGTATTGCACAGTGCTTTACATAATTAAAAGATATGTGAGAGATCAGAGGGCACTGAAAGGGGACTTTAGGTATGTAGTTATAAAATCTTTATATTCTTTAGTTGCAACCTAAATAAATGTCATCACTTAATAACATCATTAAAGCCATCATAAAATGTCTGTTAAATCTAGTGATCATAAGTATGGTGTCTAATTAGTCTTTACGACATAAAGCAAAAGACTACACATGGTTTTGACCCTTTAAGCTGTGATTGTTAAAAGGTTCTTTTCTTTTTCCTGCTCTTGGTACTTAGAAAATTATTACAATCAAATGACACTGTTATTTTCTGTGTTGTGTTTTGGTTTTGGTTTTTTTTGGTGTTTTGTTTGTTTGTTTTGTTTTGTTTTGTTTTTTTTTGTTTTGTTTTGTTTTTAATGTTCAGCATAAAAGAAGTAAGCTCTAGGTAAAGGCTGACTGCTAAATAATGGATTTTGGTAATGCTTCTTACCTCTCTTTGTTGGGCTTTATATTGATATCACAAATGATATTAATATCAGCAAATTTTATTCTGAATTTGCTTAGGAGTGAAGCCATCCTGAAAACAAAAGAGGGAATGTTTTATCATTGTACTTCTGAGTGCTTTGTATCAAAGAACACTTGTAAATGAGTTAGACAACTGCATTTTATATCTTATCTTTAACTATATGACAAATTACTTTAAATGCTTTAGTGTTTCAATTTCCAATTACAAAACTGGATTCATGTGATTGCTGTAGCATAGTTCATTTAACTGATGATCGATGAAAGTAGCAAAAAAATGGAAATTAATAGCAGACAGAGGGCAGGGTGTTTACATTTTGGGAAAACAATGGTACTTTAAGTATTTCCAAAGGCTTGAGTTATAAAGGAAGAATATTCAGTATACAGTAGGGCAGAATTCTCCAGTACTTACAGAAGGTTTCTGTTCCTCTGTTACTGTCAGAATGCTGTGGATGGAGTTTTACAATACTGGTAGTACATGTGTTGGTGAAAATTTGGTCCAGAAGGTTGATGTGCAATACTTAAAGAATCTTTTTAATCTTTTTTATTTATTAATTTATATTGATCTACTCACATGTTGTCTTTACACATGTTCATAAAAGAAAATACTTTGCTTTTCTGCCCCAGTTGGCAGAAGGAATAGTTTATAGTTTTTTGTGTGTTTGTGCTGAGGATAGAGAGGTTTAATTAGGTCAGTTTTGCCTTTGTTTGAACCATGGTTGGGATCTTGTGATTCTTCCCCACACCTCCTTCTCCCACCTCCTTTTTTGTTTCTATTTTTGGTATGTAAGCTTTGGATTTTGAAAAGGTCAGAGAATTCCTAGGAGCAAACCATGGTAGAAATATGTGTTTGTTTATGACCTGAGAGTTCACTCTTTTTTTTAAAATATATATACACACATATATATAAGAACATACTGCTTGTATAAATCCTGGTGTCCCTTGCAGAAATCCTTATTTTGAACATGATAAAGAGCAAAACCTCAACTTCTGTGGAAAGGTTTTTATATTTTGGGAATTACATGCTAGTAAAAGTCCAGTTAAATTTGACTTCTGAATTCAAAATACATGGCTGAAATTGTACTTGGATGATTTTGTATTAGGTCTACCTAGGGAATGGAGGAACCACCCAGCCCAGATTTGTCTCTTTGAAGGCTTTTGCATGTGGCAGGTATATCGTGTTTTGAGGAAAGCTTGTGTTTAGGTAGCAGTACAGACACATACTGTTTCCTTGGGGACAGACTGGGTCTTTGTCAGCTGTCCTGATCATGCTGTTTACTGTGGCCTTTGTGGGACAAGCAGTGTATGCAGGTGTCAGAACTGCCTCTGTGGAATCTATCATGTTTTGACAAATCCCATTTGATGTCAAAACTTCCTACTTCCAGCAAAATCTGGTGACTAGAGGGTCTAGGTTCATGAGCCTGTTCACAGTCCTGAACAGCCAAGACTGGGCAGACTCTGGACAGGGAGCAAAGAACATTTCCCAGCAGGTCCTTGAGCAGCCCTAGGGTGTTTTTTACCCAATTGTAAGGATAGTTTGTACAAACACTTGTGAATCTGTCCTGCAGAAGTACATTAACCTTAGGGTAATGTTTAAAACTGACAGAACCACAGAGCAGCAACGTTTGCTTTGTGTGTTCCCTTTTGCTTTAAGGGAATGTCCTGTGGCAGCTGTCTTTTCAAGGTGCTGTGTTGTAATCCTAGTGAAGCAAGTGATTCTAACTCCTGTCCTTGCGCCCCTCTCACTTGCTTCCCACTGGAGTTTTGGCTGGAGATGTTGTTAACTCTCTGCATGGTGCTTCTGCTCTTTGTTAAGCAGTCACTGACTTTCATCCCAAATTGAGCTGCTTCCACTGGTGGTGAAATGGCTGTGCCTCCAGTGTGTAAAGTGCTTAGGAAGGAAAGGTCCTACATACAGTGGTGATAAAAACAAGTTTATATTAATACCTTTCATTTGCTCGAAGGCAAATGATGATTATGAAATCTAGACTTTTTAAAAAATGCTGAGTAAAATCAACTTGGCCTTAAAGTTGATTAACTTGCTCTTTAACTTCTTTAAGTTTTACCACAGTTAATCACATTTATGTGAGCTATCTGTCTATGCTATTTGCATATGAGAACTTCATGTGCAATTTCACTTCCTGTTACCTGGACAGTCTCATGTAAATCCCATAAAAGTAATTACATTCTCATTACAGAGTGCAGACCACTCTTCTCAGAGAAGGGAATATGAGCTATTAATGGGAAAAAGTGCTGGATGTGAGTTTCCTTTGGTAATCACCATTTGCAGAGCCTTGAGGGTTATGCCATAAGCTTAACATCTTTCAATCATGTACATTTTTTTTTCATGCTGCCCACAGTACAACAAACCAGTTGTGCTGGAAAATTCCCACCTTCCTGCTATATGCATTATATTCAGCATCAATTCAAACTCTTTAAACAGTGAGACAAATAAAGTTATATTTACACTAGTTTTTCTTCTTCAATCCTATTGGCTTTTCCTCCAGTGAAGATCCTTAATTTACAATTTTTCCACTTCTTCCTGATAGTTAGAATGTAAGGAATTAGGATTGTTAGACCTGGAATAACATACAAAAATGGAGGAGTATCAAATTAGTGCATTGTATGGTAAAAATTCCATCTTTCACTTCAGCAGTGTTGGATGTAACTTAGTTTTAAAACATTTAAGCGCGACATAAAATTTCCTATGTAAGCTTAATAAAACCCAGTTTTATGCAACTTCCCAAGTCCATTTTTATATTTGGTAACAGAGAAATCTCTCTCCTTGTGGTTCTTACTCAAATTCCTTACCTCCATCATCGAACAGCCACCAAATGTCAATTGTACCTTTTCCTTGCTTCTTTTTAAATTGAGTGCTGGCTTCCAGCAGCCTCTGATTGAATTCACCCACATGCATTGACTGTATGGTGTTAATGGTGCTCTCTGTAATGAGAAAGAAAAAAATGTGGAAGGATGTCTGATAAGTGAGGCAATAAGTAGCTTTAGGGAGCCAAATGGAGGGAAAGCTTCAGGAAAATGAACTGTTTCTGACATAATTGCTATACTTAAAATCGGAAAAAAAAGGTACAGAATAGATGCTTTGGACTTCTAATGTTTCAATATGCACAGAAACCAAAGCTTGTGTAACACATTGTCACTGGATTGTAACATCTTGAAAAAGGTTACCTGATTATTTGTTCTCTGTCTCTTTTTAGTTAATATAATATTCACTGGGGCCTTAAAAAGCAACTGGGAAATATCTGACAGATTGTAGAAGTAAATATGTAATTTTGCATCATTTCCAAGCTCAGCTGTCTTGTAAAATAGAGAGGTCCCTGAAAGGCACAGTCACAGTGCATGAAATGAGCTGGTGGAGTACAGGGTGAGCATAGGTGAAGCTGGAAGTCAGAAAACACAAGCACGTATGGCTGTTTCCCTATGCTGACTTGGTCACTGCTAATTGGAAATAAATTTTGATTCTAGCTGGTTGCTTGGCTGGCTTTAAAAGATATGGTCTTGACTCTGTACTAACAATACCTTCTCTCATTCCACCTTTTCCTGCTTCTCTTTCAATGATTTCAAAGAGACAGTGTCAGAGCAATATTCTAAATGGAACAGACAGGCTTCTTTAGAGGTTTTACTCTGATCTGGTAGGTTTTGAAAATGCTTTGTTTGGTTTTCCTCTATTTCTGGAGTGTGTACAGGATAGTTATAAAGGAGTTATTGGCTTTCCTCTACAGTTCTAGCACCTCTGCTGGAAGATGCAACAACTCTGGGGAGTATGAACACAAAAACAAAACAGAGAGGAGAGGCTATTTATTAACATTATCTAATTTAGAGAGCCAAAATGTGTAATATGTATTTCCTTTATGCTCAACTAAATCAAAAAGGGAAGTCGAAACAGGGGTACAACACTTCTGGTGGAATTGTCATAAAAATATTTTCTACTGAAACAAAATAAACTGAAGTCTGCCAGCTGAAGAATAATGGCATTTTATGTTCCTGGTCTGTAGATCTTCCTGGTACCTGTGGGAGTTGCATGCACAGCCAGATGTAATAGTGTCTGCAGGTGAAAACTCTCAAAATACATGTCTGTGTACAAGTATGGCTTCAGGTGGGTCATTATCAGTGAAGCCTAGCCGTTGTGAAACGAGACCTTAAATTGGGTCTGCATCATTTTACTATGTCTGAAACGTCATATTGACTTCATCACCCACACATTTGTGTTAATTAGTTATTTGACAGTATGCTGTGTATGTACTTTCAGTACTTTTAGCACCTTCACTTGTGCATTTTTATGAAATTATGCTTAGAATATAGAGCAGTTGTGCTATTTTTACCTGGTTTTCAGCTGTGTACTGAGTTTGTGTGTGTGTGTGTATGTTAAGCAAAGTAAGATTGCTTATTGTGCATATGTTCCTATTTTCTTTAGAGAGGAGAAAAAAAAGCCTCACTTTAAAACACCCTATTAAAAAGAAAAAAACAGCCCCAACCCCTTCCAACCAACTTGTTCTGTATTCTTCCAACTTTAATAACCATGTTCTATTTTTGACAAGTAGAAGTGAACATAAGCTGAGCTGAGAAGTTTATCTAGCAAATGAGAGGGAAATGCTTGTGTTGTAGGTAGCATGTCCTATGAGCAGGGATGCCACTGTGCTGCATTACAGGGTTGTGGCCACCACGGTTTGCACAAGGGAGGTTCTGTCCCAGGGGCTTCTGTGTGGCTCAGGAGTTTTTGGCTTAGAGTAAAGTTCAGTTTGCATATTGGTGAGAGTGTGATGCATTGAAAGGTTGGGAATAGGTTGTCATTTTGGAACTTACCCTTCTTTGTTTCATGTTTCGAGATACTGAGTGTGCTGGCTTTTTTGAAGAATCCACAGATGCCCCTTTTCCCTTCTTCAAAATCATTTTCCTTAATGGTGGCTTCCAGTGCCAATCTCTCCTGCTCCAGCTTCTCTAATTCCTCTGTATATTAGAAAAAGTAAGAGAACTGGTAACACATTGGTATCTTTTAAATTAAATCCCTTACTGAACTAATGGCGATGATGTAATTGGTGTTGTGGTACTTTGTAGACAATGTAAAACTCCTGGGATGAAAAATTCTTTTAAAAGGCTTTTTCTTTGCAAACCAGTAGGGAGAAGGAAGCTGAATTCACCTCAGGAAGCCCTAGCTTAGGGTGCCTGTGCCTACAGCACTGGGGTGTGCCAGCTGCTCTCAGGTTGTCTCTTCCAAATCAAAATCAATATTATGACATTTTTTAGTTACATGAGATACTATTTATTGAGTTATTTTTGTGGATGTTTAGTTGGTTTCTTTAGCCAAGAATTTGAAAAGACATTAGGAAAGCTGTTTTCCCTACACTGAGGAAGCTGAGGTCTCTTTTCTTAGAACAAAGTCTCATGGTTTGTACTTTGAGATTCTCAGAAATAAGTAAGGATCCTGAATATACAGTCATTCTCTATGCTGAAATATTTTTCATGTTTTTTGAGCATTTGCTGCAAAGATGTAAGATTTAGCTAATCAGTTCTGTGAACTTAGTAATACAAAAGAACAATTTCATCTTAGCAATATTAGACTTCTGCTGAGAAAAAGGTATCATGTGTTATTGAGGAATGTATTTTGGTGAGGCACTAATTAATGTGATCCAGGCATTTGCCTGCAGAAAACTTTTTTCATAAGGAAAGCTTCTATTTGAGTAATACATGAGCTAAATATGAGGTAAGTTCATTTAAGACATCGTGTTAAAAAAGTAAAATAAACCCTCACTAGCTAGACACTAGCTAGACATGCTCTGTTAGCACTCTCAGTTGCCAACAGAAATAATGTACTTACTTTTTAATCAATGACAGTCACGTACTTCTGATTATTAGACATGGTGATAGCCATGAACTTAATGGTTGCTCAAACTAAAATTTCAGCTTTTCTATTGAACGGAATGCTGTATCAAGTATAAGAGAATACAGTGATCATTGTTTTCCACTATAATGACTTTGTATCTGCTTCAAAATATTTCTTTGTATTTGAGGCTACTCCCCCCCCACCCCCCCTTAATCCTTTCTAACTCCTTGTGTCTGAACACTTGGAGAACATTTGCTCGTTTGTAAGATTGCAGAGTTGTTTTTCACTGTATTTTTACAGGTGTTCCAATGACTGTATATTTTGAGCACTCAGTTCGTGACTCGCATCAAGCAGAGATAGGCAGATCTCTCCCAGAAATCACCAGGGGGAGAAGAAATGCTTGATTGTTTTGGAATTTTTTTCTGACTCCCTGTAGTTTTGCCTCGTGGGTCTCCGTGCACATCAAGCTGCCAGTGCAGAGTGAGTGTTCATCTACCCTTGTTCCTTAAAGGCGTCTCTGGCGCCTTTGAATTCCGCGAGGTGATGTGCTTCTGGGGGTCCCCTCGTTTGCCTCGTGCTGCCGTCGCAGCGCGGAGCGGGGCGTTCGTGTGGCCGGAGGGCGGCGGGGCGCGGCGCGGGCAGCAGGCGGCAGCAGAGAGCCGCGGGCCCCGCAGCGGCAGCGCCAGCGCCGGGCCCGGCCGGGCTGCTCCGGGCCCGCGCTGGGACAAGGGGGAGGAGAATTGTCCTGCTGAGCGCCCAGAGAATTGTTCTGCCTTTGCCACCCAGATGGCGTGTCTCCTGGAGTGCTTGTGGTATGGCGGAAGGTTTTCCCTTTCCCCCTGAGATACGCACTGCTAGCCTAAGGAAGAGTGAAGGGAAAGGTGAAAGAGAGGACTGATGTTTCCTGCGGCTTCCAGATTTTTGCGTGGGTGGGAACTCTGTGGGACTCAAGAGTTCACAGAGATGGTACCAAAAGTACAGCTTCCCATTTCCTGCCAGTCCCAGAGATACCAGGTAGGCAGAGGGAGGAAGGCGTGCCAAGACCAGGAAGGAAACATGCAGCAGAGTAACTGGTTGCTGTGGCACAATGTGATTTCACTGCTTTAGTCTGTGCCTGTGCTGGAACTGCTTTGGGGGTTGAGTTCTCTGGTGTGCAGAGCTACTTAATGTGTGAGGCTTGTACTCCTTCTGTCACTGCCAGTGATCAGCAAGGATTTCAGGCAGGATTTAAACTGCACAAGGAAGGATAAACTGTGGAAATTATGAGTGTAGGAACTATTCTAGAAACCAGATGGTGACTCTTATGAGTGTCAGTCAGAGTCCTTCTTATGCTGTGCACCTAACCAGCATAGATATTCAGCTGTCAAGTCACTACATACCTTGAACCTGAAGGACCGGAGATATATCAAATCCTTGGCTAATTCTGACGATAATTACGCCGAGCTCAAAATCAAAGGCATCACTGGAAAGAAAGAAAGAAAAAGAAGAGTAAACAGGATTTTGCATCGTGCATGTCAATGAGGAAAGCTACTTTGAAGAGATCAGTGAAAGTTTTCACAGGGAGGGCAGACTAGGTAAAACTGCAGAAGGAGTTGCCCCAGATAAATTTGTAGTACTTAGCTTATCTTCCCTCTTTTAAAAAAAGGGTGTGATTGGGCACGGGAACAGATCAGCTATTCCAGAAATGGGTCTTTCAGACAGCACTTTTTTAGGAACTAGGTTGCCATAGGGTAATTTTTTTCTCCCTTCTCTGAGGAAATAACAAAGTTGAGGTGGGGTTTGTTGCTCTGTAACTTGCTTCAGCTTTACAAGTGAATTTTGAGCAAGCATCCATGAGAAGGCTGTTTTAAAATGACTGTTTCCTAGCTAAATCCCAACCCACAGAGCTGCTGAGCCTTAGGCACGCATGAGATTTGAAGCAAAGCTTTTCCTCTGTCTCCTAGGCTTGAAAGAAGAATTCCATGATGTTCTCTTATTCCCTTAGTCTGTACATTAGGGTTGTTTTTCTCTTGAGCTCCTGCCCACTAAAAATGGGAAAATACAGTTCTGCAAAAGCACTGCTGCCAGCAGTGCAGCTTCTTTAGCATTGTCAAGCCACATCAGCTCTGATGGTGCCAGGTGTTTGCTAAGCAGATCCTACGAGGTGTGGGAAGCCAGTGAGCCTTTTTTTGATGGGTGATAACTTCAGCCACAGAGCTAGGATGTGTGAGCCTAGGTTTGCACATACTTCCTTGCATTGTTTCTACACATCAAATTCTGTATGGAAATTAATCCATATAATTAATCTATATTAATCTAGTCTAAGAGGAGTGAAACAGGAAGTGCTGAGCTGACTTACTGTATAATGCCCACATAGTTCTCAACTTGCGTGGCAGGTGCACTTCTCCAGTCCTTCTTAAATCCAATCACCAGGGTATTTGGTTTCATTCTACCCAAGCCCGAGGCCTGACAATATTAAAACACTGCTTGAGAAAGGTACACATGCATGCTTTTACTGTAAATGAAAAGTAATGGCAAAAGATAACTGAAGTAATGTTCTGGAGACACTTACAACTAGATTGGATTTCATAAATGCCCTTCATGCTCATACCCATGCGGAAAGCAGAGAGATTAGCTTTAAATCATTCCAGCTATAAATGATTTTAGATGACAGAAGTGTAGTTTTGCTAAATTAGCATTCATTTGCATTTCTTCTGACATGCTCTCATTAAAATGGTTCAATAACTTGGAATCAAGAGAGAGTTCAAGAACTGTTTGTATGCTCATTCTAACATAATGGCATAAAGCTTTTATCAGCTTCAGAATATTCAATAGATGAAGTGGGTCTGAAGTCTCTTAAAACATCTCACAGAGGAGGCATAGGCTCCTAATTTTGCATGTTTTTGCCTTGAATTTGGAAACTGTTACTGTTTCATTTGCTCTGTTCTTTTCAAAAGATTATCCAAAATCTGCTGAGCATGCTTTATCGATAAAATTATGGTTTATAAACAGGAAAAATAAATCGTTTGTCAACATATTAGTTTGCCTTCAAAACTGGCTCTGGATGCTAAAACCTGAACAAGTAAGGGAAGTCAGATCTAGATTCAGCTGACAATGTTTATAGAAATCTAATTATTCAGTGTATTGGGAACCTTCAGGAGGAGACACAAAACACCAGCTTATAAAGTTGTAACACTTGCCAATTTTTTACTACTAGCCGACAGAAAATAGGTAAAAACTGTTGGAACCTTGGTGGGTTTTTTGAGTAGCACTGTTTACACTGAAATCAGTAATTGTTGCCAATGTCCTTAGGTTACAATAATGATGATATGGTTATCCTTGTGTTTGCTGGAAGGGAATTATTTGGGGTCCAGTAGTTGACTTTGGCAGTAGTGCTTCAGTAGTAATGGAAAGGAAGAGATCATCAGACTGTAGGAGTTGTCAAAAACATCAGAAGGATCTCCTACTGAGACAATGTGTAAGCCCAAGATGAAGTGTCTTTGTGAGGCTTTTATAGAACAAAGGGATCTTTATTAATAGCATTTCATCTTGCTCAATTGTACTGCCCATTCAGCAAGTGTACAAAGAGCCCTGGTAGGACACCAGTGGGTGACTTACAGTATTTTAGCTGGCTCCCTACTGTCTCAGTTGGCACTGATATCTTTTCAGCAGTGTATTTTGTGCAAAGGATATGAATTTTCTCTACATTTTGCCTCAGTACCTAGATGTTTAAATATTCATATATGTGAGATAGGGAGGGAGATGGGAAAAATGAAAACAGTGTCTCTGTGCTTTCATTAAGGCCATTTTAAATGGACTGTTGGAAATGATCTGCTGCATTCTTAGAGTAATAGAAAAATATTGCAGGTTTTTATTTAAATTACCTTCTCGCTATTTGCAGAAAATGTATATTACACATTTTCAGTTTTCATTTATTGCCAAAACATTCTCAGATATTTAATATGCTGTGTAATACCAAACAATGGAATTGATTTGAAGTGTATCAAGTGTCAGCTGCATAGACATTCATATGTTGCCCTGTAGATGCCTCTCTTTTTTCATAATAGTGTCTCGTTCATTTAGGAGAGAATCAGTCTGCCTTGTCTCACAATTCCATAGCCCAGAACTAGATCTTTATGAAGTAATCTGTGACAGAATATAAATGTACCCCCAGCATGCCCTTTCTGTCTGTAAC
The DNA here is from genome assembly GCF_009650955.1 of Corvus moneduloides. Classification (NCBI taxonomy): domain Eukaryota; kingdom Metazoa; phylum Chordata; class Aves; order Passeriformes; family Corvidae; genus Corvus; species Corvus moneduloides. The sequence continues at coordinate 2,311,396 of NC_045488.1, read as the reverse complement.
ATTATCCATATTATATGTAGGGCTTCTTAACAAGTAAATAGTAATGCTTCACATAAAGGGATGCTTTGATGTACACTCTTCTGTGTGTTCTGTAAACAAAAAGCTTACTTGAAGTAAACTTTTGACTCCATCTCTGAAGCTGTCAGCTGCCACTGCTGCATAAAAGGCTTTTCTTTTGTTCTTTGTGAGCCAAGCCTGCTTTTTTTCCATGCCACTGTTCATCTCCTTAACACACAGCTTGCGTGGTCCCTGTTAAAAATGATACGGTAAAATATTATTAAGAAGGCTTTGTGTTGTACATCACACAGTGATTTTGAAGGAGTTACCTAGTCTGCTGTGGGAGCAAATGGAGGGAGTCAGAAAAATGCATTTCCAAAAAGGGTCCACAGAGATTCAGCCCTTTGAAAAGAACTGTGCTGCAAACATAATTCACATTCTGTGAATTATGTGAATATTGAGAGGGCTGGGGCTGCTAATGCTGCTTAAATGCAGTGATTCTGACAGAAAGAAGGACTACTATGGATTGTAACATCTTAAAAAAATATCTAAGGTACAGTAAAGCATCTCAGAGTGAATAAAGTCCCTCCCTGACTTGACTATGTAAAAGAGTCTCCACAGATCTAAATATACATGTCAAAGTTCCTATCTACTGACAGAAGAGAAAAGAGTAGATGCAGTACTATTAAAGATGCAAATGCCTTTGTTGCCAGTTTTCTTTCAGTGGCCATCTGGTAATTTAATGGGAAAAAATCCATGTGCATATCCAAGTCACAAGACATGGATATAACTTAAGAAGAATTTGATCCTGGCTGTATGAAGAGCTGAGAATAATAACTTGAACAATAAGGTTGAAGTTTCATTGTGGGTAAGGACAAGGAAAAAACAAGTTTTGCCCTTCTTCCCTGTCTCTCTAAGGAAAGCACCTGAAGGTGGTTTTGCAACTGGCTTGCACAATACATTTCTGCTGGCCGAGGGGCCAGTCCCACCCTTCTACCAGGTGACATCCGTGTCCTCCCCTGCTACTCCTTTGTACCTGTGGAATGTTCCTGCAGCTGTAGAAGGAATCCAGTGAATTTGCAGACTGAGGACTAACCTCGCAAAAATATTTTACATGAAGACAGGGAATAAAAGCAGAAATAGTCCCTTTTACTAGAAACTCAGACTGTTCAAACCAACATGCAGCCATAACCTCAGAGAAAAGTAAACTTCAAATCATCTTTATGTTCTGTTGTGATCTTTATTTTGCCTGTTTCTGAGCTATGTATCACCATGTTCCTGGAAAGTTTCTTGCTGCCTTTTAGGAAAAAAAAAAAAAAAATGGAAGATGTTCTCTCTGGCATGGTGTTTCAAAACTTTATGCATAGCTAACAGCATGTCAGCTTTTGAGGCAAAATGTGCTGGGTGTTACATTTGTGGCTGAATAGTCTTGCTGTATTGTGATATATATTGCAGGCTGCTCTTCAATGCGATTGCTAGGAATTTTATCATCCACTTTTTACCACAATTTTACAATTAATAAAGGTTGATTTTGTCACACTTTTATTACCAAGGAAATCAAATTTCACTTAAGTTGCTGAAGAAATAATTAGAAAGCCCCCCCAAACAATTACAAAGCTTCTACTAACAAAGTAGTCTTTGGGGGTTTTTTGTATAGACAGGAATGAAATCTCAGGTCTCCATAGAAAGTACTAACAGCAGAGAAACGTGCCTAAGAATTCAGAAAACTTGCTGAAACTCAACTTTAGGAAGCTGCATAGTCTCAGGATCTTGTTGGGATTGGTTCTACGCTTACTGAATGCAGTGGGAAATCTAACAATAATTATAGTAGGGGGGAATTAGGACCAGTCAATCTTTATAGATTCATTTGATTTGGGAAGAATCACATGTGGATCTTCCGTACTCTGCTTCTGCAATGTGGCAGCATCAAATGAATTATTCCTACACTCCTGTAGAGGAATACATTATCTTGGCTGGACTGACTCTATTATCTAGATTCTGCAGCCCCATTTAGTGCCAGGAGCTGGGTTTTTTTTCTCTCTCTCAAAATTAAAAGGTCGTTGTAATATTTAAAATACATTTTCTCCTTACACTACAAACCTATCTATTTTTGTTCTGTCCTAATGAGAGACTAGATTTTCATCCTCTAAGATACATAATTTGCTGTGTATTTATATCTAGAAATATACTTTGCTACTCTCTTTAGATCTCAGAAGAGCATGCTTATCCTCAAAATTAGCATTGTAACAGTTTTGGAGGAACCACCAAAAAGAGAGCTGAATTACTTGCCAAACCCCAACTCTGCAAATCAGTGACAAAGCTGAAAACAGAACCTGGGTAATTTGACTCTCACACAGTAACCCTTCAAATTTTGTGTGTTGTGTGGTTTGGGGGTTTTCCATTTTCTAAGCCTAAAATCTTTCCTTGTAATGGTTTGGTTTGGTTTGGTTTTTTCCAAACCATTTTTTTGGTTCACCTGCTATGGACTTTGAAATGCATCTCAGTGAGGCATTTACCAGCAGGCTTTGTATCAGCCGATAGCTTTTGTGTTTTTTATGAGAAAATTCATTCTCAGTGCAAATCTTTTTCATGGAGTGCACAGATGCCAGTCAGCACCCGTGGGAACACTGTGTGCTGAGTGAGAGTGGAATGTGTAATGGAGACCTGCAGCCCCCACTGGTGCTGAGTGGGGTTTGTGTGAGTTCCCTTACCGTGTACACTTCACAGCAGATACACAGCCCGTTGTTCTTCGTGAAGGTGTGTGTGATGTCTAGCAGAGCAGGCCTGACCATAGGAGCTCCTGTTAGTGCTAAGCACTGGGGTCTGGTGGAGAAAAAAGAGGTTGTATATAATTGGCTGATGTACACATTCAGGACAAGCCATTCTAATGTTCACTGGAAATCTTACCTAAAGTTTTTCACGTGGTCTTCCACTGTGGTTAATGCCAGAGCACTGTCTAAGGCATTAACAAAGTACAGAGCCTGCGTGGAGGAGCCCCAGTTTACTTCTGCATATAATAAAGATAAATAATGCATATTAAACCGTGGGCTTTTCCCCACATTCTGCTGCAAAAATCAGCAATGGTGTTCTCTGTGAAAAGCAGAGTATATCCTGTCATACTTCATAGATACAGACCATAATAGAATGAATAGGCTTTGCTTGTGTGATGCAGAAAATCCCATGCAAGTAAATATTTTCATTCTTTATTTAAATATTGTAGGGAAAGTTCTTCCCCTGCTTAAAAACTATTTTCTTATCTGTTGCATTAACTTTGTATCCTTCTCCCATTTAGAAAATGGACAGCCCTGAGTCATGTATGTGGTGTGGAATTTCAGGAAGGGCAAATGAAACACTAGGAAGGAACACTCTGAATTCCAGTTTGCTCTATTCTGCTGTATAGGCCAAAAATTGTTCTCCAGCCCAGTTTTGGCATATACATATTTTCTCATTACTGTGCAGCTGTTTGGTCAATGGAGACCTATAAGAAATGTCTTTCTACACTTTGAGATCTACATGAATGCAGAACAAGTCCTGTTATGCCAAGATACAAAGCCAATATTTAGTGCAACTAAGTGGAGATTTGTGTAGTCTCCTTTTCTAAGGAATATTACTTTTTTCTGAACCCTCCAGTTGTTGGTAAATTAGTGCAGAAGAAAACTCCCTCTCTTAGCAGGAGATAGAGGGCTTTTGTACACTGTCTTCAGTGAATGTGACCAAGCTTTAAGGTGGTACTTTGCATCAGGGACACTGTCAATATACAAGGAAAGGGCAGAAATCCTGGAATGTTTTTGACAATTGCCTTGAGGTGGGTGTGCTTTCCTACAGCTGATGATATATTTACAGGGAGAGAAGCACAGACCATGCCAGTGGGTGTGAGAGAGTACAGATAGGGAGGACAGACAACAGTGCAGCAATACACAGAAAAGAATAACACAGTCTCACACCAGGTGTTGCTGTCCCAAGCTCACTCCAATAAAAGCACATCTATTGCTGGGAACTTTGCCTCTTTTATTTCTTGGTTTTGTTTTATGTTTTCTGCTGCAGAATTAATTCACGTGGTTAGCATTGAAATCTGAGCCTGGGTTAGTTTGTCCTGGTTATGACTAGCCAGACTGTCTAGTCTTGTACAGCACACAGGCTTTTGAGGACAGCTCCTGTGATTTGCTGAGCTACTGAGTGTTTTTTTTCCAGCAGTAAAGTGGGCCCGTCTGCCTTGATTTACTGGGGAATTGTAGGGAGGTGCTGGAGGATGATCAGTTCATGAGTAATTCATCTTGCATTTTTGTTGTATAATGGGCAGCAGGTTTACGTTTTGAGTCAGGACCCTGCCTGAGTCAGCTAAGAGCACTGCAAAATTCAGGTAAGGTTTTGTGCGTGGGTGGAAAAAAATTCTGAGCGGTACTCAAGTAAAAACCCAAATGTCATAAAGATGTGGGAATAAACCAGCCTGCTGGAATGTTTACAGAAAACCCTGAACCATACTTGAAATTCTTGTTAAACAGGCAGTCACCAGACTATCAACTTAATCTATATTATATAAAGTGGAATTTAATGGGATGGTCCAGACTTCCCTCTAAATAAAGATAGCACAGAAAAATAATTTCTAATTCTGTAAGCAGAATTAATTCCTTTAAAATCCAGTCTAGCAGCATGACATATACACATAATAATAGTGGGGTTTGGCCTTACCTGGCTTCTTATATGTTACATAAATATATAGGAAGAGCTCAATGGCATAAGTGATGAGAGCTGCCCACCAGTTGATGACAAACATCACCCCGCAGCACAGCAGGGCTCCAAAAAGTGACACCCACATGTTATAATATCTGAATGCAGGTCTCCAACCTGTTTAAAGAGAATTGAGGAAATTGGAAGAGCATAAAATATATTGATAAAATGGTGATCCATGATTTTTGTGCATACAAACCCATGTACAGTTTGTTTCAGGCACTGTCAGAAGGGGTGGGAGAGATACCTGTAAAATCTCAGGCATCGTATCAACAGATACTTTCAGGTGTTGGCTGATGTAGGTTTCAGTTTATAAAATACTGGGTCTTACAGGCCTTCTTCTACACTCTTTCCTACTGCTTTGTTCAGCTTGGCTTTGAGTAGCTATTCTGTTTATATGTATTTTTGCAAAATTAAAGTTTACTGGTTCAGATTATTTCAGAACATCAGAAAGAGATTACCTGTAAGTCCAGGTAATTGGTGGCTGTGTACTTTTGGTGCATATACACAGAACTTATTATTGGTAGCTAAATGCTTGCTGAGAGGAGTGTTTATCCCAATACTGTAAGTGCATCTGTCTTAAACCTGGAAATTGCCTGGCCTTGTGGCAGAAGAATAAAATCATCTGCAATTGACTTTAAAAAGATATTATTCCTGCTGCTCTTCAGCTGCGGTACTGATTCCATCCCCTGCTACCAATTAAAATGATGAGGCAAGCACTGAGCCTTCACGGTTTGCAGGTCTCTGCCAGGTGTTCTACAGAGCAGACTTTGGAGAGGGAAAAAACACAGAAGAGGCTGAGCAACTCTATCTTGGATCATCTTTGTAATGAGGGAATGGGAGGGACCTGCTGGGAAGAAATTTGCTGTCCTGCAGCCTTGCAATTATTATAATCTATCACTGTGAATTGGCAGAAATTAACTGGAGGAAATGAGAAAAGAAAAATGGCTGCAGTTCTGTCTGAAATGTTAAGTAGTGGCAGAGTAGAGTCAGATGCACGCAGATGAAATCTCTAGAGGTAATTGTCACTCAGCTCCAAGGCCATGTGGAGCAGATCTGCATTTGTTCAGCTGTGCAGGTAATTAGCAGAAGTGCTCATCTTTTCTGCCCTCTAAACAAATGGCACTGTGCAGATCCATAGGAAGGAAGTTGATGCAGGCATTTATGTCGCTACTGCAGTTTCTTCACACTGGAAATCAAAAATGTATTCCTCGCTCCTTGAGTTGAATACTTAATTCACAGAAGCAGGAAATTGTCTTTCCTGTGTGCCAAACCAGTGTTGCTCAGCTGATTGACTTCAGTCCTGAAGGTGTCACCCCTTTATTCGTGAGATGGTGAGAATCATTCTGCCGTGGCAGTGCGCAAGTCTGACAGCCAGAATGTTCCTTTGCTGCACAAATGTAGAGGGAGGATCTCAAGTTACCGCTGAACAGGACCTCGCTGTGCTTCACAATTGTGCTTTACAGTTGTGCTTCTGGGCGCTGCAGAGCTGTGCTGGTGCTGTTTGATGGACCTGCTCTTGCTCTGCACGTTCCCTTCCCGGCAGCATCACTTGTAGCACTGGTACTGTGCTTAGGAACCTCCCTGTACATTTCACTGGCGGTTTGGAGAAGGGAATGATGACTCCCCACTACTTCATTGCTTACTTCATTGGCCTTGCTTACTTCATTGGCCTTGCTTACTTCATTGGCCAGAGTTGGCATAAGCTTTTACCCACCCATGTTTTGTGATAGTGAGGGGAAAAAAGCCACCCTGAGAAGGAGCTTTTTTTGCTCCAGTGGGATCCACCAAAGCCTTTCTCATCCTGTACAGCTGTAGGGATTGTAAGGACTGGACCCGTTATTTTTATCTTCTGGAGATAAATGAACTGCCATCATATTCAATAAGACATCAGATCACATAGCTTAGATACTTTACACATACTGCAATTTTCTCTGACATGCAGTCAAAAACTTCCAGAGATCAGACTATAAAACCCGTATTTAAATCATGACTGAATGCAGACTCACCTGGAGATTTTGCATACGAGGCATGAAAGCAGGAGAAATTAATCAAAGCATATGAAGCCAGGAAGAAATTGGAGATGATGGGAGCAATGGTATTCAGTTCAGCTGTGAGACACATACACAAGTCAGACAGAGGCACCAGTTTCCTGGATTGTTGGCTAGCTGTTTCCTAATGATGCATTAAATCTGAGCATTGTCTGCATTTATCATCCAGGGAGAGCTTGAGTATTTTCCTGTCTTACTAATTTAAGGCCGCCTTGATCTACCTTCATTCATATGAATTATGTCTGCTAATGCTGATTTTAATAACATCATGTGCTATGCAAGGTTATACTTGATACTGTGATTCAGCATACTGTCTCTTAATGATGTAGATCTGATAAAAAGTTCAGAATTTTAAATACATAATTGAGAGGATGGATGCATTTTTAAAAACTCTTTGTAGTTACAGTTTATTGGGGATCTGAATTCTCTTTACTAGACATCCTATTTACTTAGTGTAAGACAGTTTGAATTTCAAATCTTGGAAAAACTGATTTAAAAATCCCTGCAACTGCTGAGTATGGTAGCTGGGATTTTCTTTCACCAGTGCTGGTAAACTGGGATTTGCTTTAGAGCTGACTTGGGAAAGGCTTGGGCAGAATAGGCTTCCTAATTATCTCAAAATTACCTCAGATCTATGTGCAATATAAACTGGAAAGCCCTTTTCAAAGATTCTGACTTTGCCTTATCTGGTAGAGTTCTAAGCACTGCCCTCTTCCAGCAGAGTGTACAGGAATTGCAGCTACTCCACGTCTTGGAAGATGAGGCTGTGGTGGTGGTGAGAAGTCACTAAAATCCCTGCTGGTTTCTTTTTGCCTTCATTAAGAATAATGCAATTGCTACCAGGAATTTGAGTATGCTTGAGTTTATGTCAGAGCTTACCTGACTGGAAATTTTTCAAACCATAGCTACTAATTACATTATAGTACCAGTTTGTATAATTTCAGAACATGATACTATAGCAGCTGTGCAACATTGTACAAACCAATCAGAATGAATGCCATGGCGATCACAAAAGTGAGGACATATCCCCTGATAGGCTCGTTGTTTTTTCCGTATCCTTTGGCAAAGAATTCCAACCCTTTGTAGACGTTGTCCTTGCAAAGAGCCTGGTAAGAAAATCAGCACATAATTCCATTAAGCAGCACTTTCTTGCACCAGAAGTCACTGTCTGTGAGTGGCAGCTTGCTTTTGCTAACCAAAGTTAAATCTGTCTTCGTGCTTCAAGTACATCAACTGCTGTGGCATGTGAACATTTAAATAAGGTGATAAGACAATGTGCTACTATCTTATTATATCATGGGAAACAGAATCACAGACATTTAATGCTTATTCAGTACTTTAAAAGAAAAAGATAATTAAATAGCTAATAGAGTCTAAATTGGGAAAAATTGAAGCACAAATCAGTGGCTTGGTGTAATTTTTACAGGTTATCTCTCTGTCCCATGCCCTCTGCTCCCAGTCTGTCCACATTGCTGCTGCCCAGACAGCTTCTGGACAGCCTGTTAGAGCACACCTGACAGCACCTGAATCTTATGGTCCTGAGGGCTCCTGGTGCTCCTGTGCTTACAGGGTGGCTTTCTGCAAGAAGACAGAAGTGGTCCTGAAAGTACCCTTGAAGCTATTTATGACACATGAGAATCCCATGTTCCTGCAGCAAAGCTGAGCTCTGACCAAAGAAGCGTTATTGCCCTTGTGTGATGATAAGACCTGCCTCTTTCTGCTGAAAAACATTCTACATATTGTTTTCCCTGCCTCTTCCTCCCACATGCCAGTGTTGTTTAAATATACGTTACATTTGGCATATGGAGTTCAACTTTGTCTTTGAAGTAAAACTGAGTATAAGGAAATGGATAGTTTAATTTTACCTGGAAGACTTTGGGTGCGCTGACAAGAGATGCTAGAGCTGATGACAGCGTAGCTGAGAAGATGCCAGCTGTGATGAGAGGACCAAAGCCAGACACCATGCTCATCACCTTTAGGAAAAAAATGAAGGTAAAACGAATAGGCTTGCATTTGGATGCACTTTTTAATGACAAACCCATTTAAGTGCTCTGTTTCTATGTGTCTCTGCTTTTCATGGTTCTAAATTTAATCTGCTATAAACCAGCTGTGAAGTAGGGAAATACTATTATTTCTGGTTTAGTTAAAAGCAATAGAGGCAAAGCCAAATTTTTATTCAAGTATGCAGCTGTCTGCTGGGGCAGATGAGTACTCTGTGAGATTTCCTCACTGCCTTTACTAACTGATTGCTATGAGAAACAGCCTCTACTTGATGAGTAAATAGTCAGATGGTAGAGGACAAGAAAATGGAAATGGCAGGAAAAAGCACCAAAGTATGAAATGTGGTTGGAGGCACTTTATTTTGTTTGGGGTTTTTTTTCCCTTGATTATTTAATATGGCTAAAAATGAGAGAAAATGCCTGATGGTGCTGATGAAACTGCAGTGCTGCAAACAGTAATGATGGTCACTGTCAGGCCTCCCTCAGCCTCTGTGACTACTGAAGTGAAAAGGTTGTTGAGAAGCACCAGACAAGGAAACTAAAAGATGGATGGATGTGACCGCCAGATGCTTTTGGTGTGTGGGCAGTACTTCAGGAAAGAAACCAGTGAATCCTGAAGATTTGTCAGATGAAGACATACTGTTTTCTGGCTCTAGTCTGGCAGAGGTAAACGCAAGAAGCAAAACTTTGTCTGGCTGTGGGGAGGTCACTGATTTTAAGTGGTGTCCTGAGTGTGGGCAGCTGAAATGAGGTGGGAATAAGGATGGTAATGATCAAGGAAGGAAGGGAAAGTAGTCTGTGAATGGGAGAGCATATCCCTTTTAAGGTGGTTGCCCAGCCCTGTCATTTAGCAGAGCCAGCTGGGAAAAAAGCGAGTGACTTTAAAAGCTACAAATGACTGGTTGAAAAGCATGTGCAGGTGGGTGGTGAATTCCTCTCGCTGGCCATGAAGCACAGGGGCTGAACAGAGATCTGGGAGCTGTGGTTGTCAGGCTGCAGAACTGCTTTACTTTGATGCTTAGCCTAAGCTTTATTTTGAAGAATAAAAATGGCAGACAGTCTCTCTCTCTGGCCTAGGAGAAAGACTCCATTACTTCTCACTTGATTTTTCACTCAACTATTTTTGGATACTTTTTTTAAGAAGTCAGACCTCTGGTTTTTGTACTGTGACACAACCCTTTAGCAGTGACCACAGCACCCCTGAGGTAAAATCACATCCACATGTCAAGAGCAGTGACGTGAGTTACTCATCTAACAGGAGCTCCTGAGGTCTCTGTTAAGTCTGGGCTTTCAGTTTGAAGATGTTACAACATACACTGCTGCATGGTAGTTGTTAAAAGAGGATATAAAGACCTTACCAGAGTGTTAGGAAGGCTAGTGATGGGCAGTATGAAGGTAAACATGGAATGCAGGGGATTTTTGCCTTTCATCATTCCTATCGTTCTTTAGTTTTTTAGATAGAAGTGGTTGTCCTGTTGTAGTTAGTTGTCTGCAAATAATGGTTTTGCATGTTCATACTTATGTATTCATGCATTGCTTATTATGCTAATATATGCCTATATGATAATACATATTATCTCATTAAAACCTGAAAATTATTCATCAGCCCATAATCACACGGCTGACTTGCACATCTGGAAAAATCATAGCCTAGGCCGCAGGCAGATGATCCATTGCAGCTCATTCCAGGCACAATTGTATCATTGACGTTCCCAGTAGCATCTCGTACAACACAGGAGGCTGTGGAAACAATGATAGATTTTTAGTTTGCTTCCTTGTGACATTGAAAGAATGTTCTTGCCACACTTTGACTCCTAGACTGCACACATTTTGTCCAACTGCTGCCTTAGACTCATCCCAAAGAGCAATGTTTTGTGTTGGGCAGGGGTTACTGCCCTGTACTGTGACTTAGATTCTCATGGTGTCTGTAAGCAAATATTTGCTTCTGTTACTTTTAAAATAATCAGCCACTTAACTAATAAGGATTAGCATATTTCTGAGATCAGAAATCAGAAATCAGCAGACAGATCAATAATAAATTGACTAACTCAGAAGTCTTTAGTCCTCCTGTCACTGCTTTTAAAAGTGCCAGTATTCCAAGCAAACAGGTCAGTGAGGGTCTTAGGTCTAGGCATACCCTTCTATTTGTGTAACAAGCACACAGAATTGCTTTAGAGACCCAGATCCTCAACTGTTCAGATTGTCATAGCCCTATTGATACCAGTATGATGAGAAAAACGTTGAAAAGGAGAAATTACCTATATTCTTTTTGTGTTTATTGATATTTATGTTGTCTTTTTTTTTGCTTGCCACCAGAAGTGAGAAGAAAAACGTCAAGTTGCAGTGTTGATCTCAACATCGTTAGTGGCCAAAATGTAAGTTTATATGATATCTTCAGATTTATCAAAAACATTAAGACTCCCAAAATACCCAGTGGCTATTTAGAAAACTAACATACAAACAAGAACTAAAAAAAAAAAAAGAAGGAAGTATTACACTGAAAAATACACAGCTCTGAAGCTGAAATACAGCTACTTCTTGTGAGACCAGAGCAACGTTCTCAAATAAACAACAATGATTTATAATACAAAGTGAATTTATAAAAGAAAGTGAAGAATGACTACTTTAATTTTAATTGCAGGGGGAAATTTCATCTAAATAATGCAACGGCCTGAGCTGAGGCTTGAATCAAGTATTCTGCCTATGCATAAAGTCCAAGAACCATAGAATTTAAGAAGATTTGAGAGTCATCTCCCAGAAAAGGGAGTTCTCTGCTGGGCTTTCTTGTGGTATTGAGGTATTTGCTCATAAGAAAGAGTGTTGTTTGCAACCCTTTTTCTTGCATTTATTAAATATAAAAGCAAAATTATTTTTCTTGACCAGAGATTTATTGTATGCTTGTAATGAGAATTTAACTGCATAATCCTCCAACACCGTTCATGGCTTCAGTACAGGTCTCTTTTTCACTCGTGTCCATTTTGTTACCTCATATTCCACTACTGTAGAACATGTAGTTGTGTAGTTCCTTTGAGACAGGCAACTGATTTCTGTCTTTGACATAGAATGTACAAAATGTGTGTTACCCTGTTCCTGTGATTCTCGTGAGTGTTCAGTAAGACTAGTGAATGCAAGCAGAAGCCATGTGAAATTTCAGTGTGAACCAGGAGCAGAAGATCAGCAGATTGATCAGAGGTTCCTTTGATCTTTATTATACTCATGGATACTATATGTGGTCTTTGTCACTGAATGGAATGCAAAAATAACCATACAGGTTACCTGAAGGTCCAGCTGCAGACAGGGACTTTGGTTTCTGCTGGTTGCTGCTTTTTTTTAACCACTGTTTTGACATACAGTAAAAGCAAAACTACTCTCTCTCTACATAATAAATCCATGGGATGAAAAAGCAGTGAGGTTAATCATTCATTTGCATGCCAAGCTTTCAAACTTAACTGTAGGAGTGAGGACATGCAGCCAAAGTTCTGTACTTACCTGCACATATTGCGACAGCAATGTAAGCAATCGTGGTGATCACAATGGCCAGCATTGTTCCCTGGGGTATGGCACTTTGTGGGTCCTTAAACAAAGCAGTGACACGAGAAACACGGTGAGTTTGTGTGCTGCAGCCTGATTGCATTTGCCTGCTGAGAGTTCTGCCGCACTGTGGTGTGAAGATACCCCTAGAGAGTTGATTTTTATCACTCTGACCTGCGCCAACATTTCTGGTCCCAGCATGCAGACAGAGCAGTGCTCCTGTGGTGCAGTGCTCCTACCTGCACATGTGAAGGATATTCTGCAGGAGCAAAGCTCACATTTGTAGCAACAGGAGGGTCCTGAGCTCTGCATTTCTTAGAACTCCAAACTCTCTTTACATTGCAATTGGCTTTATTTTAATGTTTAATGATCTAGTGGGTAAACAGCTACTGAACCATCAGACTCTTGCGGATGGCAAGATGAGACCATTTTTGGTTAATTGGTAAGACAGATGTAGTACTTCTGTGCTTTGCAACCAGTAATTGTTAGTTGGGTCTTCAAAACAACTACTTTCTTTCACTGTATTGACTTAATTTAGATAATTTAATACAGCTGGGTTACAATGCTTACAGACTGGCTCACACCAGTATCAGCTTTAGTAATGCAACTGTAAGAGTCCAAAGATCTGCACTGTAAATTTTGAGGGGATTTTTAATGCTAGATAACCATACAATTTAGGGTGTGTTTGTTTGTGCTAGGAAGAATTTTTTATAAATTTTCTTCTTAAGTTGGTTTAGCAAGGTTTTGTAAATCAAAGATTTGTTGAATGCGTTTTAAGTCACAGACTTTTTATAATGATCCTTCTTGCAGGGTAAAAAACCAAAATAGAAATATGGAGTTTATTGTGAAGCATGGATGAATTGCTTAAATGTATTAGTAGTTAATATAATTTTTAAATGAGGTAAAGATTTCTTGAGATGAAAAATAATTGTGGCGTCACTTCAGCTGCATAAGACCCTTTGCATTCAGACCATGGTAAATTTATGCAGTTCTGATGTGCATATTTTAGGTCATTGTTTTTGTGGAATCTTGTGGTTATCCTAAACTCTGTAACGTTACATCTTAAGGTTAAAGTTTCTTACAACTTGACAACTTTTACGTTTTACATTTTTAAAATTTAAACCCATATTTCCTATACTGTTAGCACTTTAGGGGCTAAACCCCACTGAAGTCAGTAGGAAGTCACTGGGAAGCTGTCCCTGTAAGTAGGCTCTGGAGTAGGACACAACCTGAGTGTGTAGTGGCTGCGGGAGCACAGATGTAGGTGTTTGCAACAAATTCTAAAGAAAGTTTGACTGGTAAATTTTACACTTTTTAAACACTCCATAGCTTGTCTTTTAGATTCTGGAGAGGCTGGTTAATTTGATTAGACTTGTCTAATGCATCTAAACATGCTCCATGGGAAATCTGCTGCCTGGAGGACTTGGTTACAGAAGTCCATTTATTGTGAGACTGAAACAACTGCAGAGATCCAACGGGAGAGCTGCTTCCCTAGGTCTGCTTGGATTGTTTCAAACAGCTCATGGAAGAAGTGCTGCTGCTTTGGGAGTCTGCCATGCAGGCAGAACACCATATATGGCAAAAGAATTATTTTTGTTTGATAAAAGGATGGAGATTGTGTGAGGCTGGTTCAGTCTCACTGGGCAGAAGTACAATGGGTTTTGGTTTTTTAATTAAAAATGGAATCTCATTGACACTATCAGTGGCTCAGTTTCCACGTATTTTCTCTGTGCTTGGCTTGAAAAGCAGTCCTCTGAAAACAAAGACGCTGAGGCATGTAGCTCAGGGTGAGGAAAGGAAAGAGAATTGGCTCTCAGGGGTGGTAGGATCTGGTGAACTTGTGACTGCTGTGCCAATACAGAAATAACAGACCTTTGGTTGAATCCTTAAGGTCTGCAAGGCAATGGATTTATAGGATAAGGCCAAATAACTTTATCTGACATTCTGGGGTTATCTAGCTGTGAGCCATGTCTTGTTGGTGACTTTCTTTTTTTATTTTGGTTGGTTTTTGAGTGTTTTTGTCATGAAAACTAGAGGACACTCAAAATTAAATTCCCCTCTCTAATTTACCTGTATGTTTAGATACTGGAAATTCCATCTCCTTTAACTGCTGAACTGCAAGAGGAGAATGGGAAACTGACAGAATGGCCACAGCAAGGCAACTGGGCACCCTTGGACCTCCTTTCCCTTTCTCTTCAGACTCCTTTTTTTGTCACAGCTGCAAGCTTGCAGCTTTTCCTTTGAGCAGCAATAGTGACATGTGGTTGGGACATACTTGCTTTCATTAAATTCTCTGTTTGCTCTGCCCTTGCTATGACCCTGAATATGAAAAGCTGGTCTCCACTGATTCTTGTGAGTACAAACATGAGCTTTCCAGGTATGCTTTTTGGGATGATGTTTGGATCGATGTTAACCAAAGATGAGCTCCAAGAGATACACATGTAATTTCTCCTATAGCATCTGCTGCTAATGAGCCATTAATGATACATTATTGCAGGTTATTGAAACATGTTCTTAAATGACCCAAATCTAGCTACAATCATTTCTGTAAATACCCATAATGCATTATGAGAGAAAATGTGAATGCATGTTTTAAATGATAAAGCAGGCACTTAAAAGAGAGAGCTTTGCTTCCCAAAATAAGACATGATCTAAAACTGAATACAGTGTTGATTCATGATTGGCTTTCTTGTTATTTTTCCAAACTACAGCTAGTATAATGAAGTTAATGAAATACATACTTTCAGATCTCCTGAGATATTGGCTCCTGCAAGAATGCCAGTGGCAGCTGGGAAAAAAATGGCAAACACCGAAAAAAATCCTTCTCCACTTCTGAAATCTGGTCCAAAGTTTTCTGCAAATATTGATGCTGCAAATATAGGTGAGAATGAAATATACCAACAAGATTTGATTCCAAAATTACTTAATGAAGGAGGTGAATAAGCCAGTCTTTCACATCTGGACAACTGGGTTTGAATCTGTCTCACATCATAAGCAAAGTAAATTTGATTTCCTTAGTCTGGTCCCCAGGTGGACATGCTTGTCTGCATCTCAGAGCTACAGATCCATGCTGAAGTGACAGAAATATCACTGCAGCATTTGCTCTTAGCTCTCTGTGAAAGTTTGTCTGTGGTCTACTGATGTATAAATGACTCAAGCTGCATCTTACTGTGCTATCAGCTGCAGCAGCAGAGAGACAAACTCAAAATTAGAGATTAAATCCATTCCCTTTGTTTGCAAGCTCACTTAAACTTGGGCAGAAGATTCTGATCTTGTGACGTTTTTCAGTGGAATCCTTAACTTACTTAAGTCAAAAGAATGCAAACACAATTTTATGATAAATAGCAAGGTAGCTTACCTTGGTAATTAAAAAAGCCTCTTGCCTTCTTTTCAGTGTTGGTAGGAATGACTGTCCCAATAAAGAAGTTTGCAATGGCAACAAGGAGAACAATCAGAAGAATAACTTGAGCCTATTAATAGAAACAAGAAGATTCTCCTGTTGTTTTTAACTTTGTTGCTGTGGAGATGGCTATACAGTAAGTTATCTGTATCTGTTTCCTATAACAGGTTATTAATTTCTATAGTTTTTGAAAAATACCAGGAATCAAGATAGCTGAATCAGTTGATGACAACAGCAGATGCTTTTTACTTAGAGGATAATGAAATATAGTGTTACAATTTAATTTTAGCTTCCTTACAAGAAAAGGTAAAATGGAACAGCTAATGCATTAATATCAAGTGTAAGACTTTTTTATATTGTTATAATGTTTTAGTTGCAGGGGGTTCACTTCAAAGGTTATAATATCAAATTGTTTTCTGATCTCTTTTACAAGTTGTTCTAGTCTCCATCACGGCATAATGCAAAAACAAGGGTGCTGTTGGACCTGATTTCTGGACCCAATTTCGATAGCTGCATTCCGATCTCTGAAGTACTGCCATTTGAATTTGCATTCTGACATTTTTTACAGGTGAAGGAATAGCAGAAATCATTAGAGATTGAGGAATGGGTAACAAGAAGAGCTCTTCTGCTGAGTAGGGCTTGAGAGAGTACAGTGATAAAACCATATGTTGTTTTTACTACTGTTTATTCTATCAGGCTGCATCAAAAATAAGGGCAAAAGGGGCACATAGCCAAGGTTCTAAATGATGTCGTGAATTATAAAAATCAATATAACCAAGCTGTCTGCAAAATTCAAACTTCCTCTTTGCTTTTAAATGTATGTTCAAGGCAGAGTGTAATTGGGCTTTCATTGAATGTAATGATTAAACTGCTATTGCTTTTAGAAAGATTAAGCATAAACTGAAACTGAGTGCTTTTGAAAATTCCATCTGTTGCATAGCATTCTTCACACACAAATGCTGTACAGCAGGTTAATATATTGCTTGCTTTTATATTCTTTTAAAGGTTTACCTTTGCTTCCCATTCCATGCCAGCAACAGAGATGCCAAGAAGACACACCACAGTTATGGTCCCTATGATTCTGATGTCATTGGACTCATCTACCATCAGTGTATCACTCTCCTGAAAGTGGTAAGAAATGGTATTAGAACAGTCTCTCTCTGCCCAACTGGTGGGATCAAGTAACAAGGTGAAATAGAAAGCAGTGAGCTGTCAAAGTTTCAGAGATTTGTGAGACCACGTGTTTGTATGTCATGTTTGTCATGTTCCAGCTGGCTTTTTGCAGTTGGGGTTATTTGGCTGTATAATGGGATGTCTGCTCTTTGTCTGATTTTGAGATTATTGTCAAGAAATGTATGAAATACACTTAAAAGGTAGAAATAATGAAGAAGCATTCTGTGGCATGTTTAGACAGACCAGCTTCTTCCCTTTTAAAGATATCCCTCAAGCCTTAACTAAAACAGATCACTACTTATGCAAATACATTATGTAAAACAAACACCACCATCACCATCCCCCCCCCCAAAAAAAAAAACCAGCCACACAAAACAAAACTGAACCAATTTCATCATATGCATGAAATATCTGCATTTACCTTAAGAAGTTCTACAACTGTTTCAGCAAATCCGACTACATACATGGCAACTGCCACTGCGTTTGCAAAGGCAAAGATAAGTCCTATAGAGCCACCAAACTCTGGGCCCAGACTTCTTGAGATAAGATAGTATGCTCCACCTGCAGACAGAAATGATTGTTATTTCAGCACAACTAAACACTCAGCTTTTGCTTTTTTTTCCCCCACGTAGCTGTTCTTGCAGAAATCTGTGCTTTTAATCTCACAAATAGCATCAAACTTTGCCCTATATTAACAGGGGACACTGCAGAAAAGCAGTGTGCTTTGTACTGGTTCTGTCTTCAGACTTTTCAGTATGCCTTTCTATTCCAGAAATCTTTTTAGTGCATATTAGCATGCAAAAGTGGATCTTGTTATAATTTTTCATGATACATGATATAGTAACACAAAGGAGAGAGAAACTCACTTCCAGAAAGGTTCTGACTTACATGGATCTATTCCAGTGTTAACATGAAAGGTCACATTCCATGGTACGGTGTTTAAGCTCCTGCATCATAGTGATGCAGTGAATCTTTAATGTTTTTTGCATTAAATCTATACACATTTCAATTTGCTGTTGATCCACTGGGAGAAATCACTGCAAGTATACATATTCTTTCTTTCCTTATAACGCAGTTATCTCAATTCCATGTATTTTTCTAATTCAAATCTGCACATTTTTATATGACATCATATTCACTTACCTCCTCTTACTACTCCATTAGTGCAAATGGCAGACATGGAGATACCTGTCAATGTTGTTACTACTACACTCAGAGCAATAACTATGATTCCAAGACCTGAAAGATCCGAAAAAGAAAGTATATGCAAGTGTGTTCCAGTACCTGTTCTGCTTAAGTGACGTAGTAAGAACTTGCCATTTTCCACAGGGCGTAGACCAGACCAGTTATAACTTAAAGGCTCTGAAATGCACTAAAACTTTGTTTCATCAAATACCTGACACAGACTTTTACAGCCAAATTGTTCATCCATCTTCCAAGGAGTGGCTGAAATGTAAGGAGCATTATAAAGAAGGCATTAAACTGAAGATAGCCACTGATCTGCAGCAGTCTTTAAAATGACAGGAAGAGATGTCTCATGCTCAGTTTGTTGAAGAATGTCCAACCTGGAATGCTCTGAATAGAAAAAAACGGCTGAAAGGTGAAAGAACTCCATGAAAAGCCAGAACCATCCCTTGCTCAGCAGTTGGCAGGAACATCTGAAATGTACTTCTCAGACTGAACTGAAATCTGTGCTTTGTTAGAAGTGACAACGCAAACACGCCTTAAATTGTGATGAGAGGTGGCTAGCATTGTTACCTTCCAGTTCCATTAGATATGCCCTTTGGTTTATGGTCCCTCTGGTATGTCTCATATGAAAAAAATGCACAAATACCTTCTGGGGCTTGAAAGCATTAGTAACCCTAAGATTTTTTACCTCCACGGACAAACCCATTAGTTGCTATTGCAGAAGTTGACAACCCAGTAATTGAGGTTACCATCGTGGCGAGAAGAATTATGATTACTCCAAGACCTGTCAGTAATAAGAAGATAAAATATTTTACTCATGTTCCATGTTTCCTACAAATCATTCTCTCTTTAAATTGAATTTTCAGGCCAGAATCAGAGCAATAAACTGAAAAGATGGTTTGTTGACCACGTGCGGCTTATAGAACATTTTCATGAAGTCCGTGTCACGATAGTAAATTATTCCCATCAGTCTTCAAGCAGTGATTCTTTCTGATGGGAGTACCCTATCCAGGAATTCTTATGATTTCCAGAGGATGAAGGAAATGAACAAACAGGCATGCCTTGACATGGATGCTTGTATCTACCTTTAACACACATCCTGGCTGTTTAAATGAAGAGATTGACACATTAACCAGAGCTCTTGTAAGAATGCTGTTGTCTTTCATCAGTAAATTAAATGCTGGATCAGATTCATAGTATAGATTCATAGTGCATGAACACAAAGAGTCTGTCAGGCAGAGGGACAAGACCTGAGTGGGAGCCTTCCCCATCCTCACTTGCCAAGCCATCAAGTGCTCTGCTTCCCCACTCTGCACATCTGCCTCTTTCCCTGCAAAAAGTAGTTTTACTCTAACACAGAAGAAACACTTGAAAATGAAAATACTGCTTTTTAGAGGCCATTTACTTTAACAGGTGACCTGTAATGTATAGTCATAGAGAACTTAGAATATTTTTCTTCTTTTTTAGCTGATATCACAAGGATAATCAAACATCTGAAGATCAGTAATAGGTGGTTAGTTGTAGGTAACTGGGTTTCAGTGTAAGTCTGAAATCTGAGACTGTTTCCAGTCTTTGGCTATATGGCTGTGTTTCTGTTAACTTTGTGAAACTGTGCTAGAAATTACATGAGCAGAATGTGCTTTGTATGATTTAGAATCACAGAAGCATGGATTTGAAGTGCCTTCTGAAGGTCTGTAGCCTCCCAGTCATAGCAGAACTATTGCTAGGATTAAATCAGTGATGACCTTGGCTAGCTGGCTCTTGAAAACCTCCATGGATAAATATCCCACAGCTTCTTTGGATTACATGTCCAGGGCTACACCACCTGCCCAATAAAAAAGCTTTGTTTGTGTACAAACTGGACCTCCCAAGGAACAATTGCAGCCATTGCTGTTACATTTCTGCCACTACCAAGAGGAGTTTGGCTCTGTAGTTCCAGAAATCCTTTTTAAGTCAGGTGAAGAAATAATATAATGATTTTCTCTCAACTTTATTCCTTTTATTCACATTTCTATCTATGAGAGGGAGAAAACCAGGAGAAAAAAATTAAAGAATTACAGTTTGCTGCCAAGCCTGGAATTAGTTCTTAGTTTTATCTGAACTGCTAAGGCTTATGCAGTATCTGCCTTGTTTCCACAGGGTATGTAGACATTCAGTATGGAACTGGAGAATGTACACTGCTTGTAGTATTTATTGACCAGGGCTCATCCGAATTGAAACTTGGATCCTACAATTGATGTTGAGCTAGAAGTACTCAAACTTATTGATTTATCTCCTGTATTTCTACCATCTGACTTACAGATCAGATTCCTGAGTTCAGTTCGTAGTGGATGGTTATAGACATCCAGTCCCTGAATTAATGTTCTTTGCTGCTTAAATTATAGCTATGTTATCACAATCCTTTAAGACAGAGCAATGTAATCTGTGAGCCATAAATGATATATAACATAGTGTAGGATATTTAAAGTGATTTGAGCCTCTAATAAATCATTTTTATCTTACTGATTTCTGAACTCTTACTATAACTAGTCATGCAAATGTTTTATATGCAGGTCTGTATAAAAAAATCCAGATGGTCATTCCTTTTGGTCAGCTGCCATTACATAGGAGGATATTGCTCAGCCATGCAAATTCTTTGTCTGAGAAGTGGCTGAATATGTCTTTAAGAGCTGTTAACTCCTAAACTGAGTAAGTTAGACACATAATTCTCAAAGCAGTTTTAAAATTATTTGGTTAGTGTATGTGCATCCTAAGGATACTTTTCAAGGATGTTTTGTTGCATTTCACAATTCATATTGTTAACACATATATGATATATAGGGTCAGATATTTTGCTGATTTCATAGTAACATCTTCATGGGAAGGCTTTAATGATAATTTTTAAAAAATATGTTACCATTTAAGAAAAAAAGTGCATAAAATAAAATGACTCAACCAAAACATCATTGTAATATAATGTAATGTAACAGAACTGTAATATTCGAGATTTTCAAGTAGCATAAACTTGGTGTTTTTCTCTGTCTTTGTCTAACCATTCCATGTATAGGTACAAATACAAATCTCAGAGAGTCCCCAGATGTTAGGAGGAAATACCAGCCTAGTTTTGGACCTGTAATCTTGTCAGAACCATACTGTCCCTTTTTTCCTAGCTGATGATAACCAGAGAACCTTGCAGAATCCTACTTTTTCCCCTGTAAGAGCTTTTGCCCAAGATAGCCTATCAGGGCATGGAAATAATTGGATTGTCTCTCTTTGGCCCTCTAATGATGGGGATATAAATGGTGCCCAGATGGTGGTTTAACTGTCTCATTTAATTTCCATGTTAGTAGCAGGACTCAGTGAAATCCCTGAGCCTTGGTGATGATGAGCTTCCATCACTGTTCTCCTTAAGCAGCTTGGCTGGGGATTTAAAGCTGATTGCTCAAAAGGCATTCCAAAAATGCATTGAGAAATTATTCAAATGGAATTTGACATTTCATTTTCAGAAGTAAAAGTAACCCCCTTGCATAATACAGGCAATTGAAAAAAGCAAGAGCAGAGCAATAAAGCATAAGAAAGAAGAGCCTGCTCATCAATGAGTTAAAATGGTAAAATTAAAAATGAAAGCAGAAAGGTTGTAACTGATGTTGGTGCAAATTAGTGTTAAAATCTGATTAAAGTTCAGATTGAAAACCAGGCATATGGCTCCTAAGTAAGTTGTTCCAAAATGAATTACTCTTGCCTATGGCTGTTCTCACACCTCAAAACAAAGTAATACTTCTTGATGATCTCAATAAGTTACTAAACTGCCCTTAAAAACTAATTTTGCATGAAACCCCAGAGCGAAGTCTTGGCAATATTAAGATGCAGAATTTTCATGGCAAGGCATATAGTTATGAGTGCCCTGGGCTGTATGTGCTCATTTGGTATGCATCATAAAATCAGAAAGCACCCTTTTGTCAGGCACAGCGCTGGAGCCATGCATGGAGCGCTGCAGAAGTAGTAAAGTTCTTCCGCTTAGTTCTGCATCTTTTATTGTTGGGTTGGTTTTTCTTTTCCTATTTGTGTCTCTGAAAGTTTGTGATTTTTTTCTTAATAAGTGTTTCATTTGTTACTCTTTTATTAAAAGCTCAGTCTTGCTCAAGTGAAACTTCTTAGAAGTTACTGCTTTTTATTGGAAATAAGACTTCAACCATGCAAATTTTTGGAGATGTTTCATCTCACTTCCATTAACAAGGATATGAATGACATATTCAATCTGATTTTGAGCACTGACTTTTGTCCAAGCCCAGCAGAGCTGACACCCCTTAATGTTTCCATTCTGTGAGCATCCAAACTGGAATACTTGCCATCCTGCCTTTGGATTGCTGTTTTTCATAACATCTGGGTGCCAGTCAAAGATCAGGGCCTCATTGCTCTGATTGTATGATCATGGATCACAGAGGGACACTGCCATGGCAGCTCAGGTTTCTGTGCTTCCCCAGAGCAGTAGCTCTAAGGAGGGAGTTGTACCACCCAGCTGTGGGACACTGCACCTCTCTGAGCTGCTCTTGCAGTGTTGGGAGCACTTCCTGCTCTCACCAGTTTCACTCAGCAGAATACTGGATGGAGGCCTCGGGGCCCAGTCTCCCAGGGATCTGGGATCTGGAATTTGGATTAATTAAATTGCACAGTGAAGAAGCAAAGATACAGCACACAATGAAATGTACTTATTTAATTTATATGAAAGCTGTAACAGAGTTTTTTAAACTTAGTCTTTCATAGTATGCTAGTATCTAGTGCTGTTCTGTAGTTAAAAATAACAAAATCCTGATGAGATGAGACCTCCTTCCAGTTCTGTTTTCATCTTTGCAGAGAAGTGTGAAGAAGTGTTGTTTATAATATGTAGATGACAAGGTTTGGGTTTCACAGATAAGCAAAGTGTGAACTCTTAAAGGTTAACTCTGTACGCACATATTAGAAATTGGCCCAAGTCATAAAGTTTACATCTGTTACAGGATCTAAATACAAATTTCACTAAAGCTCAGAAATACTCAAATGTGATGATCATATGCATAGTTAACAGATCTATGCCTCTAAGCAGTAATTTGGCTGTGAGTCTGGAAAATTCCAATGGTTTGGAGGATTAATGTCTTTTACCCTGGCAAGCATTTGAAAACATTATTTAGTTCAACATGCAAATGCACATCTCAGATTATATATTAATCATGATCATGTATAGTTTATCCTCTTTATCCCTTTCACTGTTAAGAATGATATTAAATAAGATACATACCAATTCCTGCTTGACCTACAATCCAGGAAAGTCGAATAAAGAGCATCACACCCCAAATATTAAGCATGCATCTTACCTAGGTTTTAAAGAAAAAATACTGCATTAGTTCAATTTTGAAAGTAATGTTAAAAACCAGAAGGGTGATAAAGTGCATTTCATGCTTTTAGAAAGCACCCCAAACATCCCTGAAGTCTGCCTCCCTCTCTTAGTTCTTCAAAGACTTAAGTGTAACAGAACTGATTTTATTTTCTTTTAATTGTTTTTTTAGAAATGCAGGTAAGTTTCTCACCAGCACACCCTTCACCCATCCAAACTTGACAAATCCCGTTTTGTTTTCCTCTTCCTTGCTGAGTGCTGTCTCATCCCCGGCGGTGCTTTCTCCATTCGCCACTCTCTCCACGGAGCCGGTGCTCACAGCAATGTTCTGGAGGATCACACACAAAACAAAGACATTCTTTTGTGCCAGGCAGAGGACACCTGGCTGCATAAGGGAGGCATAATGGAAAAGAATTCCAAAGATCAGGTTTTACTGTCACTGGAGTAGAGAGCAATATTCTGCTCACACCAGGCATCAGCAGGTGGGCTTGCTAACAAGGGGAGAAGATGAAAGAATTGCTTAAGCAGCGTAAATACATTATTACCTGATCTAATAGTAACCTGGTTTTATTGTAAGCTATTCCACATATACATTGTGTTGACATGTTACAGAGCATCTAACATAATGAGGGTCTTGTGGTTGGCCTCTGCATGCTCTTGCAACAATTTATGAATAACGCTAAGTGTAGAAACAGGGATAATTGCACACAGTGAAAAGAGACCTAACTGAGTGCTGCATGGTAAAGTTCTGTGATGAAATCTAGTGTTTCCTATTGAACAAAGTACAAACAGAACTGCAGCAGCAGGTGGGTAACATATTCCTGAAAACAGTTAGAGAAATGCCAGTGAAATGTAGTAAATGAATAATCCTTTCTGTGGCTTTGCCACCACTGGTGTTACCATAGTAAATAGGATTAGGAATTGCCATATTTATGGTGTAAATAGCCCAGAATTTTAGATTGTTCACATCCAGTTAACTGACATAAATGTGTATTTTATCTCTTCAGCTCTTTTGCCCCAGAATCTTTGAGACAATTTAGCACCATGATATGTTTCTTGTGGTTCAAGTAGGAATTAGTCATGGTACTGACATTTATACTCATTGTCATTGTCTTTTAATTTAATTTAATTTTTTTTTTTTAATTCAGAGCTCTCACTGTTCCTGTGAGGAGTTGGCATTAGGTTAGCAATTGCTGGATTTTCTGGGTCCTCCTCAAAGGCCTTCAGGAAGGACCCTGCACCTTGCCATGGTCTGGCAGAGAGTCAGGAGCAGATACCACTCCTGGAGAGGAATCAAGATACTTTTTAGGCTTTAGAGGGTGATGAAGATATCTCCAGATTAACTAAGCAGGTCAAGGAGGAAAGACATCTGTGATCCTGTGAAACATGAGATTTTAAATCTTGGTTAACTTTAAGGTTGTTTCTATATTTTGTCCATAATTTTAAAAACACCAAACACACAGACCCAAAACAGACATAAAGACCAACTGTGTATGCCTCTTACACTGATGTTTGGACTTGCCCCTCAAGGATGGGGGCTCTAGCCAAAATGATGTAGGGTTTTAGAATGCCTTTGACACAGTAAGTCCAGGACTGTGCTCACAAATGAAAAATAAGTGACTGGATAATACATTTCAACATGGGCTAAACTTGGTGCCTGTTGGCCCTAAGAAAAGTGGGAATACAAGATCTATTGAAAGCCTGTGACTTTGAGCTCCTTTGAGCTCCTTAGATAATTTTGACAGTTCTTACCCTGAAATAATAATGTCTGTGTTTGCTCAAAATACAGTAAATGATTAAAGTGAGTGAAGGAAGATCAGCAGAATAATATGATGGGCTTTTACTACAGTGGTTAGAATTTCAAAGACAAAAAAATTAAAAGGGTTTGGTCTTTGTACTTGAAACAAGTTGTTTCCTCTGTACTTTGAATTAATTTGTGCTCTCTATGCCATTATCATAAATTATGGCCTTAAACCTTCCATAAATGCATTTTAAATTGGTGTGCTTTAGTGAATGATTGGTTATTTACCAAGCAGCTGTACCTGTGCTACTCATGCATTAAGGATGTGGAATAAAAGTGACAGAACATTTTGAAAAGCTACTAAAATAAAAAGTTAACTGCTTAAAAAAAACCCAAAAAACCTAACCCAAACATTTTCCTTCCTTGTTTCAGAATGGTTTAGTCTTCATCTCTCCTGGGGCTAAAGATGATGAGCTCATCAAATCTCCATAACAAGTGTGGAGAATAGCCAAGAGGAAGAAAGGTTAGATTATTTCTTATGTAGGGTAAATATTAAACCCAAGTAATTATCACCAGCCATCAGCTGTGAAATAGCACTTAGACTATTTTTTAGGGATTTAATTGGCTTAATGTGTGCAAAAACTGACACATCTTGCTAAAAGATGACACAAATTTGACTCCAGCAGTGTGAAAACTAGATATTTGAATTTCCTTTCAGCCTCTTACATTCTGAAATTTGAAAAATTACATATTAAAAAAATGTATTAAATATTAATATTTATCTTCTGATGTTAAGCCCAGCATCAAAGCACAATGGGAATGCTTATGTGATGTTTAGCAATCTGAAGTCAAACATATGCCACTTCTCATCAGAATCTGGCAATGAGCTCTGACAGAACAGTTGTCTTCAACAACTTGAGTTTCAAATTGGGGGCGAGGGGGGTGGGATTGCCTTGGGGTATGGTGTGGTAAGGCCAGATTTTAGTGGTTAAGTAAAAAAGGAATAAAGCATCTGCTTCAGAAGTGCACCTTGGGCGATTACTGTAACTCCTGTCCACGCTCAGTGTGGCATCTCATCCCCTCCTTGCTGGGGGCTGGAGCCCCATCCCACGCACGTACAGCCTGTGCCTCCTGACAGGAGCTCTGCCTTTTCACACTCAGCTCCTTCCCTACCAAGCTCCTATTTGGTGACCTTGTCTTTGTTTATTCTTCAGCATAAGCTCTGCAGAGCGAAGTGGTTTCTCCAAGGTCACCAAGTGAGGCCATGGGACAGCCAGGACTGGGCTCCAGCCATGCTAGTGGGGCGTTGTTGTTCCAGAGCTGTGCTTGTGCTCCCAGACCAGGGCCACAACCCACGTAAGGGCACAGCAGGATGCCAGTGTAACAAAAATCCCATTACCTATGACATTCACCTTCCTATTTTGAAAGGCATAAGATTATATTTCTGTAAGATGGATACTGGATACTGGAAAAAGTCTGGAAATTACCAAGTTGGATTATGCCCTTTTCTCTTTTCCAATAGTCCCAACATGTGAAACAATTTTCTCTTCATTATTCTATGATGTAATCTGCCTTCTTTTTAATCTTCTTTAAGTGATAGCTTTAAACAAAACCTAAACAAATTTATTTAATTTTGTTTATAATACACAAACCATTGAGAGATACAACAGTAAAAAACCCAGAATTTTCTGGTTATGATCAAAACTGAAATCCTTTAATATGCTAATGTTCAATACATGTTCATTCAGCATTATGTTCAAAGCTAAGACACAGTTTTACTCTTCTCTGGCCACTACTGAAGTAAATTATTTCTATAAGAGGAAATTTCTTCTGGGCATGGAAATGTGTTTAGTCCTTTGAGTAACAGTTTGTACATCTGCAAATTAATAGGGATACTAAATTAATATTTTTCCCTTTTCCTATCTGCTTTGTTTTCATCTTTGGAAATGCTTCTCCTCTCCTTGTAAGCCATTTTACACAGGTTTGTGGAGAGCTTAATTTGAGTAAGGCCAAAACTAGGAAGCTGCCCTAATAAGATCCTAAGGAATCAGGTCCTAATTTACTAACGGCTGTATTTTTTGTTTAATTTCATTACTTTGTATTAACCCTCCTTAGGAAAGAGGAATCTCCAGGAAACAGAAGTCTGAACAAATCCGGACCAGCATTCAAAAATCAGAAGCTTGTCCACATTATTCAGACCTCAGAAATATGAAAAACTGAGTGGAATGGGGATGAGAGCTTGTTTTCTCTCAAGTTTTCTCATTTCACAACTACCTAACTAAAAAAAAAGAACCGGAGTTTTTGCTGCATATGGACACTTTTAGTCTCAGTTTAACTATAGCAATGATCTTTCTCTTTCCAGCCCTGCCCTGATAAGTGCATAATTAACCCCACATTTGCTCACTGTATCAGCACCTGAAAAGTGTTTTTCTGTTATCCCTCAACACCCTTGTTCTGGATTCTTTCTTGCTGTTCGAATGGTTTGTTACAGCAACAATTGAGTCGTGCTCTGGATATCTGATTAACTGAAATTCTGTTTGTTGCACATAGTATTTTTTATAATACTTATATTTATTAATGAGCACAACGGAGGAATCTGTCAAAATTAGTTATGCATTGATGTAAAATTCAAGTCTAGAATAAGTGTGAATTGTGTAGCTTGGTTAAATTATGAATTGACATTCACCATCTGCCATCCTAACTCTTATGTGAAACAGAAGAGGTTTGGTAGATCCATACTTTTAGACAAGATTAAGCTGTGTTTTTCTGCTTATCAAGTACTTTACAATTACCTTTTAATAAAAATCTTTGCTTGGAGCAGGGTACAGAGCAGAAAACAGACTGCAGCTACCAAAGGAAATATGGTAAGTAGTTACTTGTACTTTTTCTCTTGGGCAAGGTTCATGAATTTAAGGACTTTCTCATATTAATAAACAGAATTAACAGTCTGGAAATGGAATAGAGAAAATTTTATCTTTCCTTTTCACTTACCTTTGCCAGTTGTTCATGAATTTCTAATAAGCTTGGTCTGTTGAGCTTATTCCCACTGACGCTGCCAGTGTTTCTATAATAATCAATTTTGGGAACTGGGTCCATTGTGTTATGGCCAAAAGTTTGTAGATAATACATTTTACTGTGAGTATCATAGGGATGTAAACTAGCTTCTGTTTTCTCCCCATTTTGACGGAAATTGTCATATAATTCTCTTTTTCCTGATCTGTAACTGATTCTTAGTCTGTTATGTGTTTCATCAGTAAAAGATGTTTCTTCATAGTGTGGTGGGTCAGAGCCCACATCCTCTTGGGTTGTTTCGCTGTTGTCATGGTCTTCATTAATTATGTTAACTTGAAAGCGATTTGCATTTGGATCCAAGAATACATTTGGTGCATTGTTCATTGACATCTTCGGGGATGCTACAGACTTGGGTCACTGATCCGTGTACTCTTCTGTGGCTGCAGCCACTCAGTTGCAGCTACAGCAAAGGGTTTAGTGCTGTTGCATATCAGATCTTTGCCTCTCAAATAATGAAGGGCTGAGAATTTTCTGTTGAATCTCTAAGCAGTCTTCCTGATGTAGGCTGCCAGTTTTCTGCTATAAAAATATAAATAGACTATTTCTATTATCTTGCATGGTTAGATATGTTTTCCACCACAAGCTCTCCCCTCTCCCCTGCCTCACCAAGTATCCATGAGACTATCATCCTATGACTCGTTGAGTAAAAGCATAGTTGAAGCAAAGACAGAGCTTTTGAAGATGTTTCTGTCTATGATGGGTGCACTTGACCCTGTAACCAAACCAGCAGTATTTTGGTACAAGCTCCAAAGGAGGTAAAGGCCTGAGCTGTAACTGGGCCAAGAACTCCTCTAGTTTCAATCTGTTTTATAAAAACCCACAAAAGAGCAGGGTGGCATCATGAGCATCAATGTACACAAGCTTGGAACATGATCATGCCATTGAAACATGGATTGCATGGGGCTCTCTCCTCTGTAACCTGGGGCTCCCCCAGTCCCTTCCAGGAGAGTTGCTCCCTGTATGGTGCAGATGTTAAATCTGTTTGAGGTACAGGATTTGCATTTGTCCTTGTTGAATGTCATGAGGTTCCTGCTGGCCCATTCCTCTGGCCTGTCTAGGTCCCTCTGAGTGGCAGCCCATAGAGAGGTGAACACACAGCTGTATAATCTGCTTCTCACCTCCTCTTTCCCACACAGACCCCCTCAAAGAAAATGAACGAGCAAACATAAACTCCAAGAGAAGAAGGGGTACTCATATTTAAAGCCTTTAGTGGGTTAAGTACCTTTGCAGCAATTTAAAGTATGACCTAGATGGCCCTGAAATGAGCTATTGAAATGCTGGCAATCATATGTCTTGAAACATATTTCTAAGGAGATTAGGGAGTGTGGTTGTATAGACCTGTATAATTCAGTAGGAGCCCAGGTTTGTTCAAAGGCACTAAACCAGAGCATGCTTAGACATTGAAACTCTGCAAGCATTTGTAAAAGCAGAAAGTGTTAGAAACAAAATATATCTTATAAGCAAATGTATGAACTGAAAATCTGGATAAATAAGCCCATTACAGACATTTTTTTTAAATTCCATATTTTCACAAGAGGTTGGACTAGATGAACTCCTATGATTTTTTCAATTTAAATTTCTCAATGATTTTGTGAAATGCATTTGGCCCTTTGGCACTGAAAGATAAAATACTGCATCAATATTTATAGCTCAGCAATGTAAATTTTCTCTAAAATCACATATCAAGTTATAATTTGAAGAGCTGATAATCAGGTGTCCTCCATCTTCAGTATGAGATACAGCTAAAGCATATTTTCTTATTTCTTCCATCAGCTATAGGTAATATTCTGCTGTCACCTCTCTGCTGAGGCACCACTTTGTCACCTTCATATTTATGTTAGTTTTCCTCCTTAATGTGTGTAAGCCTCACAGCAACATATTACATTTATTTAGTTTATTTTACTTCTACTGGCTCTGTATTATTATTATTATTATTATTATTATTATTACACATTTATGATCATAGTATTCTGCTTCCTTCAGCCTCTTAAAGTTGCAAGGAAGTGTTTCATCTTCAGGCATGAAGGGGCAAAACCAAATCTTCTCTCATTGAGGTCAGTGAAACTATGTTTGTTTCCATCTCCATGACTGAATGAAATCCTGAGTCTTTGATGACAATGAAACTCTTGCTACCAAGTAAAATGATTCTGTCATTTGACTGTCTTATTTCCATATTAGTGTTTTGCTAGGAAAAGTAAAGTCTCTTACCTTTCTGCTGTTCTTGAAAACAATACTTTGGTTTTCACAATGTATTTCCAGAGATCTCTGAACTGTTATTTGCCATTAACTTTGTGTTTAGTTTTCTAGCATTATGCATAAATAATCAAGTTTACCTTATTCAGGGTAATTTAACTTACCATTCAGTCCTGTGTTTTTAGGGAAGGACAATCTGCCTCTTTTATTCATGCATACAGTGTGACCCTCTCTTTGAGGCATTACAGACTCTGCCTTATTGGCCAGATTTTTCTCCTGTTTAATATACTGAATAGGCCATCCAATCACTCTCTTTCAAAACATTTCTAGATGGTGATTTAGAAAGGCATTCTAGCTTGTTAACTATTAACCAGCAAATGTACCTATCCATTACAATTACTGGGTTTATGGCATTGCAAAATTTCTAAGGGGGCCTGAAAATACTTTTGTTATCTCCATTTCCCTCCCAGCTATGCCTGATTCTGAAGAGATCATATTCTCTCTATCTTTCAGTTCTGCATATATAGTCATGCAGATAACAAGAGTTCAGGACAGGATCTGCTCAGTGCATTTTATGCAGAAGATTCAGTGAAGTCAGTGGGATCAGTCTTTGGGGGGTCCTCTTGTCCTACATGCAGTTTTAAAACATTTACTCCTGACCCTATTTAAAGTTTTACTCTGTATATTTAAGGAAAACCTTTGAAAAATTATGTGCTCTGTATTATTTCTGGGAAGGCTGACTTCCTAGTCTTTTTGGGATGAAGAAAAGAGCAGGCAGGAAATGATGAAGCTTTGTAATTATAAGGGGATTAGATAATTGTTTCCAGCAATAGATTGGGTAAAGAACAAAAATAATAAGACAATATTGGAGTTCTTTGGATATGTTTGCAGTGCTTGCTGTGTAGTTCAGAGATAACTGAACTATATTTAACCCAGATAACTTAAGCACCTTCAGCACTCCAACCTGACAGCACAGAGCTCAGCTGTGCTGATTAGATGTACATTAAAAGAATGGCAGTGTCAGGTCTCTGCAGTGGATGATGCTATCCAGCAATAACAAATCACATGAATCATTGTACTGATATCTACCTTGGATTTTATGGCTAAATCAGATAGGATATATGCAATATACTGAATCTCTGAGGGTCTGGAATTTTTTTTTTACATATAATCTGAAGCAGTTGAAAAGCCCTTACATTCACAAAATTGTTTATGTTTTATAATTTGAATGGACCAGTGAAGATTAATATTGGCTGTTCCTCTCTTGTATTTTTCAGACAGGAGATTCCTGTCCTTCTCTGTACAATCGAGTATTTTATGTTCCAAATGACACTTCAGGTCTGCTGTTCACTGTCTGCCTCTGCCTAGTATATGGGGCAAAAGGAATAACATGTATTTTTCAGAATACATGGAAAAGAAAACAACTGCTGCAACTGATGTCCTTGTCTCAGCTCCTCATTGCAAACAGATCTGTTTAGCAAAAGTGACAGTGCCTAAAATTCTAATGCCAGCCTTCTTAAAAACGGAATTGAATTTCTGTCAAGTACTGTCACACTTGCTAAACAGCTGTGTGTATGAGGGTGACCTTGAATATCCAGATTTCAGTCTCTGCTTTCATAGGATCTCCCATGACCAGTTCATCAGTGACAGTCCAGATCCCATACTGTGCACAACTGCAGGAGCACAAACAGAAGAACCAGCTGTGGAGAGTGCTGGAGTGTACCGAGCTCTGGGCCCCGACCTGCCTGGGGGCTGGGTAAAAATGGGTAAGCAGCATGACTGTGTCTGCTTTGACCTTGCCAGGCTGGTGTAATTACTCCTGGGAGCTGTTAACCAGACAGTTTAAGCTCCACTTTAAACGGAATCATCTTCTGTAACCAAGTGGAATAAAATCATGGACACACACCTCTTGCAGGCACCTCCTCTAAGTCACAACCTTTTGTTGTCCTCCACTTTTGTATCCTCAGTGTACAAGTACAGACACTGAGTTTCAAAAAATTGTGTTGGATGAGGAGGGGAGGGGGCTACCACTTGAACATTCACCATTCATGAGCCTGTCTTTTGTGTTCTTCATCTTTTTCTTCAGCCTATCATGAGACACAGTAGACATGAGATGCTCCTCTGAAGAGCCAGATATCATCTGATCCTTAAAACACTGGGCATGGTAACTTTCTAGTGAATTATTGTGTATTTGTTTGCTGTTAGCCATTTCTCATCTACCATTCCACTGTTCATCAAATAAAAGCAACATGAAGTACCTTTTGAGTTTGCAACAAATATTTATTTAACAAAATGGATGTCACCAACATATCTCCAAAATGCAGGTATGTATAACAAATGTAACAACAGTTGGTTTCCAAAATGAAATCAACATCAAATTTAAGGCAGGATATTCTGTGAGTTTTCATGCAAGAGCATATTCAAATGTTCCTTTGTCCAACCCCTCAACTTCATCTTCCCACGTGGAAGAAGGCATACTGCTGTAGGGGTCTAGCAAGATTTTGAAGCATCTGATAATTAGAAGTCCCAAGAAAACACACAAAATCCCCACAAAGGCAAAGCCAGTTTTTTGTTCTAAAGTCAGAGGGAAAGCAGACATTTCGTTGACACTCATGCTGGCTGAAGTGTTGCTGCAGTAATTACTGCTCATCATTGGGCATCACATCCTGGTGACTCTGTGGGATTTTCACCTGTGTTGCTTCTTTGCCTGCATAGAAACATCAAATCAGTGTGGTTAGCTCTAAGTGGGGTGAATATATCTGAGCTGTAGCATATGAACATTTGAAAATGAAAACCAGCTTGGATTTTAGAAGTGTCCTGTTGTTTTTTCACATTTAAATGTATGTGATAAAATTGCAACTATTAGCCTCTACACACCATTTACTTACTGGCCTCTGTTTTGAGACAGCAGACTCACAGTTTTCTGGCTTTCTGTCTGCTCAAAACCAAAGTTTCAGCTGTTGAAAACAGCATTTTGTCAGACGCTCATAAGTCTATGGACTGTGATTTGGCAATACTCTCTAAGGTCTCCACATGGAGAAACCTGGTATGTTCCTGAAATGGCTTTACATCTCTGTGCTTAAACTAGACTTGCATTGACCTCAAAGGCAATTTCAGACAAATAATGTGGATTTTGCTCATTTGATTTAGCTCAGAGTCTACATAAATAGATTCAACTTGTAAAATAAAAGACTATGTGTGCAATTTTAGTGAAGTCTTGGGCTCCACTTTCAGAAAAAAAATGCTGTGTGTATTTTAAGCTTGTAAGAAAGTGAGCAGATTAATAAAATTACCCCTTCACCTTTCTCTATACATGTCCACTCTTGTGTATGAGCAAAGATTGGTGGAAGAAGAGATAACAGAATTAAATTCCCTTCCCCTGTATCTTGCTCTCATTTGTTTCTTCTCCTTGGTCTTCCCCGTAGACACCCTGCCATTTTTACAGGCACAATAAACAGATGTGTCCGTGCTCCTGGCGTTGCTCGGGAGACTGACCCTGACGTGTGTCCTATGGAGACAGGATGCTCAAGCAACTCCACCCCGCTGCTGCCACCAGGAGAGCTCTGCATGTTTCCAGACAGGAGAAACTTTTAAAATTTGTCTTTTTAAGGAGATCTTATGTATAGATTTTGGTTGTGTGGGGATCATTTGGCTTTAATTTAGGTTTTCCATCAGATATTGGAATCACATCTTTCTTTTGTATCTACAGAGAGTGGGAGAATTGGAAGGACTAGGACATCAAAAGTGCCAAAGGACAAAGACATTTTTATTCTAAAGTTAGAACTTGAGGTTTTCTGGCTCTTGCTAACACCTATTTAACGAACGTGCCTGAGGGGAAACTCTTTTTGTTAACGATTCAACCTCTTTTTCCCCAGGGAATTGCCACTATCCATTTATTTCTTGGCAGAGTAATTAGGCCACTCAGAGCTCTGTGCTGCCATGGCTACACTGCTTCAGGTACCTGCACTGCTAGGCCAGGTTAAAGGGAGGTCCAGTATCTTTACTGTGTACTGCAGTCATGGCTGAGAGAGCCATACTCTGAGTCGGCCTACAAGTAAAAACAACAGAAAAAGTAGAAATAACTTTTGATATTCCCGAGCAGATAGAAATGAACAGAATTTCTATTTTGTTTGGTGTCTCCTTTCTCACTTCAAAATTTGTGGGATTTTTGACTATTGTCCTAAAGAACAAAAATTTTAGAACAAAGATCAAAAGGGCAAAAAACAAGTATTTCTTTTTTGCAATAAACCTCAGTATAGTAGATATTAAATAATGTTTCCTTTTAGTGTTTACACATTTGCCAGAGCACAGCAACCGATGTTCTGTTTATTCTATAGAGCTGTGTATGAGATCCTTCCTTGTTTTGCATTGTATTCTGCTCTTTGAGTCATTTTGTTTTAATTCCTGTTAGGATGGAAGAAAGATCCAGATATAGCCTGTGGGAATTAGAAATAATGTCAACAACAAGCAATATTTATTTTCTGAAAATACATCATGGGTAAAGCCCACCTGCTGTATGGATTTTCATTGGGCATACTTCCAATTTTTCTATTAAGTTTGACCTTCTGCAGGAAAAAAAAAATCAAAGAAAGTTCAATATCACAAATTTATGTTAGAAATCAGTTGATTTGAGCAAAAGCCAGTCAAGGAAAAAAAAAATACTTTCCCAAAGTCCTAGGGCACTGGGCTATAAAAATTAGGAACAAGGCTTATACAGGAAAATGATAAATAGTCACTACCTGGAAAAGCCAGACCCAAAAAACCCAGTTGTTCTCTTGAAAGACATTGAGAAAAATGTTAGGGATAGGCTGGCCATGGAGAACCCTGAATTTGAGTTGAGTCCAGACAAATACCTTTGTATTTGACATAACATTTCTTCACCACACAGAGTAATTTTCCAAGAATATGACTTCCAGTCTTACTAATTTTGCAGCTTACACACTGGAATTAGATGGGATTTGTTTGTAGATTATGTGCTTGTCAGGAGACATTATGGGACAGATCTCTGTGCAAAGCTTGATTTATGCTGAAACATGGAGAAATTGATATCTTAGTCTTATTTAACAAAAGTTTGCTGGAAAAAGCCGCATGAGAGAACTGTATTTTGCTTGGGGAGGATTGCTTCTGGGAAACTAATGTGCAGCTTTGTGTTCTTCTCTTCCTTGTCCTGAATTTCAGAATTTGTAATTGAAGCCTTAAAATTCACAGGAATTTTTGTTCTAATTATGTATCCCCAAAACCGTGGTACCAAGACTGACCTTGAGTACCTTTTATTGCTTTCACATTTTAGTGCTGCACGCGGGTCAGATGTCCTCTCCCAGGCAGTCAGACACCCTGCCATTTGCTGCAGTGTATCTGTCCAAGTCCTGAACCAGAAGACTCTGAATACTAACTAACCTGGCCTGGATCCCAAAATGCTCAAAGATAGCCTTCAGGACAGCTTCATGGGGACAAGCATTGTATCAGTTAGGATCTGCAGAGCCATTTTGTGGGGGCTGACCCCAGACTGATCTCCATCTTTTTTTACAGGTCAGGACTCCTCTCCTCCTTTGATTTGCTCCCCATATAAACACTGGCAAAAAGAAAGGCTCCTTAACATCCTGCTGTGAAATAAAAGGCCATTGGAAGTCCTTCTGAGGCCAGAAGAAACAATCAGAGTCCTAAAGAAAATAGGAATGAGGAGTACAGCTTAGCACTGAGCTAAGAAACACAGAGGTATGAGCTGGGAGTGCTGGCTGCACCTATGGGGGGATGAAGGGAAACACCATGGGTACTAGGTATTGTGAGGCAGCTGGAAGGAAGATGTTGAAATTCTTGTTCTAGCAGAATCACCAGCCCAACTCTGTCAGTGTTTGGTGTTGACTGAAGATACCAGCCCCAGATATTTGCTGGTTTGGAGTGACAGGGTGTCACTTTTTTCAGACCTAGCCTTTAGTCTCATGTTTACAGAGAGACTTGAGAAGATCAAGAAAGTAACCAGGATAATCATCCTTGGGTTTTGGGTTCCAGTCCTTCTCTCACAGAACCCCCTTCAGGATTTTTTTCTAATGGCTCAGTACTGGAAATGACTATCTGTACAAGGTCTCAAGCTGGGACCATTCATCCTCTTGGTGCAATTAAGCCTTGGGTGCCTGAAGACTCACTTCCTAAATGATAGTTTGTAACAAAATGGACCAAATCAGTGGCCATCTGTTCTCTTCTTGGATGTCTGCAGCCCAGATGCTTGTTCATGGATGTGGTCATTCTGCAAGTACTTCGAATAGCTTCAGTCCCGAGCTTGTGCTTAAGTAACAGCAAACCTAACTTGAAAAGGGACATACAAACAGGCTTTCTCTGGGAGCTTTGGAAGTGCCTCATTTGCACTTAACTATCTGTTCAGGGAAACTAAACAGTATTCCAGAAATGCTGTTACAGAAACTGGTCATAGAAGGTGGTAAGATGAAAAGATTAACAATGGAGAAGTCCTATAAAATAGACTAGAAATAGAAATCAGCATGAACATGGAATTCTCTTCAGAGTCTGAGCTACCTGAGTTAACACCACGTGGCCAGAAATGCTGCAAAAGGAGCGCTGTGACTGCACAGCTGACCTGTCATACTTGTGCTCACTGCATGCCTGTATTCTCTAAATTGCTGGGGAGAACATTGTCTCCTCAGGGTACGGGTTCTAAGACAACGTACAGGGAGGTGAAGGTAGGAATGCCAGGGCATGGATGCTCAGCAAATGAAGGCATGGCTCACGGCTCTGCAAAGAGAGCCCCACACAGTGTTTTTGCAGCATGGTAACTCAGGGTGCAAGCAACACTTTTCCACATAAACAGCACTCCCCTGTGAAGAAGCAGCAGCCGAGCAGTGACACGTCCAGCCTTCCGACACGCAATGAATTGCAAAAATAAGATTTTATCCGTAGCAAATACATAAGCCTGGAGTCTTCATTGGACAAGAGCTTCTGTGTTGTGAATTCAAATACGTGGTCTAAATTTGGATAATACAGAGATACAGGAAAATAAAACGTTCACTAGCATCATCCTTAACTTGTGAATGTGGAAAAGTGTTGCCTGCTTCCCAGGGGATGGAGGCTGAGACCGAGCACCCGCAAAGCAATTGTTGCTGTAGGATGGCACGCACAGCCTTCGCGTTCACCGGCCCCGCTACTCCGGGGAAGGCAGATTTAGGCGCTTACCCTGCCCTGTTCCCCCCGCCGCCCGGGGTGCCTCCCTCCATCCCTTCTTGCCCCCGCCGGGAGTGCGGCCGGGCCGGGCCGGGCGGCGCCGCAAGGTCAGCCCCGCGCCCCGCCCGCCGGCCCCGCCGCGCCGTCCGCGCTACGAACCCGTGTCCTCCGCGCCCGCGCTGCCCATGGTGGCCGAGCGCGGAGCTCTCCGCGCCTCCGGGCCCGCCTCGCCAGCTGTCGAAAGCCCAGGTCGGAGTCCCGACGGCTCGGGGCGCGGGGTGGTCCCGGGCGGCGGGGGCAGCTCGCTCGGGCTCCCCTCGCCGCCCGGCGATGCGACCCCGCCGGGAGATGCTCAAACCGCCCTAATTAAAAAATTAAACACGGCCGCTGCTGCTACCGCCTCCTCCTCCACCTCTTCGCCCGCCCCTTTCCATCGCTATTCAGCCGCGCTCCTCTCCAGCCCCGCTTTGCGCGGATTAAACCCAGGAGCGTGGAAACTTCCTGCAAAACACTACGTGCGGTGCATCGGTAAGGGCCGGGCCGGGGCCGCTGCGGGGCGGGAGCAGCCCTCCCTCCTGCGCTCCGCTCCCGCCGCCCAGGCCGGGTACCGGGGCCTCGAAGGCCGGGTGGTCTCTGCAGTGATGGAGGACGGGGCTGCGGTACCCGCAGGAGGGGCTGCATCCCTCCCGGGGCCCCGGGACCGGCCGGGCGGCGCAGCCTCGCCGCCGGCGCCGAGCAGGACCTGTGGAGCCGCGCTGGGTGCGCGGGGCCACTGCTCGCCGTGAAACAGCGGGCAGGGTTTCACACGCTGAGCTCAGTGGGGCGTGCTGAGCCGAAAGCCTCTTAGGCTGTGCCCGCAGTGTGGCCTCGGGTCCTCCCAGCAGCTCTAAAAGTAATAACGATTAAAGCATAGACCAAGCTTTATATCCTTTCATTAGCTGCGTTTAGCTGATGGTGGTTGTATATTAGAGAGGTTTCTATTTGCTGCAACAGCAGGTGTTTAAGTTGGATTAGAAAAGAAGATTCATTTTCCCAAAGCTGGATCTGTATATATTGCATTAATAAATAGCAAATCTGTTTCAAATGATAGTGATTCCATATCTGTAAATCATTCGGGTGAACACACCCCTGCAGGGATGCACGTGGGTCAGTGGAACAGGACTGTATCACACTGTCAAGTATCATGAGACTACTGTAGACCTACTAACGGAATTTGTTCTGTAGAAAATAATTTTGAAACTCCTCATGTTTCTTACTACATGCAATAACACTATGATAGGTTAAACCTTCTTCCCGAAATTATCTGGGGAAAGAATTGTTTTGCCTTGCCTGCCATTTTAATGCCTGATTTCTCTGCTGTGACTGCAGTGGACTTCTAAGCACTGGGTAGAGTCAAAATACAGCTTTCTCCTGGTGGTAGAACTAATGGTTAAACTGATGGTTAACTATGTATTTGCTAATGGTTATTAGTTTGATCTTCTGATGTTGCAGCATTAGTCATGTGATAAACAATGTCTGTAAGTCAAGCTAATTTTTGAAGTGCCTCTCATACTTAAAGATCCATGAAGACTTTATAAATAGATAGTTTTAAATAGTATAAGATTGTGCTTTCAGAATATGTATACAGAGCCCCTACTGCTCCTAAGGAGCTCTAGTGTTCTTTTTTAGCCCTGTCCCTGATTTACTTGGGGGCCCCATGAAGGTCTCTCACTAGATGGAAAGCTGTAGTTTGAAATTTTGAGAGTAGCAAATACAAGGTCTCAGAATTTCACAGTACCTCCTCAACCTAGCATAATTGTTAAGGGATTCCTAATAATTGTTGAGCACTGCTATACTTGGAGAACTTTATTGGAAGAAGGACTTTGGAGTAGCCAGGACCACTATGACTGCTGTGGCTGGGAGTGAGGGACAGCATTGACAATAGAAACACATTCTAAGGGGATGCATCTTGCCTCTTCTGCCAGAATTTGGACATGGACGCTGGACGTTTGACTACCATTTTCCTGGAAAAGGTTTACTTGTGAAATATACATTATCCTTTTGTCTTGTTATTCTTGTAGGATTGAACTTTGAGATTTTTTTTTTTCAACACTGAAATAATTGTCCCTCTTGTACTATGGTGTGGCAGAAGTTGCTGAAACTGTGTGTTTATTTCTAGGAATCTGACACTCGTTATATTCTGAAGACTTGATTTCTGATTTTATGTATTGAAGATCCACTTTGCTGGAGATGAAACTGGAAAAGAAACTGGCAGCCAGCAATAGGGAATGAGTCTCCTTCTTCATCTACCAGTTGTCAGCAGACAAGTAGCACTGTTTTTCTGTTCAACATGGTATATTTTAAAATGGAAAAGTGATGGAATAACTATCTTTCCCTACATTTCATTTCTTTTACACTTGAAAGTCACAAGTTTTGCTTTTGCATGGGAAAAATGATTTTTTGGTAAGGAAAATGGGAGAGCAGTGTATGTGAATAATTCTGGATATATGGACAAAGGGAGCATTCACTACTCTGTGTTTTCAATTTCTTTATCAGGATCCATCTTTTGTGTTCAACTGACTATTACTATCACTTTCATCTCACTTCAATCATATTTGTGTTGATTTGATCCTTATTTATGGAGTGTTGTGTTTCCTCAAAGGAGAGCCCTTGATCAGAAATAGAGATTTTATAATCATCTAGTAATTTGTTATGTTGAGTTGGCAAATTCGATTGGCCTAATTTAAGGTTGGGCAGGACACTTCAAGTGGGTGCCAGTGAGTGAAAGGCAACTTGGAAGTCTTAGAGCTATTAGCTGGTTAATACTTTTAATGTTTAAGGATCGCTTGAGTGATGTAGGTGTCAAGAAAATGTAACTGCTTCGAGGGATAACTAACTCCCTTTAGTAACTTGCTTTCCAGTTTAGCTTTAAACAGCTCTTTGAGTGTTCCTTTGCAAGCAAGCAAACTCTCCCTTCAATTGCTGGAAATTTAAAATGGGCTGAAGTCACAGAGTGCACAGAAGAAACAGATCAAGTTGCAACTCCCTAATCAAATTTAAGCAAGTTTTTTGGGAATATGCATAATCAGAAAGCAATAGTATATAGGGGAGATAAAAGCAGTAATAGAGAGGCACAGCAAAAGTGGGGGGATTATAATTAATTTTTGTATTGATCACAGTTGCAACTTGGAATTATTTTATGTAATTTAATTCAAGGTATTTAGCATCTTTAAAAGAATAAACATCTCTGTTTTACCATGGGTTTTTTATGTAGTCTTAAAAGATCTGAATCTCTATTTGGGCTTGTTCAAAGGCAGTGCATTTACTAGACACTGACTTCACCAGCAACATAGAGTCTACAGCCCTGTGGGTGTGTGGGGTACTGCTTTGGTGACTGTCAGGAATGAGGCAGAAAAACAAGTCCTACAAAGCAGTCTCCCCATGTTAAATGTCTGACTAGGCCCACTCTTCAAATAGGAAAAGCGTGGGGATTCAGAAGCTGAAGAAGGTTGGGAATCACCCTCTTTAAGTCCAATCAATGTTAGTGTTGGGGAAGGTGGAAGAGTGCATGTATACAGTGAAAACCAACAGTGCCACCTTGTGTGGGTGGGACAGGAGAGTTCGTCTACGAGGAGGCGAATGTCCCCCGGTGTGTCCCCAGCTCCTCCACCTCGGGACTGGGAAAAGCCTCTGGCCAGCTAGGGAGAGGGCAAAGGGAAGGATGAGGTCCCTTTAGACCTGCAGGAGGGAGGTGTTTGCTGCCCCACTTGAAAGGCAGAGGTGGTGGGTATGTTAGGGGCATAGCCTGACAGGGGAAGAAGGACCTACATAAAAGCAGGTTGCTCAGTTTTTGCTTTTGTAACTTCAGCAGCTAAAGTAACGTCTGGGGGAAGAGAGGGTAATGTGAATTGTTTCCATATAGGAACGGTAAAAGTGCTACTAAAAGTCTGGTGTTATGCAACCTTTCAGGGGTAAAAAAGAGATGATTAAGATTTAGACTCAAGCTGTGGTCAAGGGTTGCATAACACTGAAAAAAAATTTATGAGACTTAGGGAGATGAAAGCCTTCCATGGGGGACAAAGAAGTTAGGTCCCTGCAGATCAAGTGGAGCAGGTCTCCTGTGTGACTGATGCCACGTTGTTTCTCAGCCTGGAAAGATAATGCTTAAATGCAAAGAGAGCCTTTGGGGAAAATAGTATTTGCTTTACTCTAGGTCCATGATAAGTATGCAAAAGAGGGTGCCAGTTGCGGAGTAGGGTTAATTTTATTTTTTTTAGCACAAAGTAAAGCAGTGTAGGTTGGGTGTAGCCTTAGGCAATGCAGGCTGGTCTGGAAATACTTGTGTCTGTGCAAAAAGGAATCTTCAAATAAGGTATGAAAGTGAAAATATTTACAAAGCAAAGATATTGCTAAAGGAACCCT
The DNA here is from genome assembly GCF_009650955.1 of Corvus moneduloides. Classification (NCBI taxonomy): domain Eukaryota; kingdom Metazoa; phylum Chordata; class Aves; order Passeriformes; family Corvidae; genus Corvus; species Corvus moneduloides. The sequence goes on along the minus strand of NC_045488.1, from coordinate 2,269,401 downwards.
TCTCCAGCTGTATTTGGGGCTTCCTGGAGAAGGGACAGGGTCTACAAAATGTTAAGCGCATTTAGGTACCATTGCAAACAAAACAAGAAGAATTATATGTGACATATCTACCATGCAGGCATCATATACTGAGAACTGAAAACAGTCATTTACCAAAAAAAAAGTCAAATGGATTTAAAATTTATGAGGCTTAAAATTCCCATTTTCTGAAGGTCCATACAAACTGACTTTCAGGAACACATAATTTTTTCACTAGTTCCACCTGATAAAAGTGCTGATGAACTGGTTTTGATCATGACTTAATCAGAAACAAAATTTTTAAAAAAAGTTGAGATAAACCAAACACAAATTAAAATAGTCCTTTCTAAAGGGATGATGATACATATTTGTTCATTAGCAAATTGGGAGCTATGCCTTGTTTGTCACTGAGGACTTGAGACTTGAATTTACTGGAGAGTTGCTGTGAAAAGAATGCTGATACTTAAAATACACATAATTATTTTACCTCAGTAACTACTTGTACAAGAGACTTTCAGTAGTAGTTCCTTTAGAGTTGCTTATATTTACATATATATGCAAGAACATGAATAATATTCCATTATCCTCAACTCTGTGTGTAAATTAGTGCTGTCAACTCTCTGCTTGCCAAGAATATACAACCATTATGCCATACACCCTACCTATAACTGTGAAACCCTATTTACATTAGGGGTGATGAGGAATTTGTTAGGACAGCAGATCAAGAACAGTTGTAACAGTGTTGTACTAAATGAGGGATCTCCTTTTAGCAGGAACATTCCTCAGACACCTTGTCTGTCTCCTGTAAGAACATAAACAGAGGCAGAAGAGATGTTGGAAGCCTATATATCAAAAGATAAGTTTAAAATATTCCCAGGAGGGATCAGTGTGTAACAAAGGAGACTTTCTCAGCACAGGAAATGGCATGGAAAGACAATGGTTTTCCTTTTTTTCCACTTACTATGGTAAGTAGGTTTTTTTTTAAAAAAAAAATTTGTTTCAATCATTTTATACTCAAGAGTCTTCCTAGGGAAAAACTTAAAAATTTTTCAACAGAGTTTTGTACACCAAAGAAATTCTACTTTTTAATTCCAGTTCACCCCGTCAGGTCTCTTAACAGCTCTTTGTGGCATTGTTCTTCCATTTTTATTATTGTTCTTTGAAGACAGAAATACTGAGTAATTATGTGTGGGACTTTTATAAACGGAGGCAAGACTCCCATAAAAATCCTGACACGAGCAACTGAGCTAAACAGAATGTTCTACACTGGAGTTGTGGTGTGAGGGAGACAGGGCAAAGCTGCCATAGCTCCTCCAGGCTTCTAGCCAGACTATGCCTCAGTGCAGCCTTAATACAAAACACCTCTTCATCTCTGGGTGTGTATGGACTGTGCAGTTCTGAGCCTTTATTGCAGCACCCATTGCATGACTCTGGACGTTACTGATACAAAGCTGCGTACGTTGGGCTGTGGTGGGTCGATCTTGGCTGGCCATCAGGTGCCCACTAAATTGCTCTAGCACTCTCCTCCTCAGCAGGATGGGGTGGGAGAAAATACGATGGAAAACACTCATGCATCAAGATAAAGGCAGCCGAATAAAGCAATGACTGTGTGTAGAAGCCAAGGAAAACAGATTTACTCTCTATTTCCCATCAGCAGGCAATGTCCAGCCACTTCCCGGGAAGCAGGGCTTCAGTACACATAGCAGTTGCTCTGGAAGACAAATGTCATAACAAATTCCCCTCTCCCCCCTTGCCTCTCCTTTTTCTTGGCTTTTACTGCTGAGCAGATGTCATACAGTATGGAATATCCCTTTGGATAGTTTGGGTCAGCTGTCCTGGCTATGTCCTGTCCCAAGATTTTGCCCACCCTCAGCCCACTGGTGAGAGGGGAATGTGTGAGATACAGCTGTGATGCTGTCCCAGCAAACACCAATGTGTTATCAACACCTTTCCAGCTACCAGTACAGAGCACAGCACTGAGGGCTCCTGTGGGGAAAACTGACTTCACCTCAGCCAGACCCATGGGCCCAAAAGGCATGCAAACTTGGGGAGGTAGCAATTGAAACAGCTAGTAGATTATTCAGAACAAGTAGGCAAACTGTGTGTAAGAAAGTCAGCAATTCCTGTTACATCCACAGGCCCATCAGCACAGGAATTCGGTGTCAGCTGCTTGGTGCCATAATACTGCTTTAGGGAGCATAGGATTCCAGCACTTGAGATGCTCTGTGCAAAGCACAGTCAAACAAGGGATCTTGTAACCTGAACATGGGAATTGCTGCCCTTCATCCTGTGGAAGTGAGAGCTGTAAAATGTAATGACAGCAATATCAAGTAAACATTAACTGTTCCAGCGGTGATTATTATCACAAATACCAAGATATTTATCTAATTATGGTTAATGTGTGAACAGAATTACATCTCTTATCAGACCTCTGGACATGCCTTTCTACCTTCATCTGTAGGTTATTGGGGTGTTTTGCAGTGTCTTTGAGCTTTCTCCAAAATCTCAGGTGTTACCAGCACCTGCTGTGACAGTCATGAGGACAGACAAAAGAGAGTCCCAGCAGCTCATAAGGAGTTTACTTTCAAAACCCGTATTAGTACAGGTCAGTGGGTCAGCAACCAGAAGCCACCATTCTGAATTCATTGCAGAGGACTGAATGGCTTTCCTTATATAATAGATGTTTATATAATATTTGGTTACCCTTTTAGAAATGCTTTTGTACTTGTGGTTAGTGAAATGATTAAACTTTGTCCAAATGATAAATGCTTTTTTCCTCTTTTAAAAATATTGTTTATCAGAGAGTGTCCAAAGGAGGCAACCAAAATGGTGGAGGGTCTGGAGGCCTTATGAGGAGAGACTGAGGTCACTTGGTCAGCCCGGAGGAGACTGAGGGAAGACCTCGTTGGGGTCTTTGACATCGTCCCAAGGGGAAGCAGAAGCGCAGGGATCAATCTCTTCTCTCTGGTGACCAGTGACAGGACTCGAGGAAACAACATGAAGCTGAGTCAGGAGAGGTTTAGGTTAGATCAGGAAAAGGTTTGAGGGTGGTTGAGCACTGGAACAGGCTCCCTGGGGAAGTGGGCACAGCACCAAGCCTGAGAAAGTTCCAGAAGTGTTTGGACAATGCTCTCAGGCACATGGTGTGACTCTTGGGGTGTTTTGTGCATGGCCAGGAGTTGGACTGGATGATTCTAATGAGTCTCTTCCCACTCAGCGTGTTCCATGATTCTGTACTTGGTCTGAGGTGTCTCAGCACAGGTTAAGTGGTGATTTTGGGTCCAAATCCTTCAGGATTCAAGAGCCTTCAGTTCACGATGAATGTGGGGATCTTCTTAATGTTGGGGGGGTACTGAAATGTTTGGAAAAAGACCATACAAGATTTTAAAATCAGAAATGGTGTGGCCAGCAGGATTAGAGCAGCGATGATTCCCCTGGTCACACTGGTGAGGTTGCAGCATAAATCCTGTGTTCAGTTCTGGGGCCTTCACAGCAAGAAGGACATGGAGGTGCAGAAGGGTCTCCAGAGAAGGGCAGTGGAGCTGATCAAGGGTCTGGAGCACAAGTCTTGTGAGGAGCATCTGAGGGAGCATTCAGCCTGCAGAAAAGGAGGCTCAGGAGGGACATTATTGCTTTCTACAACTGCCTGAAAGGAGGATGCAGCCAGGTGGGAGTTGGTTTCTTCTGCCAAGAAACAAGTGATAGGGTGATAGGAAACGGCCTGAACTTGCACCAGAGGTTCAGGTTGGATATTAGGAAAAATTTCTTTACGGAAAGGGTTGTCACTCGCTGGCACAGGCTGCACAGGCAAGCGGTGGAATCACCATTGCAGGAGGGATTTAAAAGATGTTCAGATGTGGCACTTGGGGACTCGGCTTAGTGGTGTACTTAGCAGTGCTGTGCTAAAGGCTGGCCGTGAAGGTCTCAGAGGACTTTCCCAGCCGAACTGTTTGTGCGATGCAGTGATTCAGCGGCTCACTGAGGGCGGCTGCTGTGAGGCGCCCCGGCGGCCATGGCGGCCCGGCAGCCCCCGCGTCGCCGTGGCAACGCACAAAGCCTCGGCGCGCGCGCCCTGCCCCGGCCTCGAGCGGCGCTCTCGCGAGACTTGGCGCGGCGCGGCGCGGCGAGGCCGAGGCGGTCGGGGCCCGTTTCAAACCGGCGGTCGCGGGGCCGCGGCCCGGCACGAGATGGCGGAGAGCGACAGGGCGGAGGCGGCCGCGCCGCGCCGAGCCGAGGAGGCGGCCGGCCAGGCGCCACAGCCGCCGCCGCAGCAACAGCAGCAGCCGGCGCCGCAACAACAGACGCCGCAACAGCCGCCGCAGGATGAGGAGGCGGCGGCGGTGGCCGCGGCACCCGGGAGCGGCGCGGGCAGCGCTAATGGCGTCAAAATGTGTGTGAGGGCAGGGCCGGGCGGGCGGCGGGGGCAGCGCGGCCGGGGGTGCGGCGGGAGGAGGCGGCCGGACCCCTCCGCCCCCTGGGCTCCTCCCCCGCGGGGACGGGGCACGGCCGGGGCCGGGGCGGCGGGGAGCCCCTCCCGCCGCGGGAGCGCGGGGAGGCCGCGGCCCGGGCGCGGGGCGGGCGGCGGTGCTCGGTCAGCGGCCGCTGAGGGCCGGGCGCTGCGAGGCCGCCCCGCAGGGCAGGGCTGGGCTCCGAGCCCCGGGCTGTGGTACCTGGCGGGCCGGTTCCCACGGGATACTCTTCCAGCAGTGTTCCGCATCGTTTCTGGTGCCGTTTTACGTTTCTGCTGCTGGCCGAAGCGATGTTATTTGTAAAGCCGTTGAACTAGTCTTTGTTTACGTGAGAATGGGAAGACAGCCCTGTAGTAATGTACTTTCTAATCAAACCCCCCTCATGCATGCAACGAAGTTTTCTTGGGAACGGTAACGTTTTCATACACAGAGTATGTAAAATTGTGCCTTGTAGAATAGGTCTAAAAGGAACTTAGTATAAGGGAGCTGGAACTACCAGCTCTCTGGAACAATACCATGAATAACTTTGTGTGCGTGGTTGTTCTTGGTGTCAGGCTTTGAGGGTTGTCACTCCTCACATGAACTAGGTTTTGGCTTCAGATCGTTGGAATTTCAATATCTCTTCCAATCTCATTCAGATCTTGGAGGGAAAATACGTTTACAGTAGACTTACTGTTACAGTACATCAAAGCTGTTGATGTCTGTGAAGTTTTGACATGTTCTAAGCAGCCCTGCTCTGATACTGTTGTGTTTAAAAAAATGCATGTGGGATCGACTTCAGTATAAAGCTGGAGAAATAAAAATGTACTTCATGCCTTTACTTGATTCCCTGTGACATTTAGTTTAGTTTGCAAGCTTTAAATTTCACTTTACTGTAAAATAGAAGTTGTGGATTTGGTTTTTTTTCCCTAGTCTGGCCCTCAACTTCCAAATTTCACAGATTAAAATGGAATTTTCACAGGAAGATTGTCACCCTTTTGCCCCTCTAGGTGTATAAATTTTATTGTCTTTGGAGGTTGCTGCTCTTGAAATTAGGTAATTTCTCTGTATCCCTCTTGTCAACAATGTCTTCTTTTCCCTCCAAAACCTCACAAGCAAATGAAAAATCCCAGTTATTCTGCATAGTAGAAGTCACAACTTGAAGTTTGATAGTGATGGGGAGTTCTTGGAACAGCGATACCAAGCTTATTCTTTCATATACAGTTTCTCGTCTTCCCCCAAACAGGTGTACAAAAGATTAAGCTGTCAGTGTGTAGATGAAATGTACTACTTTAAAAAAAAGTATTTCATTAACTTGTTTTGCTTAGCACTCATTAAATTGGAGAGAAATCTTGGCCCAGTTTGCACACTTCCTTTAGTTTATTGTATTGGGCAGTGGAACTGTTCAGCACAACAAAGCTAAACTGATCTATGTGCTTTGGAATCACATGCTGTGAACTTCTTCCATTTCTGTCTGCTGATCTTATTATGGACACTTGAGAGGAGTAAAAGTTTGTTTTAAAAAATCAAGTTTTAGGGCTTTCATGTTGATGTATCTTGTGCTTATTATTTTTAGGCTTCTAGTTTTGCATGTGGAAAGCTTGGCTTTTGTCTCCAAAACTTTATGGAAAGCTTTTTTTTTTTTTTTTTTCCAGAAGGTATAATTGGCCTTTCAAATCAATGAGCATACGTACTTTTTTTTTTTAAGAACTAATTGTAGATGTCTTTTTTCCAATCCTAGGAATGGTGATGGTCTGTGATTTCAGAGGCAGATACGAATTTCATCAGTGAAATGTGTATCTCATGCAAGAGGTAGAGACTAGAAAGTACTGTAGTTTTTTCCCCATGAAAATTATGGCAGTTCATAATTTCTGAGTCTGTTTTTTCTGTGGTCTGTAGGTGACTAATGCGACAGTGCTTTGAATGTATTATTTGATTGAAACTATTTTTAATATTCAAGGAGGAGGGTAAAAGGATCTGTGCCTCTGGCTTGTTCACTGGCCTATGTTGGTTTTGGCAGATGAGTTTTGCAAGAAGGATTGTTTCTTTAATTAATCCTCTATTTTCAGCAGACTGGCTGTGATTCCCAGACTAAGTGAAATGTCGCTTTGTTTTGCAGATTTAGAAGTTTAAACCAAGCTTGTATCTTCTGTGCTCTCTACTGATTTGTACAGCCAGGTCTTGCAGAGCCTGTGGATTCCATATTTGAGACCTGTCTTGTCCTGTGCACTGCCCTGAGCACCAAGGGGCTGTTTCGTAATCCTTTAAGCAGGAAAGAGCTTAAAAGGCTGAAGAGAATCCATTGCTCTAATCCTAAAACTTAAGGAAGAACTCAGATTTTTACTGGGAGTCTTGTTGGGCAGGAGTTTTGCATTTCTAAATGGGATTGGATTGGAAGGAACTGATCTGATCTTTGCCTCTTCTCTCTGGCTGCCTCCAGTGCCTGCATTGTTCCCTCCATTTCACTTCGCTACACAGCCATACAAGAATTACGTTGTCACGCAGACAGGATGGTGTGGAGGAGGGATGATGCAGAGGGAAGTTGGAGGATGCTTGAGCCAGATAACGTGTTGTTGACTTGAAATGTTTTAAATTTTACAAATACTTGCCCCGGGGGAGTATCCATGCATTTCCCACTTGCTAATCTTCTCTTAAACCACTTGTAAACACAAGGGCTGTGAAGTTAATACCATATGACTATTTCAAAATTGGGGGAAAAGTCGTGGCAAAAATATGGATGTATTTGAATGTACTCCTCCCTGAAAAGTGCCCAAGCTTGAGTAGATAATACAATTAGCTTCATGAAAAGCTCCTTGCATGTGCTTTTGAGTGCAGGACTGCCACTTACTCACTGTTTTGTTAACTGTGCAGGGAGCTGAAAATTTGTCAGTTAATCAAAATCACTGATTTTGCCATATGTTGTGGTTGTAAAACTGAAATGCCTGTTTTGGCTAATTTTCCACCAGAAACCTTCCAAACAAAGTGTCTAAATGAGATAAAACCTAAGCCTTCTGAAATGTAGGAAATATAGTAAAGATAGTGATGTAATTTAAGAAGGAGGGTTCACAATCACTCACTTCTGTCAGTCCTGTAGGACATAGCCTTCTAATTGTTCTTACTCATGACGCTAATGCTGGCTTTTTAAAATATACGTTTGTGTAAAAGTACTTTTTAAGTTTCTCTTTAGGTAGATAGTGATGTGTCCTTGAAGATACTAAGTAATCTGTTTAGTGGATCACATTTGTGTGGCTTTATTCAGTGGATTCTTTCAGTTCAGCAGTTCTCCTTTTTAGGAGTAACAATTCAGGCACCTCGAGCCTCTGTTAGCATGCTAAATGACCTTGTGATAGTAACAATATCAGGAGCGCTGAAGAGTTATGGATATTTCTTCTAATTCTGTTAAAAGTGTATGCTCTTACTGAAGTTGAGATTTGGGCTGCCTTAAAAGAGAAGCAGCAAATTTTCTTGCATTTTCATCTAAAAAATAAAAAGATTTTAAAAGGATATTTTTGGTGCTGTTGGTGAATTTTTGAAAGACTGAGGATCAGGCATTTATTTTGTTGGTTTTGGTGGATCATAGCTGGTTACTTAATTAGCCTTAGATTCATAGCATGGCTTAATAAGCTGTTTCCTATGCATTTAGCAAGTTTTCAAATTCTAGTAGTGTTAAACAGTGAAACTGAAAAAGTGTTTGTTGTTCTTCATTGAATTTTAATTTCTGTCTAAAAGCAGTCTGGCACAAATTGTGAATAAAAGTTGTTTATGGGGTAGATAAAACATAATTTGATATAAAACCTACTGGAATTGATTTGATATATTATTATTCCATTGAGTGAAGCATCCTGAGCTGTTTCAACTCTAAAGCTTAGACTGTTTCTACTCTCACTTCTGTGGTGAATATCCTGTAACTTGGCCAAGTGTGGTGTGAAAATTACCAAAGCACCAAGGCATGGGTGCTATAGCTGATTTTTCACTCATTCTGTTTTGGCATTTGTAGTAGTTTCATAGTACCATCTTTCTGAGTCTTGACAGACAGGATGTGCTGGCACAGGTTGCCCAGAGTTGTGGATGCCCCATTCCTGGAAGTATTAAAAGCTGGATGGAGCCCTGAGTAAGCTGACCTCGTGAAAGGTGTCCCTCCCCATGGCAGGGGCTTGGAATTAGATGATCTTTATGGTCTTTTCCAACCCAAACCGTTCTAGGATTCTATGATTCTGTGAAATGAAATGTGAATTAGTAAGATGTACTTTCTTTACTTAATATTGTAACATTTTTTTGTTCTCAATAAACCAGTGTATTTTGGAATTGCACTGGTAGCATGAATTTATTTTTCCTAATTTGCAAAAGCAGCATTTGACATCCTGGGAGTTCCAGTAGCATAGGAGATAGTCAGTTATATAGGTAGGAAGTATGATAATCTAATGATCTAACACAAGACTAATAGTGTTTTTGTTTGGATTTTTATTTTTTAATGTAGGGATAATGATGAGACAGCAAAAGAAGGGAAAGCACCTGTGAAAGAGAAGTACGTTGCAAAACCGAAGGCAATCCCTTCTCTTGGAAACAAGAATAGATTCCACCCCTATGCAAAGGAGAAGAATGCAGGCTCTGGAGACAAGAAGGCTGTTAATCGCAATAGAGTTTTTATTAGCAACATCCCATATGACATGAAATGGCAAGCTATTAAAGACCTGATGAGAGAGAAAGGTAACTCGCTCCTTATAATACACTTCGTACAGACACGGAGAGGGCTTAAATGCAACGGAAGTGTCCTTTGAGCCACACAGATTTGATTTGACTCTTTTTGTTTTGGCCTTTACTTGGTACATCTATCTCCCTTCCCCCTCTTTCATCCGAGACAATTGCATTGCAGGGTAGGCTGGGTAAATGAAGTGCTCACAATCTTCTGCCATTCTGGTGTGACAGTAGAGAGTATATGCATGACCTCATGAGTTCTTAAAGAGATTGTGTTTTGTCTAGTTGTAGTTCTTGTAGATTTTTTTTTCTCTAAGGGCTATTGTATTTAAGCAACACATCAAGTGTGTTAACCTGAATAATAAGGGATGTCTTTCAAAAGTTGTTTTGTATTTCTTTGGTGGAATCTGGCTGTGGCATTAACTTGGTCTGCATTGTCACTACTGCCATGACTGTTTGTCTGGAGCTTTGTATTAAAAGCTTGTTACTATTGTTGCAGCTCTGATAGAGAAATCTGACTACCCCAAAAATTTTATATTAAATTTGGGGTAAAATAATGATAATATATGGATTTTGTAAAAAGTTAGTTCTGTGTTTTCCTTGAAAAATTGATTCTTCAAAAGTAATGCAAAGCACACTTGGCTTTTAGGCTGTGAAAAATGCCAGACCCCCCTTCTGTAACTGCTGGTTTATCTGTTGTAAGGTGACGTGACTATTTGATTGGTTTATTTACTGAAACTTCCTACTTTAGAAAGTGAGTCGCTTGCTGTGAAATATTTGATGTGTAAATTTGGTTATTATTGAAGGCAAACTTTTGATTGAAGATATTCAGGTAGAAAGTCACCTTAAAACAGGTGTTGTGAGTAGGATGATAAATGTAACACTTTTCAGTGAACGTTGACGTTTCATTTGTTAGGTTAAGGGACTGTGTATATCTGAATTTGTTCACCAACTATATCATACTGGCCAAAATATGATCTGTAGTATGAATTAGGTTAAATATAGTTGTTTGTTTTTAGCTTTTGAGAATGTGGCTGCTGCATATTTCTGAAAACTAGCTAAATTATATAGCCATTGACAGGAGGTATGTTGGTCTGGTTTTGATTGTTGGTGAATAATAGGCGATTCTCTGTAGACTTGTGCACAGGGGCACAGTAAAGAAAGATACTGGTGTTTAAATGCATTGTCTCTTGGTATTTTCCCTTTGTATGTCTTATGTAGTTGGTGAGGTTACATACGTGGAGCTGTTTAAGGATGCTGAAGGAAAATCAAGGGTAAGTGCCGTGGGCAACAATCTGCTAGAGGTTTAAAAGTTCCTCAGCAGTTTTATTTTTGTATAATACCTGTACCAGTTATTGGAAAGTAAGTTTCATTTTTACACTGATTTTCATTAAGGTAGCCTTGAGGATTCTGTATTAGAAGTAGTCTGACACCTTCATGCAACTCACACTAGCTGGTTGTAAGGGGCAAAGTACTTCTGTAAACGTTAACAAATGGCATTTACTTAATTCTTCTTTTTAGCCAGCACCTTTGTCTTGGTACAAATCTGTTTCATATAAAGGACGTTCAATAAACCAATCATTTTATTTAAATTTTGTTAGCATAGTATTCTCTTCTTGGGGCCAATAAGTATAAAATGTTAGCTAAGAATATACTGGGTGAAGTGCCTGATTTCACAGCTTTGCAGGGTTGGTACTTTTAAACACTGGGTTAATGTATTTACTTTCTTAAAACTAAATGGATGGAGATGGTTGGTAGCCAACAGAGTGCCTGCAATGAGGCACTAATAGTGAAGATTGTTAAAGCTCCTCTGTCTTCTTAATAATAGTCAAAAGTTTGGCCAATAGCAGCTCCAAACCTGCAGTGAGAACGTGAGAAATGCAGGTTTGAGTCTCAACTGAGGTTGTATCAATTGTTGTAAATTACTTTCTTTAATACTTGTTAAAACTAAAGCATGCTGTCAGCTTTGCTATACTTAAAGAAATCCTCAACTCTTTGCTTTATTAGAAGGATTCTGGTGCAGTCAATAAGGTTATTTTCTTATAAGGTAATTTCTCAATTATGCTGTAGTACTGAAGAGGTATGCAGACTGCTTGTTCATTGTACTGGTGTACTTGATGTAGGTAGATGTGAATTTTGTAGTTAGTGGACAGCTTTTAATGACATGATGAGTGTCTTGATTGGTTTTTGGTTATGTTTTGGGGTCATATTCTTTCCACCCTTTCCCTCCCACCTCCTCTTCCCAATTGTCCTTACATGGATCTGTGTGGCATTTTTCCAATTCTGGTTTGACTCAAAGAGTGTAAGAGACAGTGTATTCTCTTGCATTTGAAAGGTATGTATGTTAAGAAAGTAGCAGAAATTCAGATTGGCTACCACTAAAGAGCATGTACTATGGATTTTGAAGCTGAAAATAACTTGTATAGTTACTTAACAGTGAGCTGGGATCTTTAACTGGAATCTTCATTGCTCTATCATATGTGCTGACTGACTTCTTGTTTTTTTGCTTGTTTTCTCTTTACATATGATGACAAATCTCGTGGATATAGGGTTGTGGGTAAGTTTCTTTTTTTATGTGTGTAGAAGCACACTGCTATCCAAACATTCTATTAGTTTTGGCGTTTTAAACTTTATTTTAATACTCTAAATGTTTTGGTCTCTTTCTAAGTGTGGTTGAATTCAAAGATGAAGAATTTGTTAAGAAGGCATTAGACACTATGAACAAATACGATCTTAGTGGAAGACCCCTGAATATTAAAGAGGTATGTTCATTGCTGCTGTTTTGAATTTGAAATAGTGAAGATACTAAAGCTGCTGAGATGACCATGCAGTGTTCTGAGAATCTTAGATGTGTAATTTCCAATTTCATTTTTTGTGAAATTTTCATAATGTGCTGAACTGCCTGTTGGGTTGCAGAAGGTTGGATTTTATGCTAAGTAAACTGACAAAAAGCGTGTCCTAAAGTCAAAATAATCGAATGATGTTTTTTGTTAAAACAACTTCATATTCTTACCTTAGCATCATCAGGTCTTTTCCAAACTAAGTAATTCTATGTTTACATTGCTTACCTGCTTCAAAATATGACACAGAACGGGCTAATTATTAAACCAGTACAAATGTGCAAAAATGGGGCTGGAAATAGAGAAGTTGTGCTGTCTGGGAAGTGAAATAATGTCAACATTCCTACTGTAGTGCTGTAGTATATGATGGTGTCTGATGCAGTTCTTGTCCTGTTACAATTTTAATAATGGTATTAATAAATAATACAAAACCACCACCTAATTAAATTAATTCAATTCTTGGAGGAAAGTGCTAGACTGACAGTCCTTTAGCTTGAAATCTTTTCTACTTGTCCATAGGCTAGGTACAGCATGTGAAGTGGCAGTGCACGCTTCCTCAACAAGTGCTTTGCCAATATGCCTCAACCCTCATCTGAAAGGACCCACCTCTAGAGGTGAGGCAATAAGGTCTCCATGCTAATTCAGTTCTTGATCCCTCTGACATGGACAAGCATATTTATTAGTTGATAATTTTGATGGGTTTGTGCAGAATTTCAAGTAGTACCATTTTGTTTGTTGCCAGTCCTGTTGTTGATTGTTAAGTGGCTTTATTTGTGCCCTTCTCAGGATCCTGAAGGGGAACATGCTCGGAGGGCACTCCAGCGGGGAGGAGGACAGTTCCCAGGAGGACATGGACCTGATGCAGCACCTGGAATGATGAATTTACCACCTTCTATTCTCAATAACCCCAACATTCCTCCTGAGGTTATCAGTAATTTGCAAGCAGGCAGGCTTGGATCCACAATTTTTGTTGCCAATGTAAGCTTAAAACTGTATGTTATAACTTTAATGTTTGATCTTTCTAAGACATCTTTTACCTGTGTAGTTCAGTTTTAATATAAAGAGGAGACTGGAAATTAGTTCACAATTAGTATATCCAATTGAAAATGTTGGACATGTGTTCAGATTTTGGACATGGAAAGATACATTAAACTCTTGAGACTGACATGCCCTTTTAATTACTGCACAGTCATTTGTTGATTCAAAAATATTTTATACATCTTTATCTATTTACAACTGCATTTCTTTTTTATTAAATATATTCTTTAGTTTATCTTGCTGGTTACTTTAGACTAACATAATAAAGTTCCAACAAATATAATGGTTTGAGTTCTTTATTAGCACAAAAAGCTACTGTATTTATATGAGGTCTCGTGGAAGTACAGCTGCCTTTCTCAATGCTAGTATGTTAATTAAAGTAAAATACATGTACATAGAATAAATAGTTGACTTTTTGGACTGTGGTGCAGTGTGTGTATATTACAAAATCTCAACTATTTACAATTATCAAGCATTTCGTCAATGAAAAGTTAACAGCAATGCAGAAAATCTCTTCCAAATGTAATGGCAGAACAGAGATGTGCGCTGAAATCTCTGATGTATTTCTGTGTTTAAGCTTGACTTCAAAGTTGGCTGGAAGAAACTGAAGGAGGTATTCAGCATTGCTGGAACTGTGAAGCGTGCAGACATCAAAGAAGATAAAGATGGCAAGAGTCGAGGAATGGGAACAGTTACCTTTGAACAAGCAATTGAAGCTGTTCAAGCAATATGTATCCTTGGTTTTGAAAAATAATTGATCAAATATTGATTAGTCTTTAATGGTTCTGACAGCGTAGTTTTGCAAATGGTGCTTATTTGCCTTGTAGCTACCATTTAGGGACTAGAGTGTAATACTGTGCAGATTACATTTGTAATGACTGAATTTACTACTAAATTCTAAACGTTCCTGATGATGTTGAACAGAATTAAAATATCTGGGAGTGTGACAGTTGTGAAACTAATGTACCTAACAGCTTGTATTGCATCTTCTGGCCCTTGAGTTGGGTTTCTAAAGACAAGATAGGGAAAGATAAGACTCACAGTAATTGTACAGAAATAAAATAAGTTATTAGATCGATTCTTCATAAGTAGTTAAATTGCCTTCGTAAGATTCCTTGACTTGCATTTCTTCAGCTATGTTCAATGGGCAATTCCTGTTTGATAGACCCATGCATGTAAAAATGGTAAGGTGCTTTCATTTCTTTATATGTCTCTGCAAAACCTTGACAGGATCATAGCATAATATCCTTGTTTTTTATCAGGATGACAAATCAGTTCCTCATGAAGACTTCCGTGTTGTGGACAGCAAAAGCGCACAATTACCTCGTGAGTGCACGCTCGATTTTCTACTCCTTGCACTTAATATATGGTGATCCATGTTTTGGCACAATTTAGTAGTACTTTGCTTACTGTGGTCTCTATGATACAGAGGAGAGTCTCTCTTCTGATCATACTTCTTTTTTTGTTTTTGAGGTGGTCTTGGTGGCATTGGTATGGGACTTGGACCAGGTGGACAGCCCATCAGTGCAACACAGCTGAGCATGGGTGGCGGAATGGGGAGCATGGGTCCAGGAGGTGAATCCATGTTCTTCATTTTTAAGTTGTACAGAGCTATAAGTTTACAATTGTCATGTCTGTATTTGGAAGAATGACAGACTTTTGACAAAGCATGCATTGTATAGTGTGCTTTTGAGATTTTAATTGTGTCTGAATTTTTAAAAATCCATTAGGATGTACTAAGTGTTGTTTATCTTTTTGATTTAAAGGTATGGGAATAGACGGCCCAGGATTTGGTGGAATGAGTAGAATGGGAGGCGGTACGTGCAATGAAGTTTTTTGCATTAAGTATTTCTTTAATACTGTATAGAAAACGCTTTTCCTTATTTTATAGGACTTCCTGGCTTTCGTGGAATGGAAGGAATGCCTAACATGGGAGGATTTGGAGTCAACCGAATGGGAGGTAGTTGAACACTGTTCCTGTACACTTACTAGTTTGCTAATATTTATTTATTAAAAGCTCTCCGTTTAGGGGTTGGTAATATAGATGAGTTCAAAGGAGGTAGTTGCGTGAGTGGAGGTCTAGGAACTGGGAGGAGCGTTGAGTGTGTAATAGGTGCCTGTGACTTGTGTGTTAGACTCACTTCTATTTAAACAAGCAGCTGTGAAACAAGTGTTGTAGGAGCATCAACTTAGAAGTAAATGACAGAATATTCCTGGGTTTTTGCTTTGTTCTCTACAGAAATGTTCCGTGGTGGAATGGGAGCAAACATGGAAAGAGAATTTGGTCGTGGTGACATGGCATTGAACCGTGGTTTTGGAGAGTCTTTTGGAAGGATGGGTATGGTAACTGTTAAATTTTCTGTGACATAGTATTGGAAGAGTTTTGCTAGAAGAAGAGGAAACCTGGTTTCATTTGGTCATCTTCTTCTGTCCCTTCTTCCCCAGTCATTACTGTAAGGATGTCATCTGAGTGTTCATTACAGCCACCACTTAAGGCAGAGGTTCAGGTGTGGAGGTAAAATAGAAACGGAATAACTATTTGAGGAAAGCATTTACCTTCATACTGTTTAATTTGTGGGGTATTAAATCTTTGGGATGTTGAATATATGTTTCTGATAATCCTGAACAAGCTGTCCATGTACAGCCTTTGTAACTTCCATGAGCCCGTTTCGCAAATGCATGCTGTAGTATTGTTTTTACTGCAAATCAGGTAGCATTGGACAGGAGTGCTGAATTTTGGTACCCTCAGTTTTCGTCCTGCCTTCTGAGCTCATACAGTTCAGAGTGGTATTTGTTGGCCTCTTCTGTGGCTGAGCCAGCATTATTTTGTTTATAGGTGATGTCTTGTTGACAGTGGGGTGCCCTCGAATGAGTTACTCTTCTATCTTCAGAGGCGTGGAAGTGCTCAATAGTAGAGCCTTCTTGCCCTTTGTTACTATGCTGTTACCTGGATGAATCAGAATCATTTCAGTTGGAAAAGATCACCAAATCCAGCCTTAAACCCAACACTGCCAAGTCCACCAGTAAACCAGGTCACCAAGAGCCACATGTACACGTCTTAAATCCCTTCAGAGATGGTGACTCCACCACTTCATTGGTCAGCCTGTTTGTATGATTGACAACTCTTTCTGTGAAGCAGTTTTTCCTAATATCCAATCTAAACCTCCCTGGTTTAACTTGAGGCTATTTCATCTTGTTCTATGGCTTGTTACTTGGCAGAAGGGACTGACCCCCAACATCTCTGCAACCTCCTTTCAGGTAGTTACAGAGAGCAGAAAGGTGTCCTCCCTGAGTCTCCTTTTCTCCAGGTTGAACACCCCAGCTCCCTCAGCCATTCCTCATGAGGCTTGTACTCTAGAGCCTTGATCAGCTTTGTTGCCCTTTTCTGGACACACTCCAGCACCTCGATGTCTTTCTTGTAAGGGGCCCAAAACTGAACACGAAATGCACTATAGGAAATGGCTTTTCTTCCTCCTCCCTGTTTCTTGTACTTCTCCGTTCCCTTAATTCACCTCCTTGCAAGAGAAGAACAACTAAGAGCATAAGGGTCATCTGGGCTAAAAGTTGATTGGTTTCTTTTTTTAAAAATTTTATTAGTTGAGGCAAGTCATAGCAAAGAGTAACTGTTCTGTGCTTCTCTTCAATACTGATAATTGTATGGAAGAGGTAAGAACGTAGTGAGCTTGTCCTTTGAACTAGTCTTAATGCCTTGGAATGAATGTCTTAGAAATCAAGCGTATGCTTTCACTCTGGATACTTGCATAAACATCTGTTTCCTGAATGAAAATGCAAGGCCACTTCAGTGATAAATGTTTCTGCAAGCAGTAGGCTTTTGAGTGTTCTGGTTACATGTTGGTTTTGAAATGTATGAACATGGCCACTGTGAGACTGTTGTGGGTGTCTTTCATTCAGTAGATCCAGCAAGCTTCAATTTACAATCTGTCAGTGATCTTACCATTTGAATAGTGTCCTGAGAACTAAGCTTAGAGATTCCCTGCTTAACCTTAAATAATGGAAGGAAATTGTAGGGACTTTTAATAGCTACTGTGTTTGATCAGGGAAGGCCCTAATGTACTCCTGTTACAATATTTAGGTTAATGGTATCTTAAAAAGAAATACTGTGAAGGCATTTGGTTTTAGTAACCTTGAAATCAAGGAAGGTGTCTTTGATTGGGCTATAGTAGCAGAGTGAAATTGAGGATGTTTGATTTACAGCAGAATTGTTGACTTTTTATACTATGTAGTTCATATAAGACAAAGTCTTGAGTTCTGAGGTTGTTCTTCCCGACGTGGGAAATGGCTCATTTAGTTTTACCATGTTTGTGCTACTGGCAGACTGTCAGAGGGGAGAAAAGCTAGAAAGAAATCAGAGTAGCTTAAATCCCATAGTAGAAAGAAAAGGAGGAACTGATTTTACTTACTAGATGTTCCTATTTAGTTTGTATAATAAAGGCACATGTTAAAGTGCCCTATATAAAAGTATTTCCAGGTAATGTTGAGATCAGTGCACTTCATTAGTGTGTGCTTTGTTTTTTTCATTAACTGGTGGTTTCAGTGTATGTCACTTCATTATTTTTCTCTGTTTAGGTGGTGCAATGATTGGTGTTTTTGCAGGAGGAATGGGAGCACCTAGCATGGGCCCAGTAAGATCTGGAATGAGTAGGTTAACTTGTTTCAATAGAACATAAATGCATAGGCAATGTAACAATATGGTGTACACCTACTTGTATCAGAGGGACTTGCTGTAGTGTAGTGTCTTGCCGTTGATGGAAGTAGAACTCTGTTGCATGTGACAAGTCTAACAGTTTTCAAAGCTGTTTTGTCGAGGGAAAAGTTCAGAGGAAAACTAGCTAATACTGTCTTTCCCTTCATCTTAGATTTGGAATGGTTTCAACTTCTAGTTTGGAGGGAGAAGTGATTAAAGTAAACTTGTGTTTCAGAAAAAAGACAGGCAGAGATATTTGAGTAAACTTCATGAACCTGAACCTCAGTAATCTGTCATCATTGAAGTAAAAATCAGCTTTGAATTTCAGATTATCACCCAGTTTAATTTTGTGCAAAGCTCTAATACTGGATTTGTGTTGCAGCAATTATCTGAGTTCTCAGGCTAGGGCAGATGAGAAGCTAAAATCTTGCTAGTGCCAATCTTAAAAGCCATAAGGCTTAAAGAGAGGGTCCTTCATGAATGATCTTGATAGTTTTACTGTACAATAATTTTTAATTATGAATCCAGAAATATTATAGTATTTGAATGTTATTGCTCTTAGTTATTTATACGAAATAAATTAATGTATTTTATTCCATGTATGTACTTTTTATCTGGGCTTAAACCATGACACATAGGAAAGTTCATGCTCTTTACAGTACTTGCAGTAACTTCTGTTCTCTGCAAAAAAATGCCTTCTCTGGAAGATTTTGTAATTAAGTGTGGGTATTGACTGCATTAAGTAAAGCTGAATGTAAATGCAGGAAGCCAAATAAACAATAGTGTATCTAGTCAAATTACCTGTATCTTAGTATTGCCACAGGTATTTATTTGATCTTTGTGGTACAGGGTATCATATTTTTATTAATTAAACAAGACAGCCTTTAAATCTGAAGTCTTGTGTTCAACATTTTGCTACATTAGATGGTATGACTAATAGCTTGATGCAGTTTGGTTTTACTTTTATTTTAGAACTGACACTCTGTTTCTTGTAATACTTTGTCTTAAAATACTAGCCGTGCTACTCGATAAATCACTGTGCATGTATAAAAGTTATTGTTTATATTACAGCAGTTTTAATAAAGTTACTCTTCTCCTGACACAAGAACTTTATTTTATACCAAATTACTTGTGTGTTTATTACTAAAAGGAGATTTTATTTTATCCTTCATTTCTTTCTCTGTGTAGGTGGTGGAATGGGTGGTATGAACAATATGGCTGGAGGAATGGGAATGGATCGGATGGGTTCTGGTTTTGATCGAATGGGACCAGCCATGGGTGGAGGCCTGGACAGGAACATGGACATCGATCGAGGATTTGTGCCTGGCCCGATGGGAAGTGGCATGAGGGAGAGATTAGGCTCTAAAGGCAACCAGATATTTGTGAGAAATGTAAGCAATTAAATATATAGAAACCACAAGCTTATTTTGTGTGTATGTTTGATTATATGCTCTTTTTCTCATTGCAGTATTTTGTTACCCATAATTCTTTTTTATTCTAGCTTCCTTTTGACTTGACCTGGCAGAAGCTGAAGGAGAAATTCAGTCAATGTGGTATGTATATGAACCTTACCCCTGCTCATCTCCATGGACTTCATGTGTTACGTGGTGTTTATTAGGTAACAACACGAAGACTGACTCTGTAGAAGAGTCTGGCTAGCTTAATCTTTCTTATTTCACCCAGCTTTCTTGAGTTATATAAGTAATTTTTAGGCATGACAGAACACAAGACCAAGGTACAGTATGGGCTGTGTTGACTCTAAGTGCTCCCTTGCTATAAACTTTAACCTATTCCATTAATAAAATTACTCTTTGAAATTTTTCTTTTTTTGACATATTCCCTGGCCAGTAAGAGTATAATAATGTAGTGTTTCTTTTCAGATAAATATGTGCAGGAGCCTGGGTCTGTCCAGGTCATGCATTACTTCCAGAAATGGTGCTGCATTGAATCAGAGTTAGTAATTTTGCCAATGTAGCACTCAGGTTATTTTATGCAGGTAGATGATCCTGATTAGCATATTTGCAGGCTGTAATGTTCCCCTTTATCTTAAGAAATAACGGTTTGCTACAAATATTCAATAATTGTTTTTATCTAATTCAGAAAAGTTGGTCTTTTCACAGAAATAAGTAAAAAATAAAGCTTGGGTGTAGAAATACGTGACATGTTTTGAAAATGCATTTTCAGAACAGAGAGCTTTAACTGAATTACAGGATGACTTCTTATTTTGGATAGACAGAAAAGATAAGTAATTTAAAACATACTACTGATACATAAGGTAGTCATCATACAGCTGTTTACAGATTTGATATAAATTAGAACTCACAGTTCAACTATGAAAAATTGTAAGGTGTTGATTTTTTTTTTGTAGATGGAGGATATAGCACAACAGGTTCTTTCTTTTTTTAAGTCTCAGCCTCCTGGGCAACTTTCAGATAGTTTAGAATTTTTTTCTCATTATCTCTTTGTCAGCTAACAGACATAGTAATTATATTAAATTGCTTTTAAGAATTATAAGCAACAGATTGTGTTCATGTCAGTATCGTAAGGAATTACAAAGACTCCGTCTCCCAGGGTTCGATTTCTTTCAGTGAAAGGCCAGTCTTACATGATATTTTAAAATAAAAGGCTTTGTATTTTAGGGAAAAGTTTTTTGTTCCTAGTGACATTCTGGGGCTCAGGAGGGGTGTGCTACAACATACCATAAGCAAAAACTCATTAGCTTCAGGGAAGCGAACATTCTCAGAGGTAGCAAGACATCTTTATAGAAGTATTTCCTTGTGAGTTGAGTGTCCAGCCTCAAGGCAAATCAGCAGGAATTGAAGAGTGCCTGCTACTTTTCTGCCACTCCCAGCCTGGTAACTGTTGTTTTAAAGGTTTTAATTTTGCTCTGCAGCTTCTTAACAAAATTGTTTGATTGTGACACGTGCTTGGTATGTTTTTGTGATGAATATGGTGGACTGGATTAAGCTACAGTTCAGTTAATCCCTGTCAATATTCCCACTTCTGTCAGTGTCTGTAAATGAAACACGAACCTTTCCCTGAGTCTTATAGGGCACTTTGTTTCAAACTTGAGGTCAAATACAGGCATACTTCATCTTATGCTGATGGCAAGGAAAGATTCGAGATAGCTGATCTGGATTTGGATTCTTTACTGCTGTTTGTGTCACCTTGCCTGAATGAGTGAATGTACCATCAGTCTGAAAGTGCCAATTTCATACGTTCCCCTAGATTATACTTAAAAATGTTTTTTTATCACTTCTGAGTTCTTTAAGTTGTTAGTACACTGAGGACTTGAAATAACTGCTGTTTAACTTATTTATTCAGGTCATGTAATGTTTGCAGAAATAAAAATGGAGAATGGAAAATCAAAGGGCTGTGGAACAGTCAGATTTGACTCACCAGAATCTGCTGAAAAGGCCTGTAGGATAATGAACGGCATAAAAATCAGTGGCAGAGAAATTGATGTCCGCTTGGATCGCAATGCATAATTTAAAACTGTGTGTTCAGGAACATTCCTATGTCTGTTTAGCTTCTCTATCTTAGTAAGTCATTTTTAGTAACATTGTATGCTTACAAAAGCTGTAAAAAGGAACTTTTAAATCCCACCAGCCTTTAACAGTATAGTGTTTAATATACTGTGATACTTGTTAACTGAATCTTACTATGTTTGGTTTTTAAAGACAATTTGCCTGATTTTTGTTGTTTTTTTAGAGGCACTGAGCACCTGCAGGTCGCTATAGACTGTGGATGCTTTGGATGCTCAGTGCCTTTGGAAAATTAGGCCAAGTGTCTCTAGTCATTCAGTTTAAATGAATGGTTATACTGTTTTTAATAAAATAAGCCATTTTCTCTGTTAATCTCCAGATTGCATAGTGGGATTTATTTAGTGTTTTCTGATTTTTATTTTTCCCCTCCAGTGTGTATCAACCGTGTAATGTAAAAAGTAGATGTCTTTTTCAGAATTTCGGTTTTATATGTGTGTTGTAGTCATACTGTAATTCTTGACTCTAAAAGAAAGGGCTCCAATTAGGCTGTGATGTTTTTGTTCTACTTAATATTACTTTAATGACATGACTTAGTTCTGTATATAAGATTTAGAGCCCAATGGGAGTTTGGAGTTGTTTTTTTTAAAATTTTATTTTGACTAAATGAAGAAACTGATCTTTTTCTCCTGCTTTTATTTTTTTCATCAGCATAATCACTGATTAAAGCTAGTTACCACAGACCCTTGTAGGATTGTTTCCTATGATGCCAAGTTCATATAAAATTGATAATACAGTAAATACTAAGTACAGGACAAGACAAATTGTTCCCAATCTTTTATCTATTTTCCAGCCATTCAGGTGAACTGCCAGAAAAATAAAAACAACAGAACAGATAAGAGAAATGGCTGTGTATGTCAGACCATTGCTGTTCACTTCTATGGGTCCTGATGTATTTATGAAGGCAGATTTTATAAACCAGGGTATTCCCAAACAGAGCATATCAAATACATTGGATCCTACAATGTTAGACATAGCCATATCTCCATTTCCTGTAAAAGAAGAAATACAAATAAGTTGGCTTAATTGTATCACATGAAATTGCCAAACTGTTTTGGAGGAACAGACTGCCAGCCCTCAGTTTCTCACAGAGCACCCCTTTCAGATTTTGCATCAAAAGAACCATAGTCATGATTCAACAGAACATGGTTTTGGGTACCAACCATAAAAAGTCTCCCTAAATCACCAGCATCTGCACAGTTGCACTTAAAATTAAGCTAGACAGGCTACTATAAAGTCCAGTTATGTTTAAAATACCGAGACCTACAGTTGTGTTCTGCAGTAAAACTGTAATACTTGATCAACAACAAATAAACCAACGTAGAATACTTCTCTGAGATACTCTGAGAAGTTTTTAAATGTCTGAGCCACAGCTTTTTCAGGTAAGCTATTTATTTATTTTTAGTAAACTTAAGCTCTAGAATCTGGAGCCCAAATTTTGAGGTTACTCCTTGAATTTATCAAAATAGAATTTTCTTTTCCTAGTACCTTTTAAACACATCCATTGGCATGAACCTAAGTACTAAAATCTTTACCTTTTCGAGCCACCAGCACACTTGCAACTGTATCTGGTACACTTGTTCCTGCTGCGAGTAATGTGAGACCCATTACTGACTCTGGGATTCCCAGTGTTTCACCTGCAGTTGAGAAAAAACAGTAGAAAATGCAAGTGTGGTTTTAGTTAGGTTTTATCCAAAGAAAGTGCTTTGGACTTTGTTTGCTAGAGAAAGAATCAGTAATCATACAGTAATTTCGAATGGAATGTGTCAGCTAACTTGACTACATGTGAGGTGACTGAACCACAAAGCAGTTAAAACAAAGAGTAACAACAAAGAAATATCCTTTGTTTGTTCTTCAAGTCTCCAGTGGTCAAGACAACAGCAATTATGATTTTTTTCTTACAGATAAATAGAAGTTTAAATATGTAACAAATTACTACTCTTCCCCCCCCCCAACTTCTGGAAAATACTGTAGTCTTTCTTAAGGTTGTGGGCATCTCCTTGTTAGTGTTCAAAAGTCTCATGAAGCAATAACTCTTAAAATTACCCTCTTCAATCCCCTCAGGGGCAGGGGAAAAAGCACATTAATTTTCTTGGGCAGGACAGTCATTAAGATATTATGAGAATACTGTCTCAATTACATGCCTTTACCATTTCACTCCAACTAGAAAGTGAGTTGGAAGAATCAATGTGCAGAAATTTTTATATGACTTGTAAGTACAAGTAACCCCTTAGAAGTGTGAGTTCCTTTAGGTAAATACTCATTTAAATTAAAAAAAGTTTTAAACTGTTATTAGAAGGGCAGCTTATTTTTCCCTACTCTCTATTTTTCTTAGCCCCAAATGTCCTGTAACCATAATTTCTAACTTAAAAGACAGGGATTCTTCAAAACCGTTTTAGCAGTTGTACCATTCAGAAGCATCAGTATACTGAAGTATTTGATACCTCTAGTCAAGGTATGAATTAATTAATTTTTCTTAAACTTTTCTGTTCACTAAAAAGTATCTTAGATTTCAGCAATAAAAAATATTGACTTCTTATTTGAAATATTTTGACACATTTAATAAGAGCAATTTTATTTAAATAAGAGGCAGTACTCTAAGCTAGGTCAGCAGTGCTTGTCTATTACTTACCAGCTTAGTCTAGAGCAGCCCAGTAAATTTATGTTTGAAACTGTTTGTTGGTTTCAGAGGGACTAACATCCTGTTGCAGAATTTGTACTCCCTTTATCCTTCCATCACTCCTAATAGATTTGTAGGATGAGGGACCAACAAATCAGCTTTTATAAACCATTCAGGCTGGAAAATAATGGTTCAAACCAAGGTGAAATATGAATGAACCAGCCTTATGTACCCAACATTAGTTTCTAGCCCTCTGAAGGTTATAAGACAGAATATAAACTCAGGAGAATCTAATTTTTCTTTTTATTAGATAGATTTATCTTCTATTTAATGTGTAGGGGTTTATTTTTTTTCTGGCAACTGACCATAAAGACAGAATAGTCTTATTTTTCTAGGCTTTAGTTAATTTTGTGTATCAGTAGCAATGTGTTGCTATAAGTAGTCAAATTTTTTTGCCAGCAACAGAAAGGTGTACTGAGTTAGGTTTTGTTCTTGACCATCCCAGTGTAGTCCCCAGCTATGATACCTTTGTGACATTCTGGTAGGCTGATTATGCAATGATAGAACCTTTGAGTCAACCTTCATGAGAGCCTGGACTTGAATATAATGTGTGTGTAACTTGTAGTGTTTTAACATGTTAATAGAATATAATTTACCTAGGAGTAGTGGGCCAAAGACCCCAGCACTACCTGTGATGACTCTTGAAAGTGAACTAATACACTCTCTGAATCTCCACCATACCTTCTTTCATATGAATTAATGCTTTGTCTTATAGAACAGCAATAATGTTGACTTGAATCCTGTTTCAAAGGCTTCTAGCATCCAGACAGTGAACCCTTGTTCTTTAGGTACAAGTGGAAAATTATTTGACCAAGGGGTTAACATGGTGGGTATAATATCCAGCGATCTACTAGTAATTTCTCAAAGGTTCACCAAATGTGTAGGTCTGTTTCTGCACTGAACAAGGAGTTATTCATGTCTGAACTAGTAGAATGCTTGAGTAGGATTAGTAAGCTATAATGTGAAAATGGCAAGCTTTGAAAAATTTCTGTAGAGTTTTAGTTTTGTTTTCTGCTTGTTCTTAAAATGGAAAACTGGATGTCTTTCAAGCTGACTGGAGGAACAATGAAGTGAGGAGCACTTTAATACCTCGAAGTACTTTTAGGAGAAGGCTTTTACATACAAGTTATTACCCCTTCTCTCACTTACATGCAGTCCTTTGACTGCTTCACTTTATGATGCAGATTTGTAAGAGGTCTACATATACATACCCCAAAAATGTTTAATAAACACATTTGAGACGTTTTTTGGCAGTTAATTTAATGCCAAATCTCTTACTATAACGTTCCTGAAAAACACAGGTGTAGAAATAACATATCCTTTCCAAAAACGACCTCTAATTCCAGTCTTAGTGGATTTCATGTTTGTCAGCCTTCAGCATGACACTTTTATTGCTGTGTGTTTAATTGTTTTGCTTAATGAAGCAGTTTAATGAAACTCTCTGTTTTTAAAAATAGATTGGGTTTTTTGTAGCTACATAAAGTTCTCATTCATGTGATGGTAAGCAGTGTGAAGCAGCTAAATTCTAAAGTGTTCCATTATTGGATAGAAGAGGGTGGCAAACTAAGCAGTCAAACATAAATTTCTGTTGTTTTTCTTTGTTACCTTTTTTTACAGCACAGTCTGAGTTGCTAAACTGACTGTTGCTTATGGAAAGGGAAACCTCACAGGGAAACCTCACAACTTTTTCAGTGATTCTTGACTGGTATAGCAACAACACTTTAGGTACCTACCTGCTATTGTTACCATCCATACAAGAACATAAGTTATTGCAGAAATCCATGCTGCTGAAATTAAAAATGTCACCATGAACCAGTTCCTCCAAAACTGTCTTCTGCAATCTGGTATAGTTAAATAGAGTAGTGTAATAATAGGAAGGGATAACACCCACAAAATTCTCTTCATATCTGCTTCAGGCATGGTGAAGACATTTGGATGATCTGTTGAAGAAAAAGTAACTTTTAAATTGTAGTATTAAGTTTGAATCCATAACATACAGTATATTACTGTCCTCTACTTGTGAGAATACTGAAAAAAAGGTGAAAAATACTACTTCCTCAAGTTTCAGCTGTAGTATTACCCTGTATCTACATCTCTCTGGACAAAATTCTGAAATCAAGTTACTTCTGGGGAGACTCTGCTTGTACACAAGAAAACAGTTTTTTTGCAATGAGAATAATCACCAGTAGAATAATCTTCCCAGGAAGTGGTGGATTCCCCAATGCTGGACACTTCTAAGATTCAGCTGAACAGGTGCTGGCCCATCTGGGACCATGCTTTTGCCAGGGAAGGTTGGACCAGATGATCCTTGAGATTCCGTTCCAACCTAGTATTCTATGAGTAAAATGTTCACCAGTAAGAGAGCTTATGTGGATGAAAATGAATTTCTTTATAAAGGTTTACCCATAACATTTACCAAGAGTAAGTACCAACTGCTGTTTTTTGCCTAAGAAGAAACATGACCTGTGGCCACATCACAGCTATCCCTTTACTTCTGATAGCATGCATATTTTGGGCTATGAACCTTCCACTGTCGTAAGAAAACTGTGTATATTAGTACAGTACTGGTGTGGCTTTCAGGTGATAATACATTTTACAAGCAGTGTTGCTGAGAAGTTTCAAATATACATAGCAAAGACTGAAGTTCTAATACAACACAAATTCTTGCATTCCTCTAGCAGCTAACTTCATATGAAAACCACCACTCTGATTTTGCTGAAGGTTATATTCCAGGTTAGAAAAATGATCTACTTAAATACTAGGCTGGAGTTCTTTTGTGAGCAAAATCTTAATGCTATCTCAGAGTCTGCTCTTGATCAGATTTGATGCAGACAGGCATGTGGAGTGCTAGAGACAGCTGTAATAATACTTATACCTCCAGAGATTTCATCGAGCCCGTGTAAGCTTGTTGAAAGTTGAGAGTAGTCCAGCTCATCTTGAAAAATTCCGCTGTCTGTTCTTGACTGTTGACGAATTAGAGGTCCACTCTCTTCCCTCCAGCCAACCAGTGGCTGCTGCTCCGCATTCTCTTCCACAGCTTTTGTAAAACACGTACAGCAGGGACTGAACTTTTTCATGAGGTATTGGTTGATTTTAATGTCAAAACATAGCACCAGAACATAACACCCATATATTAGTAATAGGGATGCACTTTCATACCTAGAATGAAAAATAAGTTTTATATAACATGTAGTATAAAAGAACCCAATGGTTGGCATAAGGAGAGAGAGAGAAAATTTGCATGAGTAGCAAAAGGAGAACACACAAAAGCATCTATTTGCAATTGTATGGCTAATGTCATGGAAGTTTGTGAGTGTCCCCATGTCTTTCAGCAGTTTAACTCCCCTCCCCTGCAGAATCTTGTCTGTGTATTGTATAGCTGCATGTTTTTCAGGGGATCTTACTGATTGAACGTTTTCCTGATGTTTGCAAAATTGAGTCTTCATGTCCTGCTTAAATTATAAACTTCAAGAGACTTAATGCTGGACCTGACTGTCTTGTTGAGATAACAGGAGTTTCAGTGTTGATGGAAGAGTTAAAACATCAGAAACTCATGATCTCCTTCTGGCAGACAAGTGTTTTTCTGAGCAATGCTGCTATGAAAGGAAAGGCTCAAAAGGAGTAAATGCTGAACACTTAACTGCTGTGCCAGAACAGTTGTGATAAAAATTGTGAAGTCTGTACAGACAAACCTATGCAGATCAAACTTCATAAATATGCAGAGTTTGAATGTTTAGGTAATAATCTTTACAAGCATTGTAACTTTTTAAGTTTTTTAAAGCCAACAGGATGTTTATTTCTGTTAGTGAATGGCAGTTCAGGCTACTTGAAGTTTGGGGCTTGGGGATTTTTGTTTGTTTTGAAAAGCAGTCTCACAACTCTCCAGTCAACATGAATTCAACACTACTTGTGCTCTTACCAGTAAATTCTGTTGTCAGATATCATCGCAAGGACCGCTGCTGCACTGATGGTGTAGGCCAGACAGTCTCTGAACAGCGGCCAACAGGATAGCCTCGAAACCTGCAGATCAGTCATGTACTTTTCTTAAACCTCTCTGTAATACTTTCACTAAGTGCTGTAAATGCTGCATCAATATGTTGTTTCTATATTATGTAAAAATTAAAGATTCTTAGGAATGACTTAAGTATGATATTTAACAAGTTAGTGTTTTTAAAAACTTTCATAGCAAGTTATCTTAAAACTGATTACATGCTGGTTTTGCTACTAAATAATAAACTTGGCAGTTGTCATAGTAAGTCTCTCTTGGCTTTTGTTGGCAAACGAGAAAGGATAACTGTTTGGGTCTTGGGAGCAGAACTACCAAAGTTGATACATACCACACTGGAAAACAGCCCACAAGCTGCAGAAATACCAAGAAGATTATATATTGCTGATCCAAGGATGGTGCTGACGCCGATATCTCCCTTTGTCACAAAAGCTCCTGTAAGGAAAATTACTCTCTGGTATGGTTTTGTTTGGCATACAAAGAAAAGAATTCTAAATTACAAGGAGGCAAAACACATCTCTTACCTAGAAAAGCAGTGACAAGCTCTGGAGCAGAGCTTCCAGCAGCCATAAAAGTTGCTCCAGCAACATCCTGTGAGAGGCCAAGGCCTGAGGATAGAGCAAAAAGAATTGCTTAAAAAAACTGATACTTCAGTAGTCTGTACCCTTTACTTGCATTAGTACATTATCTTAGATACTACTATGGTTTAATAGAATAAACTTTATTTTCATACAGTCAATGCATTTATTTGAGATTCATAAAATAATGAAATTAGCCTTATCTATTGGGCTAGTTTATTTCTAACTTCATTACAGAAATTAGTTTAAATCTCTTGTAAAATCAGCCTTTGTATGCAGGATTTAACTATGTTTCATATGGGTAATAATTGTGGGGAAATTCCATGGACTGTAGTGTGATATTGTTACATGATCCACATCAAGTCTACTGATCTTCCAGGGAAATCTATACTACAGTGTCTTCACATACCAGAAACACTAGTTAAATTCAAATCAGTGCTGTGATCTTAAAAATCAAATTTTCATTTTGTATGGACAGTATAAGAGCCTGTGTCTTGCTTCAGAGAAATGAGATTTTTGTTCTGGCAAGTTGACTCTTCCTGAAATGTGACTCATTCTGTGGCTCAAGTCCTGCACACAAAGAACAGGGACGTATGACTGACCATGGCAAAAGTCTGACAAATGCTTATTTATCATCAATAAACAGAACACCAGCTCTTATGGCAGTGTTTAATCTTACATTTTCTGTAAGTGTTCTGATTTGGAGAGTGTTTTCCAGTTCAGGGATGAGTTTCCCTAGGGAATTTTGTTAATTCTTGGCATTGAAAAGCTAAAGTCCCTGCCAAGACCATCTCTTTACTTCAGTGGTCTGCTGAAGCCAGGGGAATTGTTGCAGGTTGGTTGGGTTTCTTAGAACCATAGAATTCCTGTCCCTCCTGTGTCATACCTTTAATAAGTTAGCAGTAGCTCATCCTGATACTTGTTCACTACTTTCAAAGAAAAACAAACTCTAGGAAGAGTTTTGGTTTCTTGTTTTGGTTCCACACACCACCATCCCTCCTTTTTTATTTCTTTAGCAGTTACCTCGACATAATACCATGCAACCCAAACTTAAATTGTCAGTTTAGTTAATATTGAGGATTCTTAAGGATTTTCCTCCAGGCAGAAAAAAGCAAATATTAAATGAATACCTGTGCAGTGTAATCAGAGTAGGTTTTTTTCAATAAAATATTGATAGTGTATATCAAATTAAATATTGTATGGACACATCCGTGCATGGAAAATGAAACTTGTTCAGTTTTCTTTCAGAACACTTTTAACTTTGAAGCTTTTTAAAAGAGAATGTTTTATGCCAAACTGCTCAGTTTTACAGGAAAAAGATCAGGATGCCACTTACATTCACTGATGATCTCTAGGGAAGGTAGGAAGTAATCATCGCACACAATGGACACGGCCAGAAACATGTACAGTATAATTATGAAGTAGATAACGATTCCTCCATCCTTCCTCTCCTGCGGCGTGAAAAATCCTTCAGGAAACTCCGATAAAGACGAGAGGACGCAACGCGTCCCATTTTCTGAAAATTAAGTGCAAAACTGTTACACATCCTGACACCTTTCCCTTCCTCAGGCCGCGGGACGTCCGCGGACTCGAGCTCCGGTGGATTTCCCTCTCCAGCGCAGCGAGGAGCGCTGCAGCGATGCCACCAGAGCCACGCACACCTGCGGCGGGGCAGAGCCGCCCGCGGGACGGGCCGTGCAGCGCTCGAGCCCGGTGCCCTCCCGGGGTCCCCCCGTGCCCTCAGTCCCCTCCCGGGGTCCCCCCGTGCCCTCAGTCCCCTCACGCTCCCCCCGTACCCGCGGGGCCCCCGGCGCGCTGCGCCCGCACTCCCCAGGCCGCCAGCGCCGCCAGCACCACCAGCGCCGCGCGCCGCCGCGCGCCCGCCCGCATCGCCCGGCCCGCGCGAGCGCCTCTGAGCGCGGGCGGCAGCGCTGGGCGCGAGGGTCACGTGGGGCCGCGCCCCCCCCACGCCCTCAGGGGCCCGCCCCCGCTCCGCCGCCCCCCTCAGGGACCCGCCCTCGCAGGGCTCCCGCCGCCCCCCTCAGGGCTCCCACCGCCCCCCTCAGGGGTCCCGCCGCCCCCCTCAGGGACCCGCCCTCGCAGGGCTCCCGCCGCCCCCCTCAGGGGTCCCGCCGCCCCTCGCAGGGCTCCCGCCGCCCCCCTCAGGGGTCCCGCCGCCCCCCTCAGGGGTCCCGCCGCCCCCCTCAGGGACCCGCCCTCGCAGGGCTCCCGCCGCCCCCCTCAGGGACCCGCCCTCGCAGGGCTCCCGCCGCCCCCCTCAGGGGTCCCGCCGCCCCTCGCAGGGGTCCCGCCGCCCCATTCGAATTCCCCCTCCCTCCTCAAACTCCGCCGCCCCTCTCAGCGGTCCCGCCCGCAGGGAGCCGCGCTCCGGCCCTCGCCCCATCCTGCCTTGTGTTTGGGGGAGAGCGAAGGTTTTGGCCACGGCGAGTTCGATCTTGGTGCAAGGTGCTGAGCGCAATACCCAAGTGCTCTGTGGTGTCTCCGGAGGTAGAAGGTGAATTTAAGCTTACTCCGCAGTACCTTTTTACTGCTGTGACAATTTCTGATTATTCCCACCGGTTCCCAGGATTCCTGTGGCGGGCTGTGTGAGCACTGGGCTCGCCCTTGGCCGGGGCACATGGCCATGCCATTTACGTGAATGGTTTGTAAGAGCAAAGCCGAGACCCGCACACAGTTCCTTCGGACCAGTTCACTGAACTCCTTTGTCTGGTGACCTTTCCATAATGAAGTCATGTGTATAACCGAAGATTAAAGAGTAAAATGCAGTCTTTAAGCTTTGTAAAGTCATCACCCCTGCCCCTTCCCCAGTCACTCGTTTCTCAGGAAGAGAGTTGCGTTTCCCTTCTATCACTTGCAGACATGTCTCCAGAAACATTTGCAACCCTGTGATGCTAAATGGAGTTTTGGGGTGCCTTTTTTATTATTTGTTGTTTGTGAGGTGCAGGCCTGCTGCTCACACTTGTGAGCAAGAAGTGCAAATGGGAACATCGTTTTGCTTCATTACATCCAGTCCCTCTAAACTCCTCTTGTTCCTTGCATCCATGGTGTTTGGCTAGTATGTGATCAACCCCTCTCTAGGATACAGGAAATAAGGTGAAAAAGTGGATATTTTCATTCTGTATTGAATCAAACATAATCATACAGCCATTTTTACAGTATGAACAACGAGAAAAATTGTCTGGAACAACAAATTCTGCAGCAATTGCTGTTGCCCATTTCTAATCCCTCTGTGGCCCAGAATTCTTTTTACTAGAGCAAGAATGATTTTAATAGTCAAGATTTTTAGGGGTGACAACTAACTTTCACAAATGAGTTCTTTGTGCCCTCTGACTGCAGCAGAGAATGTGCTGCTTCTCCTGCTTTACAGGAAAAAATAAATAATTTAGGTCTGGAAAGATTTAAGGATTTCCTTCCCAATCCCACTTTCCACCAGAGAAAACAGTACAAAATTCCCTGTCTAAATTACTGGTGGCTCTTTCCTTACATAGATGAGCAGAAAGGGTTTTGTTATCAAGGTAAGTGGCTTCCTTGCCACTGCTTCTCTTCCTTGAAACTTATCATTGGTCTACTCTTAAAACTCCAGCTCAGTTTTCTAATATCAGCTGCTTCATTTCAAATTAGGTATTTTTCGCTGGTGCGTTTTTTTAAAATTGCTTTAAAGTACTTATAAGCCTGCCGTTCTGATGGGAACGAGCTCTCTGGTACAGCAACATGCTCACTGCGTGGTTAGGAAAGCTCAGTCATGCGATTTCAGGATTTGAAGGTTTTGCTCTGCTCTGCTTTTGCTCTGTGTTCCAGCTCTAATTCCTTTCTATAGGCACCCCTTCTCCATGCATAGCTGAAGCAAAGCCAGAGCTTTGATTTTACTGAAGGCTTAAGTCCGCTTAGTTTGCTGAGAAATCACTGAGTGAGGGTGCTGCGCTCACACCCTCCTTGCCAAGAACACCCCTGCAGAGAGCAACAAACAGAAAAAAAAAAGCCCCGGTCTCCCAGCATGAGGAACCACGCGCTGCCTGTCTGCATGCTTGACCCAGCACAGAAACACGGGCGGCCAGAGGAGGCTTTGGCCTCAGCACTGCTGGCTGCCAGGTCTGAGCTATTGCACTGTGAGAGAGCATTCTGTGAAGCTGAGGTCGGTCAAATATTAGTGCAGATTTAATCCGTGCTGCTGCATGTTTTGGCTGCTATTAAGGTAAAGGTCTACTCTCTGGTAGTAAAAATAATGGATAAATAAATTTTTCCGAGCCTCTGAAGGAGAGAGGTGGGTGACTGTTTGCTAGTCAGATTGCTAACACTAATGCTCCACCAGGGACGTGCTGAAAGGCTGCTATGGCTGCCTGAGCACAGCCCTCAGAAAGGGTAAGGGAGCATCAAACTACAGCAGCTGTAGCTCCTTTCCCAGTGATCATAATCCGGTGTGAACTGGCTGCAATACATCTGAATGTCCCACACAGCTGAGCACAGGGAGTTGGTTTGCTGCCCAACAAAGCAAAAGGAGGTTGGGCTGTCTAGAGGTGTGGCTCCAGCTGTGTGCAATTTAGGGGGCAGGTGGGAGAGAAAATGTTAATTGAGATCAGCAGTTGTATCTCCACAAAACAGGTACTCATTGTCCTGTGAGGAGAGTAGTACTTCAGTACCAGATCAAGGAGTTTTTCTACAAGTAGTGAGTTTGCTTAGGATTGTTTGAAGGTTTTTTCCTTCTACTTTTTTCACAGTTTGAGCAGATAGAACATGGATAGTGAGGAACAAAAGCAGGTGAGTATCAGAACTTAAGGGGAGCATTAGTCCTTGTTGTAGGATTCAGTCTTTAGGTAAAAAAGATGTGGGGATGGCATGATGAATTCATGACTAGCTTAACAATAAAAAAATATTACTGTGTGGTGTGGGGTCCAGTCCTTTTGGGAGAAGGAAAGGGTGGTGTAGATTCTTGTAAAGAATAGGTGGTTAACAGGTATAGGTGATCATACTTGTGCAAGAATCCTGAGTTTCTCCTTCCTTAATTATAAACACATTTCCAATCTTTCTTATAACTCAAGCTTCAACCTACTGTTTTAATCACAGATCAGTGTCTGTACCATCCTTTCCTAGTGGTTTTGGTTTTTGGGATTTGTTTGTGGGATTTTTTTTGATAGAGGTCTATATAAAAGTCTCCTGGTCTGGGTTTGGATGAGGGTGCTCAGACAGCCCCAGGGCTGATTTGAGGGCAGCTTGGTGTTAACTGTACCTCAGTGTTATGGCTCCTGCCCCAGGATGTAGAGCCTGTGTGTGGCTGTGCTTTTCTTGTGTGATAATCTGTGCATGTACACACCACTTATGCTCGCAGTCACAAGGCCTAATATGCTGGGACACAGAATAATTGAAGATGTTTTCATCCTCAAAAAAAATACCCCAAACCCAAATATTGCTGTGATAATCTGGTGTTATCCCTGTTTGGCAGAAAAGAAGTTCCTGGATGACTGCCTGGCCTATTGCTGTGATGGGAGGCTGCACTAGGGCTGTTCAGAAGGTCAGTTCCTACTCCTTTTCTTCTGTTTGTGCAGCTCCTGTGGCTTCTTTGGAGTGCAAAATGGTGGCCTTTAAAAGAGCTGATAGAATAAATTCTCTTACCCTGAGGTGCTCAGATACCACCCTAAGGTGATGAGATAAATACTTCACTGTTGCAAAGTTAAAATGAGTCTCTTCAGTGTAACTCCATTATTCTTCATTTAAAAGATAAATATGCCGTCATTGTCAGATCAGATATTCCCCTTTGTCAGCATTTCATGGCTTGCTTCCTGGATCTAGATAGATTGATGATAGCTGTTTAATATTCTTTCCTTCATAACCAGCAATTTGAGAGTTGCCAACTCTCATGATGGCTGCTGTTTTTCTTAAAGCATCAGCTTGATGTACATTAGCCACACAAGAATCAGAGCTTGCTTTCTTTTTTTCAAATGAATAGTTGTAAAGAGAGCTTGAAAATGGCAATCTGAGCATCTAATGCTGGAGGCAAATAAACGTGTGACAAAATTATTTTCAAGCTAATCTCATGACTTGAGGAAGGGGTGATAGGTTCATTCATGGCTTTAGAACAATGTCAAAGGGAAGGATTTGATTTCTGACCCTCAGCTCCAAGAGCCAAATGCTCTTGCTGGGAATACCTCTGAAGATCCGTGGAAGATACAAAGCAACTGCAATCCCTGGTTTCCTGATAACCAGGAAAGCTGCTGAGCTGAGGAATGTTTGTGGTAGCTGGTGCAGGCTGGTGTGAGTCAGATCTATTCTAGGTCTCTTGGCCTTTGTGTTCTGACCTTGCACGTGTGACGAATAGTTTTTGTTGACTCTAAGCTGTGAAGTTGTGAACAGTGTATGTTTTTAAGTGGTCCATAATTTGACTTTAGTGTTAATGTACATGTGAGCTAAATGCAGGAAGCTTCCAGCTTTTCAGTAGTGCTGTCTGCCTTCAGAAGAATTTCAGTCACCAGAAGTGAGCAATGTGATTATTTTGGGCATGTGGTCCATGGAAGCATTCAGATGACATAGTCAAGGGAAGGGTGGGGAGCTGTTGAGACTGCTCTTCTGTGGGGATTGCAAGTTACAGAATATTTTTCATGTAAGCTATGGAGTACAGTCATCACCTGTGACAATGTGGCTCATAGCCAGGTAAAGGTGTATCTTATGGGTACACAACGTCAAAAAAGCTAAAAACTCCTTAGCAGAACATTTTTGCTTGGTTGTTCTCAAGTGAATTCAAGTTCAAGAAAATGCCTGCTTAAAGGAGAGTGTACTATTTTTAGTTGAAGAAAATCAAATCTGTTCATTTTTGTGCCTGGGGATTTCTATTTTCCCAGCAATTCATGTGTACAAAATTGTACCTCCCATCTTGAGACCTCTGTCACTTCATCTGCTGTCTCTGTGGTAAAGTTCTACAGTAGTTCTCATGGTCTTAGCTTGCTCACCAGGTGGTTTGATCACCTCTTCAGGACATGGAAGGAATCTCTCAAACTGAAAATGAAACGTGTCTCAGATTAAATGTTTTTGAATTTTAAGTTCATAAGTATTTCTCCAGTACAATTTGAGTGCTCCTCCCATGTTAACTGCTTTCCTTTGATTAGAAGTTCTCATTAAGACAATTGGAATGTATTGTAAATGTCAGTGTTTGTGGTATCATGAAATTGAATGTCTGATGGTGGTTAACTAGATTGATCAAAACAGAAAATCTTGTCACAAAGGCTTGTTACACTCATATATCAATACCTCCATATACCAAGAGAGCAGGGCTATTGCTAGCCAGGATTAATGCTGTAGAGAAGCTTCTTGGTGTAGTTCTTGTTTTGTATCTCAGTAGTGCCTTCAGAACATCTTAAGGCTATGAAGCTCAAAAGATTGCACACAGTCTAAAAAGACTGCAAATAGAGCCAGCATGCTTCAAGCACCAAGTCAGGTGTTTGAATGCAGGATGGCCAAAGAATGGAGCACAATGTTGAGGCTTGTGAGGGGTGTCCTATGGATAACAGTGATAGTGCACCATGATCACTTCAGGTTGCTCTGTTCCATTCCTCCAGGAATTTATGAATAGACCAAATACACATCCTCTTCTATTTCTACACTTTTATGTCAAGGGGTCAGGTAAATACACCCCAAAACATAAATGGGAGTAGATACTGGCAATGAGTGAGTCGTGTATTTCTTTGCTAACACCTTGGGTGGGCTTTTTCTTGGTAGATGTTTTTGTTTTCCTCCTCCCTCTCAACTATTCCAAGTCTTGCTTCTGTAGACAAAAGAGAAACGGAGCAGAAAACTGCTTCCTTGCCTCCAATTTCTAAGCTTGTCTTTTTTGCCAGTTTTGTGCACCAAAGAGTTCTGGTCTCTCAGTGCCTTGTGCTTCCACTTGCTTTCTTTCCTCTTCCTGTTGACACGAACACTTCAACCAATTGGTGTCCTTGTACATACACTGGAGTATAAGCTTGTCTTTTCCACTCTTTGAAGCCTATGTTTGCTATGACTTTTTTTACTTCATTTCTTGCTCTGGCTGTCTTGAGGCCTGCCTGCAGCTGCTGCCTGCTGTCCTTTCAGTGTACCTCTCTTGAAGCATTTTGGAGAGCAAGATGTGTGTTGAAGGCTGTGTGTCACAGCCTCTGCAGTCTCAGTGCATTTGCTGGGTTTGTTGAAGTTTTGCTGTTGTTCCTTGCATTGCTAATGAAACAATCTAGCTACTCTGGCAACTTTCAGCTGACCTTGAATTTGGAAGTACTTAGGAATTTATATTATACATACATAAAATGGAAATTATTATTCTTATGATTAAAATATTATTCTTATGGTTATTGCCTGCAAGTTCTGTAATCTCAGTGATGTCTCAGGAGATAAAACAAACTCTTGGTACGTAAGTGTCTATATAAACAACATCAAATCTTGTTTTCTCCAGTGCGATTGCTTCTTTTCATGTATTCCTATAACTGAACAAGCATTAGAAAAATAATTATTGTTGACATATTAGAAAAGGGACACATTTAATTCTATCTTATATACTACGAAGTTGTTTCACCAGATAACATCAGCATGTACTAACCTTATTTAAAATGTAATAGATGTTGTTGATTTGAGGGTGTTTCTCTGTTTCAGAAATGGATTGCTACAAGGCAGTGTGTTGCAAAATTCTACTTGAGTGTGTTGGGTTATGTTACTGTGCATCAGTCTAGAGGAGACTTCTTTCATTTTAAAGCACCTTCAGTTTTTGGTGCAGTAACCGTGATGCTAAACCTTTGTCACTTTGTGCATGTTGTGAGATGTTCCTGTAAATTCTTTCTTCCCCCCTTCACTCCTGTTCAGCCTTAGGGGTGAGGGTGGCTGGGAAAAAATCAGCTTGGTTGCTTTTTGGCTGTGCTTTTGCTGAGGAGGAGAAAATAAGAGAGGAGAACACTTTTCTCAGGAGCTGGGGCAGAGGCCTTTGTTGCATCCTGGCTAGACAGTGAAGCATAAGCCTGTTGAGTATTCTGCAAGGAAGGGGGGGGGGGTGTGTGGGGCAACAATTGAAGAGAACAACCTTCTGGTAGAACGTAAATGCGCCAGGGCTGTGTGCCAAAAAGATGGTCTAGACAGATAGCTCTGTGAACCTGGAGTTCATGAAAACTGGCTGAAATTCAGCTGGAACTTCTTGGTAAATTAGTTCTCCTGGTTTATATTTTGGGTAGAGCTCATGTAAATTGTATCCAGGCTAATATACAAGTTCCATGTGTGTGCAGATGCCTGCCTTTCCTCTGGAAATGCTGAAAGCTTTACAGGGGGCAAAGGAACAAAATCAATTCTGTGCTTCTGCAGAGGAGATGACAGAGCTATTACTGCTCAAACTGAGCAGTGCAGGCAACTAAGGGATAAAATTATTGCAGTCTCTGAGAGTGTGTCTCTTTAGAGAGCTTTGGTGCAGCCACCCACTTCCTCATGAGATATCACCAGAAATGCAGTTTGTGTTTTTTCAAAGGACTGAGTGTCTCTAAAGCTGACATAAACTTCTGCTGAGTTACTATTGATTCCTTCACAATGCTAACTTTAAAAAGCTCCACTGTAAAATGGAGAATATTTAAATCCTCACACATGTAATAGTAATTCTGTCACTGCTGTATATGCTGGAACATAATGTTTTTAATATTCTAAGGCAGCTTTTAAGTTTCTATCAGACCTTAAGAAAATGAACATATTGATGCCTTAATTGCTAGCGCAGAATATATAGATAATACTGTATCTTTCACAAGAATCATGTTCTGCTGACAGAAGAACTGATGTGATAGAGCTGAAACTTTTTCCCTCAGGATACAACAATTATTACATCCTTCTGTTGCTAAAACTGGATTCTCATATATTTACATATCCTGAAATCTATAAGCTTCTAGCTTATGCATCTGTTCCCTGGCCACTAGAAACATCGTTTCATTGCAGTGATTTGTCACTAATAAACATAATCAACAACCATAGAAACAATGTGCACGGTATATGCAAGTTTACATAAATTCTTTCATTTTCCTTGAAAGCAGAGGATGGAAATGGCAGCCAGGTCTCCAGCTGGTGTTCTCTTTCTGCTATCCAAGAAAGCTGTTTCAGTACTGACTAGTTTACTGATAATAATTTTTTACAAACAACTATGACTTACCTTTTCCTGGATCATTTTTGGGTGTTCCTATCCATTGCCAAAGATTTCTCAGCTAGAGTTTGCCTGAATGAATAGCTGATTTAGCATAACAGGCTGAAAGTCACCAGCTGGGATTAAAAAATGGTGGGGATATAAGCAAATCAGCTAGAAATTGAATAGGTACTCTGTTAATAACTACTGGGTGAATCCAGTGGATCTACTTGCAGATGCTTTGACTCTTATCTGTTATGCCCACCCCTGACTTTTCACTCTCAATTTGAATGAGAACAGCTGGCTCAGAGGTTGTAATAAATGTTGAGCTACTATTTTCCTTTCTCAAGTCTGTTGCTGCTGGATTTCACCTGCCACACTGAGAAATTTGTAGTTCAATGGACTGGTTTTTCTCCACCATGTTTTCCCATTTATTTGAAGAGGAGCAGTCATGAGAGCTTCAGCTTTGTGAACTGTCTCCACACTTTCCCCAGCAGCTGGAAATACATCTTAACTTTTTAATGTTTGAAGAGCTTGGGCTGGGCTAAGACCATGTGAAGCTTCTCATTTTAATTTTCTGTAATTTTATGCCCACTGAAGCCAAGGCAAAACCACTTGGAATCAAGGAAGGGCTTTAGGTGGGTTCTTGGATTTTCCTGTGAACTGGTCTTGCAACCAGAACCAGTAATCATCTAGTTAGAGGAAATGTGATTTTCCTTTTTTTTTAAAATTCTGTATGATGCTTATTTTGATTCTGTGGGGAAAGGATGTATTTATGTCCTGTCTAATGAGCTGATGCTCTTGGTAAAATACCTAGCACAATCTCTAACCTTCAAGACAGAACAAACAATTGGCAATAGAGGACTCAAGGCTTTTAAAATCTCTTCTTGAAAGCATTTTCTTGCAAGTGCTTTCTGATTTAAATATTCTTTCAATTTTACAGAAGCAATAAAGTAAATTATGCAAACATAAACAGATTTTTAAAATGCTCAATTTAATCATCCCTGAGATATTGAATACTGAATCTGCTTAATGGGATTTTCTGCTGTCCAAGAATTTGAAAATGTTATACGCTCCAGTCGGGTTCCAAATTGCAGGAGTATCCTCAGCTTTCCCCCTGCTGCTCTGAAATAGGTCCTGCTATGGCTGCTAGCCTCACAGAGTGTCTTGGGTACTCTAAGGTTCCACTTCTGATGAAGATAACTAAAGTTTCAGCAACTGAGTTGAGCATTTAAGCTCTTCTCGTTATTTGAGGTGTTCTGATTTTTTTTCTTTTCTAAATAATCTGTTTCTACTCTCCACCCTGTTTGAAGCAAAGCAACACTCTGGACAGGACCTTGTTTGCAGCAAAAAATTGTTCTTGTGAGCTGTTAGCATTTGTTAGACCCATGAGCCCATTTCTGTGCAAATCAGCTTACTGCTGTGAAGTTGTGCCAATTCTGACCAAAGCACAAAGGGATTTATAAAATATTCTAAAAGGTTTCAGTGAATTTCTACATCCCTCTTTACCATGCTCCCAAGTTCTAAATGTTAAAAGCCAGCCACAGGTCAGATCCAGTAGCTCTAAACTATTTTGGCAGTGCTCTTGGAGCAGATGTAGAGCTTAGGAAGAGAGAGTACAGTTGCAAACTTGCACAAGCAAAAATGTTCTTGCTTTTGACTTCCAGCACAGCTTAGAACACTCCCCTCTTTCTCCCCACTCCCACCTCCCCCACTTTGTTAAAGCTCTGCATTTGGGAGTATTACAAATTTTTCTGGCTGAACTAAAAAAACCAGAAATCTGCCTGTGCCTGCACCCAAATCTGGGACCAAGCAGACTGTGACTCTTGGCTGATGGAAATACAAATCCCAGTGTCTGGAAAATCCAGATGTGAATGCAGCCCTAAAGACCTATCAGTGCAGGATCCATAGCGCTGGAGTGCTCTTGGGGGAGGGAGAAAAAAAGCGTAATTCCAAAGCTGCTAAAAACTAATGGAAAATACTGTGGAAGGAATTTTAAAAACCTCAGACAATACTCTTACTAAGGTATTTCCTGAACCTACAGTGAAACAAAATAGTTTAAAGCTTAGTCTGTCAGCCTTCTTGTGCTGGCAGGACTGTGAAGACAGCAAAGTAAATCCATATGCTTAGAACCTATAAGGAAAAACAGAGCTACAAAAAAACCTGTTTTGTCCCCTTTCACTCATCCACTCACTGACTTGGTATCTTTCTGGTGTTTGACTTTTGATTTTAATAAGAGCATGATGCCTCTTACTGCCCGGACACACAGCAAGAGGATACATCAGTTGCTTGGATTTGCATAGCCCATTGTGGCAAGCCAGCCCCCTCTGCACGCAGGCTTATCTCTGGTTAGTGCTGGCCTTACACTGTGAATGCCTCTCGTGAGCTGCAGTTCCGTGGTTATGGTGTGTTTTGCTTGGGCAGTATATTTAGCAAATTGTGTAGTCAAATGATTATGTTAGACTGAGTGGTTGACATCTAGTACACAAATAATTATGACACTAAACTTACTATGTATGAGCTGGAGCCATAGCTGATTCCAGTGACAG
Organism: Corvus moneduloides; assembly: GCF_009650955.1. Taxonomy (NCBI): domain Eukaryota; kingdom Metazoa; phylum Chordata; class Aves; order Passeriformes; family Corvidae; genus Corvus; species Corvus moneduloides. The sequence continues at coordinate 2,228,185 of NC_045488.1, read as the reverse complement.
ATGGAAAACTCCACTGAACCTTTTATTGGCCATATGCCATTTCTGAGTGTTGGCCAACAACAAGATTTGTTGCTAATATATAATGATTTAAACAGTAAAAAGAGCAGCTGCACTTTGATTTTTGGTGCCTTTACTACAGGTTTTCCTGGAGCTTTTGAATATCTACTGCTGCTTTCTAATGCAAAGCTGTCACTTCTAGTCTGTGAGAAGAGACTTTATCTTCCAAGCACTATCTGTGGTAGAATTTTATATTTTGATACTTATAACTAAAGCTCTCCTCTGCCTTTTATTGCATTATTAAGTTGACAGCATAAAAACCTCCTGCAACATGGAACTGGCAATGGCTTGTAAGAAACTGGCTCTGTTGTGTAGTACTGCAACAAAGATTTTTCCAGGCTGTCAGTAAGTCTTGTGTTTTATGGCCTGTTTGAGGACTGGGAGAGCAGCATTCCTCCAACTGTTCAGAGAAGACAACTTTCAAAGCACAGTTCACTGAGAGGAACCGCATGTCCTGTTCATCATATTACCAGGACAGTGCTTGAAAATGTGTATGTGAATATAAACCACAACAGTTACCTACGCAGAAGGTATTGTAGTGTTCCTACCACTGCTGGTGGAGCAGGAAACCTGCTGCCATGCCACATCTTGACCTTTGTTTCTCCTAGTTTAACTGCATTGTCGTTTGTCAGTCTGCTCGTTCCAATATTCATCCAGAGAAAACCAAGATTGGAATCTGGAAAGCAGAACTGTTCTGGTCTTTGGCCCAGCAGAAAAGAGCATGGTAAGGGAGGCACATGGCAAGGAAATGTATTCCAATAGTACTTTATTTTTTTTTTTTTTTGTGAAAAAAGAACACTTTATTTTACAAAATTTGTATTATGCAAGCTTGAATACAAATAAAACTGACTAAACATTTGACCATCCTGAGCATCATCAACCTGCACTGCATTGAGAAATATTCTAGGGGTTTCTAGGATGTATTTAGCTGATCCTGTGGGTGAGGCAGCAGTCATCGTGTTGCTTCTGTGCCAAGGGAGGCATGAAGTGGGCATTGCATTAAGTGATTTTCATTGTTTAAGGCAAGCAGCTACGGAAGAGAGCAGTTTACACCTGTGTGCTTCTTGCACCTCCTTGGAAATGGGTGAGAAATGAGATTAACGTTTTTTCTGATGGGCCATATGGCGAGAGTTACACAGCTGTGTGCCTACGATCCTGGCTTGTTTCCTGACCAGCTCATGAGATGTGCTGTGGCTTGGGCTGGCATAAGGGCAGTATTTCCCATTGGCTGGCTGTACCTGAGCTCTGCTCTGCATAGCTGGGCTGCCTCTCCGGTTGCTGACGTTCTGTTATGATGCTGTCTGTAATGCTGATATGCTCTTGAATGTATCAGACTATCTCTCTCATCTGCCTGGGTGCCTTGTCCTCTGTGGCTGGAGCAGTTTTGCCCAGTAGGATTTATCTGTGCAAAGCCTAAAATGTTAACTTATTTCTTCACTCAGTAGTAAAAAAGAAGGGCCTTTCTGCATTTACTGCTTTGTCGACCGTTCTTTGTGGTGTTTGCATGCCAGCTGACTCCACGTCTGACAGGTGGTATTGGTTGCTGACTGCTGCATGCTCTGAAAGTGTCAATGTGTTGGCCCTGCTCATCCCTTTCTTCAATGGACCAATGTGTTTGTTTACTTATTTATCTTGTATCTCTTCCCTTAGCTCTGGAAAACCATGTAACTGCTGGCTGCAGGCAGGTTGTCTCTTCACAGCTAATAGCCTCTGTCTTGTAGTTTGAATGTTTGTTGGGTTGCTCCTTATCTAGCTCATCGTTTTTCTTTCCTGTCAGATTCCTCCTACACACCTCTTTGATCTTACCTAGAGCAACCTATCTGTCTCAAACAGTCAAGCTGAGCTATGCAAAATGTTCATGAAGTGATACAGCTATTTCCCACTTTGTCACGTCATGTGAAGCGTTGGACCCATGTGAAACCCACATCAGTCACAGGGATAGAAAACAGTGTAATTTTTATTTGTATTGGAATTGAGAAATAATAGATCTAATTCTAAGAGAGGTTTATAGTGGCTGTGTTACCAGTCTGAAATGGTACCTACGGCGGAATAATTTTTGAGTGACGTGGATGCCTTTAGTGTATAATCTCTGAGCTGTGTGTTAGAATCAGCGTCCCATACATGTTTTTACTTCACATAGCTAGTGCCTGACACCCCAAGCATCCGTGCAACAGAGGCCAGCCACCCTCTTTTGTTTCTGACCGTGTTTTTACACATTTTTTGATGCTACCTTATTTGCTTCTTTTGGACTGGGATTTTTTGTTTGTGTGGGGTATTTTTTGGTTTTTTTTTTTTTTTTTTTTGCCAGAGTTGAGAGAATCTCTTATCCAGGTGTTTGTGGTTGGGTGCAAACTGTTGATCCTAAAGCACTTGTGCATTCCTTATGTTGTGCAATTCCCTAATGCCCATTAATGTCACTGGCTACATCACCTGCCCTCTTTGTAATATCTGTTGGCTTCAATACGTGTTAGTTTAAAAACCAGTTAAATGAGGTAGTAGCATTTGCTATGAAGAAATACATACCAGCTTACACTTTGAGAGTTTAAAGGCTACAGCTATTTTTCAGATAACTTATGTCCACATATATTATCCAACACTAAGGGAAAAAAGGGTAATTCTAAAAGCTGTTGGGAAGATTGGTGAAGGTTGTTTCCCCCTCTCCCCAGATTGACTGCACACACAACTGCCTATAAACATCAATGGGAACTACATAATGACAGTCAGGAAAGAATCAGATAACAGAAAATGATTATGGAAGCAATAAAGCTCTACAGTTTACTTTTTCCCTTCAATAAATTGGTTCTAACTTCATATAAAAAATGAAATTATTTTTCTGTATGACAGGTGTACTGTGGGTAGTGTTTAGTCATGGTTAGCAACATTTCCTTGTGATGTTATTTCACAGCAAGACCAATGATTTACAAGTTCAAGATAAGAGTCCTTGGCATCATCATTTCAGTGTATGAAACAATTAAAAATGTGATGATTCTTGAGGTGACATGTACAAAAATGAAAATGCTTCACTAGAAAGCAGGACTTGCTGGTGTCAGCTGGTGATTAGTATTTGTTGTCTTAAAGGCCCAAGGTTATTGCAGTCCTGTCTGGTTTAACACAGCAAGCTCTGTGTGATGGGCATGACATGCTTGGCTGAGTGCTGTGGCTGCAATTTCTGTTCAGCTGGTACTCACACAGAATGAGCCTGTTAAGATCTTCAGCCAGATCTGGTTGAGCAGTCATGCCAAGCATGTCTTTAAAACTCAGGGGTGGGAGTAGAGACTTCCAACAGGTGAAGCAGCAGTGTATGGTGAATGTTTCTGTAACTGTTATTAGTTTACTTGGCGTTTCAGAAGATGGGAATAGTTTTCCATATTGAAGATTTGTGAAGACTTGGAGTGGGATGAAAAATAATTCCTACTGCTCTTTGTGACTCTTCTACATCCACTGTGATTTCTAGGGTCTGTGCTATTAGTGGCCTTCACGTGGCAGATGAATGGTGGGAAGTGGGTCTCCGAAGCAGTGCTGTGTAGTAGCCACTAGGTGTTTGCTCCAGGCACATGTGTATTATCGTGTTTACTCCTGAGACGACTGGTTTTCTCCCTTGCCTTTCAGCAACTCATCCCACTGTTTCCTTGTGTGTTTTTTTCCACAAGTGCTGCACGGATCTGTGCTGTGTGAGTCTGTCCGTGTCTGCAGGTGGATACTTCACAGCTGAGACAGTGACCCTGCGCAGAGAGCAGTGTGATAAACAAATGCACATTGCTATCTCTGCTAATGCTGAAGGATGCATTTAGCAATTTCCTCCCATATCTATAGCCTTTAGAACAAGGACAGTGTCTGTGTAGAAGCAAAAAAATCATAATGTTCTAAAGATTACTGTTACTTGAGAAGTCATTTTCTTGATTATGCTGTACATGGCAAACAAAACAGGAGCAAATGATCAAGTGTTTTCTAATAGCTGAGACAGGAGATGGCATCTGTTGCAGTCCATGTGGATTTATTAGTGGAGTGACCCTATCTCCCTAGAGCTTGCTTCTGTCACATATTGCCTGATTCTGTGTTCCCTGTTGGAGTACATGCAAATGATACTTAATTATCATTAACAATTTTAAGGAAAAACTTATGTTCTTAGTTCCATACCAGTGTTGATGATAGATGTATCTATCCAGATACAGGCGATTATATGCATGTATTTTTACAGACATAAAATACACATAGCGAATAAAAAATATAATCAGATGATTTGTACTTTTGAGTACCTTACTTTGATTTTCTTCTGTTGCACTGAATATGATATATTATGTAATTAAAATATTGAATGAGAGAAAATTTTACAAACCAAATCCTGGTGACCTTTTAGTTCTTAATCTCAAAGCTGTCGAGAAAAATCCGGATGCTTGGGAGCCATATCCAAATGCAGACAAATCTCAGGTGCAAAAGGAGTGGTTATTAATCAGCATCTGTGCTTATCAACATTTGTAATTATTCTGCCTCTAAATGAGGTGATAGGTCCTGTGTACTTGCAGCTGATTTTGTATCAAGTTCTGAAGGAACATAACCTACTCTGGTAGTAAAGTACTTAAATTGCTGGGTCGTTGTGGATCTAGCAATTTACCTATGTGTATAAATAATACTTACCCACCATAATACTCTGAGATAGAAACCGTCATGGCCAGATACTCTTAAATATTCTGTTCTCAGGAAATTAGCTTGAGTAGACTGTAAGGTTGTGCATGTGAAACAGATGATGTTTTTCTGAGGTTTCTGTCTGCTTCAGGTGTATCTCTACCATAACATACCCAAATATGCAGTGACGACATTTGGCGAATTTAAGAGTTCTCAGAAAGCAAATGTTCCATCACAACTAATGTTCTCCTCCTGCTGGTGACAATACCTCAGGATATCAAAAGGAATGGCAAAAATGAAAACAAAACAGCATTTATTTGACCACCAGTGTGAAGCATCAATGCGAAATAAATTAGAACTTGTGCCTGCTTAAAACTTCTTTATATTTTTGATTTGTACAATTTTATGATCTCTTTCCTGTGTTGACCTTGAAAGCACTGGTTATTTATTAGTATAATATGATTACATTCCTTTCTGCAGGGTTTAAGATGAAAATTGAAACCTTACAATAATTTGACTAAAAGCTGCTAGAGCATTCAGCCAGCTGTTGAAATTTTAAGATAAACCATATTAAGCAAAACCAAGCTGCAGCTGTCTAACTGATATCTAACCACAGCATAGCTACCTGGGTAGGAGGCACTTTGGCTGGCTTAGTTTGCTGGCTACAGATATGAAATATTAACAAAATGCAATTTGGTGACAGCTTACACACTGTGGGCCGTGGACTCTTCTCAGTCCACATGTGCAGCTTGTATTATAGCCAAATTAGATGCATTTATAATTAATTCTCTCCCTCCCTCTTTCTCACACACATTCTGTTCTGTACAATCTGTATTTGTGACTTAGATGGACTAGGGCTTTGTTAATTACATGTCCAGGAAAGCATTGCTTGCTATCATCTTATTGATTCCTCACTGATATAAGTGGCTAAGAACTGACTGAAAACTCATGGCAGAAATAGCAGCAGCAGTACTCTTACCTAAGATATGACCATAGTTTGTTTAAATAGTGGGTTTTACCTTTGGGGGGAAAAAAAAAAATCGACTTTGGATGTTGATGACTAAGTGTTGCTAATTCTCATTTGACCAGTGCAGTGGATATGTGCCAGAATTTGCTTAATATCCCTTCTTGCTCCTAAAGGTAATTAATTTTTTAATGCAGAAGCAGTCACTGGTATTGGTAAGTAACTCTTTTGCTTTATTTGCATTTGTTTTCTCTTGAAATAAAAGTTGTAATGGCTGTTGATATCTTTAAATCTATCAAAACCATTATATTATCAGAATCGTGCTTTGAAAGTATGTGCAGCCTTGATGAGCTGCATATTTCAGAATTATCTTGTTTGGTTTCTGTTGCCTGTGGAATGTGAATTAATATTTACAGTAGACATTAGGACAAGTTTCTTCTTTTGTAAGGTTGGACAAAAGGCCAAAGTGGTAGCAGTGCACTTAGTTACCTACATGGTAGTTGTGGATGTTTGAGGAAACAGTCTCTGTTACAAGGTTTCACCTCAGTTTGAAAAACCTTGAATTGCTCTGTGGTCAGAGAGACTTGGATATGCGAGCAGGGGAAAACAGTTCTAAAGCTTTTGTGTTGTAAGAGATAGGGCTGGTTTGTTTTAAATGGAAGCTGTTTGGTATTGAGCTTAGTAACTGTAAATGCCTGTCTGCTTTCTCTTGGATGTTTCAAATATTCACTCTGAAATTACATACTGAGTACTATAGACAAATGGTAATTTACTTAGAAATGCTTACTGTATTTTGTTTGAAAACACTAGCTGGATCTGCAATATTTCATAAATACATGTGTTATTTTCTCAAATAATCTCTAATACTGTATCAAATATTTTAGTATTTGAAAACTAATTCTGAATTGGACAGAAAATCTTGTAGCAATAGAGCATAAATGTCACTTTTGTGCTGCACAACATTTCTTTTCAAGTTCTTGATATGCTGCTATTTTAAAGTGGTGTGGGAGAAAACAGCACTGAGGTCTGTTAAATGATTTAATGTGCATCCTCTCAAGTCCAGATTTAAGAGAATGAGGGGGAGAAAAGACAGGAAACAAGAGATTAGCCATCAGTGGTTAAACAGATCAGAGAACTAGTTGTTCTGCTGGTATCCATTTCTGAAACCAGCTCAGATGGCTCAGGGCTGATACATATCATAATTTCACTTCATTCCACCAATATTTTATATTGATATGTAACTAAGCCTTGCCTCTTTTTCTGCCTAAAAAAGTACTTGTGTTATTCAAGCATGAGTTTGGTTTCATCTTGGTTTTGGTTGAGATTATACTACAGGCTGTTTTGTTAAGAGAATTTTGAAGTAGGCCTCATTTCTGCAATATGATGCAGGAGAGTTGGTGGTTGAGCTCATTCAGGCTTTGTGAGGAATTCTGAAGCTCTGTGTTGTACAGCCAGGTCCACCTCTTGTGTATTTCTTAGTCATGTTAATGTGTATTTTCTATTAGAATTTGTTGCATATGCCTTCCTTATTTCTAAATTATGCCACATAAAAGGGAGAGATTTGCCTAAATATAGGTGTCGTATATAGAATTGTAAAGCAAGTCTTAATATCTTAAAAGGATGTTCAAAAACAACAAATCATGTAATCCCAGAACTTTAGCTTATTTTGAACTGTTGTACTCGGTTGAGCATTTAATGAGTTCCTTCATCTTGTCCCATATTTTCACTGGTTCTGGATCTTCCGCAATAGGTCAGTGGGTTCCTTGCGTGGTGGGCTGATGCCAAATGCTTCAGTTATTGTTCAGGGTGTTTAGTATTGATAATGGTTGCACCTGACTGTTGTAAGAGTTGAAGTTGGGCCTCATCATGCTTAGCTTGGCCTCTCTTGTGGTGATTGGCTTGGGGCTTGGCCTGGTGGCTTTTGGCTGGTTTGGTTTAGTTTTGTTCCTGTTACTCCAGAAAGGATATGTATTTTTGAGCCTTTTGCTAAGCTTTTGCAACATTGACTGATGTTTTGAGATGGAAGAGGGCTACTTCAACTCAAGTCTTGACAGCTGACAGTCACTGTGATGACTGTTTTCTGATGACTGTCCTTGATGACTTAAAACTTTCATTGCCCCATCAGTAAGAAAGTAGGGGATTTTACTGCGTTGGCAGTTTTATTTAGCAGGACTTCCTGGGAGGATATTTCTGCCATGGGTAAATTTTTTGTCTTTAGAAGACAACTTCCTTTTCCTAGGAAGTCTGTATTGCTTCACTCAGCCACCTGCCACTCTCTCATTGTAGGTAGCCAAAAGACCAGTACTGCCTTTCTTGTATGTCATGTCCATTCTTCCACCATTCTTTAAGCCTCCTTTCTGGCAAAAAATTTTGCTCAGCCTTTAACAAAATAGTCTTAATTAAGTTGCCTGCAATTTCACTAGCAGTGAGAAAAGTATTATAAGCATCGATTTAAAGTTTTATCCATTGGTTTGCTGCAAACAATGTCTTACTGAGATAACTATTTTCTGAATTTATTTGGCTAGTGTACAATCAGTTGCTGAGGTGCTATGTAATTAGCAAGGGCTAAACTAAGTATATCAAGCTTATGCCAAGCTGTCAAGTACTTTGTGAAAATGAATTCAGATAGGCAAAGGGAAAGCATTCCCGAAAAGTGTGGAAAATAACCATGGTAAGTGGTCTGTATGTCCCCAGCAGCAATCCTCTTCCATGTCTAGGAAGACAGCATGGGAAGATGTTTAAGTGCTTTTACCAATGGCAGACTTGCAGGTTACTGCCTTCAAGTAAATCTCCTCCTCTCATCCAAGCTGCTTCTTGAACCCTAAATGTCTCTGATTTTGTTTAATACTTCTCTTTCTTGGGGTGGTTGGATTCACTCTTCCTCTGTGGTCTGAAATGCCCACTACTAGGTCTCATCAAACCTGCTGCTTTTTGCTGAAACAGGGCTGACTGCCTTGGCTTCTGTGTGCCCAAACAAACACCTGCAGCAATTTAGATGCTCTTGCTCTGCAGGGATTTGTTACTGTCCCTCTGCTAGAGGTTGCCTTCCTGCAACAGAATTGGTGTAGGGGAATGGAGCCGCTCCACAGTCCAGCACCTTAGAACAATTCCCTTTTAGTTCACACTAATGCACACCCATGTGTTTCACGCAGGGGTGTATGCGGTGTTTTGTGAACTCTGGTGTTGTTCTGACAAAGGGTTGGAACAGCAAGGTCCACCTTAAAGCACCTCGAGTCCCTGCCACATCAGATGCTGCCCATGTGCTGTGCAGTTGTAGAGAAAGAGAATCACTATCATGATAAGTCACTTGGGAGGTGCTGTGCTGCTTCAGATACTTGCAAGGTTATCTAGCACTTTGGGTACCCAAAGAATGCAAAACATAGCTTTTGCATTGGAGACAAATTATAGTCCTTTCTGCACAATACTCAAAGAATGCTTCCAGAAACAAGCACTGAAATATGACACTGACAAAATTCTGCCTGCCCAGAAGCTTGTTGATTTAACAGTAACCTCAATCACCATCCAGTGTGCCTTGTGTGGTCCCTTGGCTTCTCTTACCTGGCAGGATTTGAGATTCACAAGAATTCCTCCAGTTTTGGACCTTGTGAAAGCAGGATTCTGGCTGATTCAATACTTTAGTCATTCATAAAAAGTGGACCTGGCAGGGAGATTCAAAGTATGGTGACAAATGCACGTATTTGTGATTAAAACAGTCTCCATATTCTGGAAGTCCTCTAACTAGCAGGCTAGGATGGGTGAATTTTGTAATTCCCCTCCTACAGCTGTGCATTGCCCTCCAACAGCAGTCTGCTAACAGGGTGCAATAGTAAAACTGAAAGCATAGCAGCTGAATGAAGGTAAGGTTGGGCAGCATTATTTTTCAAGCCTGGAACCTTTGACAAGAGAGAGAATTTCATAATTCAACTCAGCTTTTCAAGGCAAAGGCTTCTTACCTATGGGCTGTGTGTGGTCTACCAGGGTAATTAATCTGGCCAGGTTCCCAGGATAACTTGGAAGAGGCCTGTAGGCAAAAGAAGTGGCTCTTTTAGCTGGTGTAGCCTGCTCCTAACTACCTCTGTTCTGCTGTCCTTCCCCCTTATCACGTTATTGTGTGTGAGCAGTGTATTTGTTTGTGATGGGGCCCTGCATGTCATGCGTGCCATGTAATGGCTGTGCAAAACTGGATTGGGTTGGCTGGGAGCCTTTTGATCTTCTGACCACTTGCAAGCAATGGGGCTTAAACAGGATGTGCATCAGTTCTCCAAAATTGTACATGTATGTTGCCTACCAATGAGGAGCAGGAAACTTATTCAGATGAGTGTAATTACCTGTAAGGGATGCGTGTTTTCTCTAATAGCAACATATCTGCTCCTCAGACATGCAGAAACACCTTCCAGGTGTAGGCAGAATCTAAGCCTAACCCGGTGCTGTCTTCCCACGGTAACTCTGTTGGTATTTCCCTAGGTGTGCCAGTTCTCAAAGAATAGTTTTATTTTATTTATCCCCTTAATTTTCTAGACTTTGTAGATAATGAAGGCTGTTTCCTGGGAAAGGTGTTAAGCTACTCTGCTTTCAGAAGCTAGAATGGTGAGCTGGCATAGAAGCAGTGTAGATGATGTATTCCTGTTGCAGCAGTGGGAGTCCAAGGAAAGTGTCTTCTCTCTTTTTCTCTCTACTTCTTGTTGTAATCAAGTATTCAGTGCAGTTTCTTCACATGCTCAGATGAGAGTGCAGGTTCTTTGATAACGCTGAGACTTCACGCTTCCCTAGGTGTAGGTGTTCTGCCTTCTGCAAATTCATAGGAATCACAACAAACCCCTAAGCTGGACAAAACAAGCTCAAGCAAAGGAATTGTGCCTCCTCTATCAATAGTGAGGGAATCATCCAGCCAAGGAAAAGGTCACACTTAATCAGAGATGTGGTCTTAAATGACCTGTTCCTGTCATGAAGTTCTGCAAACTCTCTTTCTAAATTGCCTGAACTGGAGGCTAAAAGCTAGGTACCTTGAAGATTGGGTCAGAAATCAGTAATGTTGGTTGGCTTAACCCGTGCAATTCCACCCTGCTCCTGCACCCCATACCTGGATGAAATGATGCCTGCTCCCTGTTTCAGCCCCTACCAGAGTCATAGGGAACAGTTTGCAGCCAGCACTTGCTCTGTTCTCTCTAGAGGCTGTGACCCTAAAGCTGCCAGGTTCCTCTGGGCAGATTCTGAGTGGTGCAGACCCTTTGTATGTGGATCCTAAACAAAGACTCCCCTGGTCTGTGTAGCAAAAGCTCCCCCACTTCCTCTGGATACTCTGTCACCAGCTTGTCAGCTGCTTGTTACGGACTGTTCAGCTCATGCGGCTCTAGTTCATCACTTACTCAGAATTAAAGTGGTTATAATTTGATCAAGTTCCCTTCGTAAGTATGTTAATGCTTTACTTTTGATTGAGAGTGCTTGCAGAGTGGCTCTGTTTAATGATTTGATTTTGAAAGGTAATTCAGGTTAATATTCTTCAGCATGTGTTGTTCCATCCTTCCTGTCCTGTGTACTTGCTCAGGATTTTAAATCTTGCAGTATGGGAAAAGCCTGAAACCACGAACTGTAGCTTGGGATAGCAAAAGCAAAAAAAGGCTTAAGAGAGTAGTGAGAAAATGGTTTTGCTAACCCTGTATTCACCTCCCAATATTGGATGAATTGCACGTCTGTAGACCCATCTGGCACTGCAGGGGAGTAATATCCTTTATGACAAAGACATTTTACTTAAGCTTTTCTTCCAGCTCTGGTCCAGAAGGGGAAAATTGATTTAGCCTATGATGTTAGAAACCAAAATCAAGAAGTGTTGAGACAGAGGGCAAGCTGCACTGCGACACCTTCTGTGCATTCAGACTAGAAACTGGATCCTTTCCCTATTGCAGTGATCTCCCCTTCTCATCTGTTGCTCCCTTCTTATTCAGAGACACGCGAAGTCACATGTACTGTGCTGACAGCACTGCAACTGTTCTCCTGGAATCAAAGGACTCCTCATATGAGCTCATCTGCTCTTGCTGTAAATGCCAGCCTGCAGAGGACAAAGCCTTGGACTTTTTTCATCCCAAAAGGAAGCCTTTAGAAGAAAAATATTTTTGTTGGGAGTGTTTGGGAACAATATCCCAAGGGAAAATATTTTTTTCTTCTGTTGATGCCAGTCTGACTTACTTTTGCAGCTGGGAGTAGAGTCTATAAAGCTGCTATTTCTGAATGAAAAGACAAGGACTTTTGTGAAGTTTATTTTAGTCCCTTTGGCTCACATGGGGAAGTGGGACACAGTAAATAGATTGTGTGTGTCTGATGTGGAAAGTGATAACAACTGTTTCATAAAGTACCAAAGGCTGTAGTCCATTCCGAAGCAGAAGATTAGGGTTTTAAAAATACTAGGTTTTTGAGGTTCTATTCAATGGTAATTTCTTTGAGAGACACCCTAGTGTTACTGCATTTGTGAATACTGTGTAGCTCCCTGGCCAACAACTTTTCTTTTCCTTTGATGCAGTGGTTGGAAGCTCCCTGGGTGGCAGGAGGGCTGCACAGCCAACAGTCATGTTGGGACTGAACTTTTAGATGAAGGGTCTTGGTTTAATTTCATTTTGCTCATTTGGGTTTATGTAGCTCAAGTAATCTCTTCAGTAACAAACAGCCTCAGTGTTCATGAGAGTAGTGCACCAGCACTTCTTTCTGGGGAGCTGCAAGCCTGCCAATGCTAGTCCAAACTCTGACAGATGCATGTTTTCTGGGAGTAAGTACTTTGCATGAACCAGAATATCTTGCCAAATTAGGTTGATTAGAGACATTGGTTTTGAAAAAAAAAAGAATTTCTGGTGAGGTCATTCCCATTTCACTGCTTGGGAATAGATAGAAAGTTACTTTTTTTTTTTTCCTTCAATTTTTTTTTTTTTCTTCTTCTAAATTGAAAGCAGCTTTTCATTTTAAAGCTCTTTTTGTGCATGTACAGCATATAACCAAAGTGAAAACCAGACTTTTAGATTGAGTCGTAATAATTTTACGGGAAGTTGTTTCATAAATTTCCATTCAGACTTGGCAGAAAGCTGAAGAGTTGAAAGCTCAGAAGCTTTCATGAAACCAAACCTCTGTACTTCACACACCTTTCCTGCCTGTCCCTGCAGTGTTTCCACCTAGATAACTGCAGTACACTGCAGTGAGGATACATGTGCAGAGCAGCAAAGGCTTCAGCCTGGTATGACATGTCTGTTCCTCTCCATATGGGCACCTGTATTTTCATTGGTGTGATGCTGAAATTTGGCAGTGATGATTAGCTGACAATATAATTCTGTTGCTTGCTGATGCCTGTCAAATTTTGTGGCTGTCATGCTCAGAATATAAAGTATTTAGTGATTATTTTAAACAACTGTATGAAATGAAGTTTGAGAAATCCCTAACTATTATGATACAGGCTCATTCAAATCATCTGTCAGAGCAGTACTACAAATGTACCACAGGAGAACTCACCTAAAAGAGGAACTGAAGTTGATGTTCTGTACTATTAAAATCTGAAATTTTATCTCTTAAAGCTTGGACTAAGCTTGTGAAAGTTGCTTCACATGGTATGCAAGTGGAACTCATTCCATGACTCTTATGGGAACTGCATTGATGGGCAACTCTTAATACTTGTATTTCTCTTTTTTTTTTTTTTTTTTTTTTTTTTTTAATCTGAAGAAGGAATCTCATGGGGTTTTTCTTTGTTGTTGTAGCTTCTCCCAAAACTGTGGGGGAACAAAACACACACAAAAGCAGATGTGGTCCTTCATGCCTGCTGTCACAAATACTCCCTTGAAAAATCATAATGGGAAGGATGAAGATTGGTGCATTTGTTAGGAGAATCAGCTTGCTAGCAGGAAAACATGATGTGGAACCTCCTCTTTGCGAAGGCTGGTAGTTCACATGCAATTGCACCTTTATACTCTCTGAGGAATTCAAAGAAAGACTCTTGAAAGGCCAAGATGCCAATTATGAAGCTACCAGGCTGGAAAGCTGCCATTTATTAGATTAATATGAGCCTGGTCAATTTTCCAAAACATACATTATAAAAAGAACAGTGCTTAGTGTTTTATGTTTTCAACCATTCATTGTCATCTTTCGAGACTCAAAAGACGTACTGAAGCAGAATTTGTAAGTAATTTAATTCAGGATTTTTTTAGTAATTGTAGAGATGATTAAGGCTTTGGTTCTCAAACATTTTTAACTTTCTTCCTTTCTCCTTGCCCACTCTGTTTTCCTTATTTGGGTCTTGTAAACACAGTGGGAGGTGCCCAATCCATCCACTGTTGCAGAAGCCCTAGGAGATGGTGGCAGGACACAGGTTGCTGTGGTCAATAGGACTGGCCAGGAGAAAAGGTGCCCTGCAGCACAAGGCTGTTACACACCTCTGATTCCCTGTTTCTGGGTGGTCTTGCCTGAGCCTCTCAATCGCTTCCTTCATTTTCCAGTTTTTCTTTAACCTAGGAGTAAGGAGCAGGGCCAGCTGGTGGGACAGGCAGCCATTCCGTCACACGAGGTCAGTAGGAGCTGAGAGTGCCCCCAGGCCAGGAGGTACACGGGTGGCCAAAGCAGTAGAGGGGCTTGGGATGGTGCCTTCCCCTCTCGATGTTCCCTGTATTTCGTGCTGCCTTTTGCATTTGTGGCTGCTTCCTCTCTCGGCGTGGCTCTGCTGCCTCCTTCCAGATGCAGCCCAGGCCTGCTGCTGCTGTTGTTCCAGCGTTGTGAGTTGTGCCCCTGAACTGTGCCGTGCCCCATCCCTGCGAGTTCAGGAGTGCCCGGCTGGGAGCAGCGCTGGGCCCTGGGCTGACCTCCTGCTGCACCTTCCATCGCAGAGCGCAGGGAGATGGGAAATACCCCAACAGTGTCAAATGATGTCTGGTGCAAAACAGGCTTTGCTTTAACAATTGCCCTTATTTTGGCACTAATGGATTAGGGAAAAAACTGTTACGGTGTTGGAATAGGAAGTTAAAGACGTAAAAAGTGGGAAATGATGCTTCAGGTGACACTGGCAAAGGGCATTCAGAGCCTTAACACAACTTTTAGACTGGTTGGTGAGTTGCTTCATTCCTTGTATTCTTTTTGGCTTATAGAAGTGCTACAGAGATTAAACTGTATCACACTTTTTTCCCTCACACTGTTCACCATTTAATATAAACACTTTACAGATGAACCAGGAGCGTTGCTTTGCCTAAGAAAGTTGGCAACATGAGAAGTTTTTATGAAATTTTCCTTACATGTTTAGAATAGCAACAAGCAGTAGAGTTTCACCCTGTTTTAATGGTTTGGATGTGGCTGCCTGGAAATTCAAACCCCTGGGAAAATCTCACACTGCTAAATGTGTTTTCATTGTGTGTCAGACCCTTTTTCTCTCCAACCCTCTCCCCCAATCTATAAGGTTTTTCATTGAATGCAAAGTAATTTTTGAGATGTTCAGTATTTTCATTTTACAAATGAAAAATCATAAATATAATCTTAACAGTTTGGTACAACTGAAAATCAAATCACTGGAAAAAATAACATAAAAATTTATTGCTTCACTACTCATCAAGGGAGTTAAGTCATTGAACTATTCTTGCAAAATATTTAGACTTCTGATAAAACTACATTTCCCACAGAGAATGTAGTTCTGGCTTACTTCGGCTTTCTAAGATTAGTGCTAGCCAGCAGCAATCCTATTAACTTTGCTTAAGAGCTGGGGTTGAGTTTAAAGCAAAAGCTTCAGTGAGTTTACATGTTTGTGCATTTCTGAGAATGCTATTTTATGTAACTTCAGGGACCTTATCAGCAAGAAAGAGTAGAGAAACTTAAGCAAATTCGGGCTGCTGACTGTAGTGATATATAAAACTGTGACAAGAACAAAATTACACATTGATAGCATTGGCAAGTGGGATTTTTAATTGTTGT
The DNA here is from genome assembly GCF_009650955.1 of Corvus moneduloides. Lineage (NCBI taxonomy): Eukaryota > Metazoa > Chordata > Aves > Passeriformes > Corvidae > Corvus > Corvus moneduloides. The sequence goes on along the minus strand of NC_045488.1, from coordinate 2,212,620 downwards.
AGTAGCCAAAATTCATGGTTTTATGCATCATGATAATTGAAACTGGTTCTTAATTTGGCACTCAGAGTGATAAGGAGAAAGAAAATTGATTTGTAATAGCAAAAAAACGAGTTTTGACTGTCAGCTGGTGGTAGTGTTTTTTTTTTTTTTGCTGGTGTAGGTTATGGATGCTGTTCCATTCATTCTGTAAACTTAATTTTTTATTGCTAGCATATTTTTATGCCTTCATTTTCTTTTAATTTGAAGACTTAGAGCAATATTTTACTGTCTATAAATGAGTGTTTCTTTCAAATATACCCTGATGTAAAATGCTGAGAGGGTTAGCTTTGGCTTTTTTCTTTACCTACTGTATACTTTTTCTGACATGTTAGATTAACTTTCAGCCGCAGGCCAATCTGTCAAAGAAACAGGGAATGTCTCCTGCTATGACAGATTTGCCAGAGGCTGAGGTTTGAAACAAGCTGGGTATTGCTTCTTACACAAAAGTAATTTCGCCCTACTGAAGAGAGCTATCACTGAATCAGCTGAACAGAGCCTCTGACTTGCATTACTTGGTTCTGATCAGAAAATCTGCAACAGGCATTTTTTCTAATAAACTTATATGCCACAAAGGAGCTCTGTCAGTATGACTGTGGGAGAACTTTCAGCAATATAAGGTCAAAATAATTTCCTCAAGGATATCAGGAATCCAATATCTATTTTAAGAACTTTCCCTGGTTGACTTCAGTATTGTTATCATGTTGGATGAATATACTATACTGCTGCAGAGATAGACCCATAGGTCAGACTTTAGCATAGAGACAGGACCCATACTATCATCCTGGCATCTGCTACAGAAATAACCACCCCACTTCTTAAACCTGATTCAATTTACTGCATGAGCTGAACAAAACTGTGATCTCTGCACCCCGCTTGTCCCGCCTTGGCTGTGGCGCTGAGGCGCTCGAAGCTGCTGTACACCCTGAATGTCCCCTCACAGCAGAGCTTCTTCCAGGGCCATATCAAGAGCCAGCTCTCAAAGCAAGTCCAGGTGTGTAGCAAAGCCTGGGATCCCTGCAGAAATGGCTAAACAGGAGTGTCTGTCACAGGCGGCCCCTGAGAAGTGATCTGGGAATGGCAGAGCAGCCTCTGCAGCTGGGCAGCTCACGGGCTGAAAGGAACTCACACTGTGCTGTCAGGCTCCTTTTGGGACAGACTGCTGTCTTCTCTCTTCAGGACTGACTGGCAGAAGGTGTGTGAATAACACAGGGAGTATTATGAGAGAAAAGGGAGGATTAGGCTGGGATTCCTTGATGCTTCTGTTGCCTTCTGTGATGTGAGTGTTCAACACTGCGAGCAGTGCACTCTACAAGCTGGGGAAGTGGCATCAGTCTGTTGTTTTACCAGACTTCAGTACCCCTTACATGCAAGTCAGACCCTAGCATAGTATAAGATTGGGGCTTAATGAAGGAATTAATACATACCCTCTTCAGGCAGGTGTCATAAAAAAGAACTGACTTAACCCCTGTAATGGACCCGTTATGGCAGTGGAATAGCTGAAGCTCTCCCTATTTCCATAGACTAATTTAAGTCATTACAGCTGTATTACCTTATGCCAGCCAAGGATCTGACCCAATTAAATTGGAATAACAAACCATGTTAATTTTAAGACTTTCTCCAGGAATGCGTGTCTGCCTTATTACTGGTTACTGATCACAAACTTCATGAGCTGCTGGTTATAATTTAATTCCCCCCTTATGAAGTGGAATCCCTATTTGGAGTTACTTAAATACGTATTTATATATTTTAAAATGTTGTGAACAGTAAATGGATGTGATACCAATTAATATTATCATAGTTCCCAGAGGCTGTAGTTTCCCCTTACAGCTGTGGTGAGGTGGGAAGTCTAGCTCAATACTGTTTCTTTACTGAAGTGCGGGTGGAGTTCTTGGGTGTGTTTTAAGAAGAAAACAGTGTTCATCTGTTGAAATCTTGAGGGCTTCTGAGGAATAATAAAGCCTAGAAGCTTGCAGGTTTAAAAGTTCAAGAAGTGCCAAAAAATAAGAAGTTTTCACATGTACTTGAAGTTGCAGAAAACAAAGTGTCATGTGGGCTGGGGATCTCCTGCTGGATCTGAGGTAGGTACTTTTTGATTTGAGGTAGTATGGCTGTGCCTTAATGCAGCTAAAACTTTAGCCCACTGTGGATATGTATATACGTGCCTGCAGTCAGAGCTGAGCAGTAGAAGCCCTTTTGCTGACACGCACATCAGCCTGGAAATTGTACCCTGTGTCAGAGCTTCTTACTATAAAAAAATCAGCAGAGAGCTGGGAGGAAAAATAAGAAAAAAAATCCCTGAATTAAATGTACAGATTAAATCCTTGATTTAATATCCATACTGTGAAAATGTCTCCAGCTTTGCAAAACTGTAGACTTGATAGTTGTCACAACCCCCTTGTGGCATTGCCCCATCTCTCTGCAGTTTTAATGACTGCATGCAGAAGAGTGTTCCTGGTCACCTTTATGTTGCCACCAGAACAGGAGAGGTGTTAAACCATTAATACTGTGACTCTACCCTGTCTGTCCTGCTCCAGCCTGTCTGCAATTGGCCTTTTAGTAGTCACCATCAAAATTAAACAAGATATGTTATACTGACATAGTTTAGTCTAAACTCTTTGTGGTTACTTCTGCTTTATAAATAATGAATTGTTTGTGACCAATACTGATTGCTGTTGGTTGAACAGGACACTTGATACCTTCTTGTGGACTGGAAGGCACCTTACTCATCTGCAGGCATTCAGGGTAGCTGCAACACACATGCAGATTACAGCACGCAGTAGTGGTGCCACAGTGCTTTTTGTTCTTCTGAATTGTCTCCAGGACCACAGTCTCAGCTCTTGAAACAGGCTGAGAGGACAGGATTGCAAAACCCAGTAAACAGACATTGATGGTGGGAGCTTTTATGCTTTTTCTGGCCGCTACACTCACTGGTGTGCTGTGGAGTGTTAGGAGACTAAATTGCACTTTGGAAAAACAATGAACAAAGTAAATGACATGCTGTGTTACCCTTGGCTGGGCTTTTTAATAGCGTTTGTTTGCTTACTTGCTAATTTGCAAGGTCTGGTAATTGCAATTGGCCTCCTAGTCCTTAGCACTTAAAATTGGTGCAGTCCTATCGTATCAGAGGGACAAGCAAGTCAAGAAGAGAAGCATTCCATGTTGAGGAATCTACAGGAAAATGGCTTGCATTTCTGGCAATTTCATTTTTGTTTAGTTCTTAGTTCATTCCCTTGCATATAAATAACTGTCTAAAAATGAAAACTCTCTCCTAGTCTTCAGTGAAGGTGATCTCTTGTTATTGTTACTTAGAATGCCTCCACTGTGGGCCTTCTATCATTTTTATGATGGTGTAAGTAATGTGTCATCTCTGTAGCATCTGCACAAGGTTTGATGAAAATTAAGCTGGTTTAGAGGATTATATTTCAAGTCTGTCATAGCAACTTCAGTGGTGATGTTCTTTTAAGCAAATTGTTCTGAAGTTCTTATGTGTTCAGTTGGGGGTTTTTTTGAGAGAGAAGAGATGGGGAATACATTCACTTTGAAACTCAGTAAAATCATTGTCTTATGAAACCTATCTGGATTTTAAAAAACCACTAGTGGATAACACATCATATGTCCTATCATCAAGCCATTCCTACCTGACACTTTGCATGAAAGGATGATCTTTTGTTATAAACAGTGATAAGAGCTCTCAGAAATTCCTTTTCCAGCGCTTCCTAGTTTTCCGTGGACTTTCTGAAAAGGTTGTTATCATAACCTTAAAAGTTATGAAAGTGTTGTTTTAAAGCAAGACATTAAGTAAACATTCTTAATGATATTTTACTGCTTTATAAAATAAAGATCTCCAAAGTTTCAATCCATAGATGCATACTGAATAAACTAGACACACCCATGTACATAAGAAATCAGTCCTCTATTGCTGGAAGTCAAGAGAATAGTTGCTGTTTTTTTCCCTGAAGAACAGGAGTAATTTATGAAGTGATTCTCTGGACTGTGTTTAGTCTCTTTAGGAAAAAGAATAGAATAATGCTTCTGAGAAAGAATATCAGCCAAATCAGATGTTGTCCTGAAATTATTGCTACCAGTAATATTCTGTTTCTTAGTGCACTCATTTTTTGCTGTCCAGAACCCTCTAATTATGGCAGGTTTTTCATCTGAGGCTGGTGACAGACAAGGTTATTCAGTGTTTGGAGCTGACTCCCCTTTCCATCTGTTACATGATCCTCTGTTCCTATAGATGCCAGATGAATATTTCTTCCTTATTTTCTGGTTTCTTTTATTCTGTAACATGCCACTGCATAGTTTCACATTTAAAATTCCTACTATGATATAAACCAGCTTGAATACAGAAAACATTTTATTCAGGAACACTTTATTTTCTTTTATTGTTCAGCTAAGAAAGAAGAGAGTAAGGTGAATTCCTCCTTCACATATTAAGATTAGCTGAAGAAAGTGACAGATTCTTTCCCTTCTGCTCTAAGGTGGCTCTATGGGCTGGTTTACATAAGTTTTTCTGGCCTGATTCTTGGTTTTATAGTTTAGGATTCCCCTTTATTCATGCTTCACGGACAGAAGTAGAGTAAGTTATACTGATACAGGTCATTTTGTTTGAGTTTAAAACGGTGAACACCTGGGAATGGAAGGGGATGACTTGTATCCTACTGTTAAAATTGTATCACAAAATTGGTTTTAGTGGGAGTTATCTGATATGCTTAACTGAGAGGTTTTTCTGTTTGGGAATGAGGCAGGCAATTTCATTACTGCTGTATGTCTTAGCCTCTTCTTATCTTAGCTTTATTATACAACCCCCATTATCACAGACCCTCAGCAATCCATACTTACTAATGGACTGCTTTTACCTTTTGTCTGGAAGGCCACTATGAAGATGGAAAACAGGATCACTTGACTGATTAAAGGCCAAGTTTGGACCACCTAATATCTGTGTCTAGTTTACATATACTGAATTTATTACTGAATTTAAATGCAGAAAATCAGTTGGTGATTAAAACTTTGTGCTGAGGTTCTTCTCATGATGCCCCAGAACTGCAGGTTGATCCATTGAGATGACAAAGATTTTTCAATTTTATTAATATATTATAGAAAAAAATCAGTGTGGGCTATGCTAGTCAGAGGAGATGCTTCACAAGAGCCTGAGATACTCTTTGCATATGCCTTTGGGAAGAAGATGGCTGAAAATTCACCTTAACAAGGGTAGTCTGATGTAGCTCAAGGCATGTGGAATTGCTGGCTTGCTTTTTTGTTTGCAGCATGTCTTTGAGGATTCATCTTCTCATGCACTTCTTCCTGTCAGGAGGGGGGAGGAAGGGATGAGAAGCATTGTCAGCTTCAATCAGCCCTTAACCTTACTAAACTGAACAAGTATATATATATGTGTGTGTGTGTATCTGTATATATCAAATGTATGTGTGCATAAAATTATTGTTCCACTCCCATTTGTAGACATTATTGCACTTCCACCACTTCAATATAACTGCTGTGGTGTTTACCCAAGTACATCTATTACTGGGTTTATTCTTCTCCTTGTCTGAATTCTCTGTAAACCTTGTTTCCTGCATGTATGTTCCTTTGTTCCACCAGTCTACACCCACCTTCTTTATCTTTTAAAAAAATGTATCGGAAAACATATCATTAAACTGTAATCCTGTCCAGTCTGTAAAGGTTCTCTCTATTCTTCTAATGGCCTGGTATCTCACAGGCTGGTCTGAACAGACTTTGTAGACAGCACATCTGCTGCTGTTCAGAGCACAGTTCTGCTTCGACTGCAGCACAGCCAGGTTTGGAATAATTTTCTCTCTTCAAACCAAATATATTAACATTTGAAATGATATTATGCTGTATGACTCACTTAAAAAGATGAGAGAAAAAACCGTAATTGGCTAAATAGTGTGAAACTTGTGTGCAACATCTGTGCCAGCTTTTGGGTCCTTCTTAGTTTAACTGATTTGCCAGCCACTGTAGGTACATTGTTTGGCTAATGCCTGATGTAGAGGTGACTATGGAAATACATGCCTCCCTGCTCTGTGTCTCAAGAGCATTGTCTCTCCTGTAGATTCTTTTTTTTTTTTATTATTTTTTTATTACTTGGTTGTTAATTTGAAGGTGAACTGCAGTAATGGCCTTGGCAGGGAAATGGTTTCTCTTGTTTTTCCAGATATATAGCTATGCCTCTTTTCAAATTCTACATCATCCCAGGTAGTTTTGAGTGATATTTAAACTATTTAAAAGCTAGTTTTAATATTCAAGGATTGTGATACTGACTCGTGATATTTTATGACAGTTATGTCATCTGTAGTCACTAAATTTAATGCACTTCCCAAAATTGTCTGGTGGTGACCTTGTTCTTGAGGTTGTTGCGAGTTCTAGCTAAAATTTGTAGAGTATTTCCAGATTCTGAATTTCAGGGTGGCAATGAACCATATCAGAGAGATTTGAGAAGACTGTGTTTCTACAGAGCTTGTGAATCCACAAATGTATTAAACAATACAGTCTGACAAAGATGGTGTGAAGGAACTAAACAAAACCTTTGTTCCCCAGCCAAGGACAGTTTAACATTTGTATTAGCATGTTTCAGACAATGGATAGTTTGGTGTCTGAGGTCATGAATTTTTTGAAGTAGCCATACCATGTCACATTTCTCTTTGATCTGCACTTAAATTTTCATATACTTCTATATGTTGCTGGCTGAGGGCCAATAGTTTTCTATCATGAGAAATGGGTGCTGAATTAGATTTGCTTTTTTTACCCAGCTCTGAAAAGATGTGCATTATCAAAGCAGTTGTTTGGGTCAGAATAAGAAAAGATAGTTCTGTAGGGAATACGCCTAGCAAAGCAATGCCATAAATAGGTCTTGTGTCAGTGTTTGCTATAGTGTCTTGATATGTGTCATCGTGAATTATATATTATTTCAGATTTATCAGTTCTTCCACTGATAAGGGACATTGCTTCTTTGAGTGACTTTTCTTCGTGACGTAAAAGATTTACTGATACATTGAAATTCCCTGTATTGGAGATTCAGATGAACTTTGGAAACTTGAGATAAGAACTATAAATCTGCTATAAACTAGGATGCCATTTCTCAAAGTGTGTATTTGACAGAGCTTGCACTAGCTTATTCTTCTGCTTCTCATTTGGGTGCATCAGAAGAGATTTTCTTTTCAACAGTATGAACCAAAAATAAAAAACTAAATGTGGGTCATACAGTATATATATATTCTGGGGTAGAGAGCTTAATTTAATTTAAGCTCTTTATGCAGAGTTGTCTTCACTTGAACACATTTGAAGATAAGATTGCTCGGTGGATGGCATAAGGGCAGTGGGCAGGGAAGGCACTACAAAGCTTCCATCAAAAAACCCCAACTCTACTTTTTACGTGGAAGGAGGCCTAGTATATCCTTGATCTAAAAATCCCACCTGCTGAAACCTAACCTGCAAGGTTTAGCTTGCATGGGAGAATAAGTGGGACAATATTAGTCCATGGATCCCCAACAGGACATTCTCCCGAAGGAGATACCCATGTATGGGAGACCCTTGAACAGATTTGTGCAAGGAGATTCTGAAAACTGTGTAAAACTATTTTTCTTTCCCAGCATTAGTAGGGTTGTAAGCAGTGTAAAGATACTGATAATGATATACCTGGACTTGATTTTTGATATCCTAAACTTATAAAAAAATCTTTAATGAATATTGAGCTATAGAAAGGAAAGAGTGAAGAGTACCTTATTTCAGTAGCTGTTTTTCTCTGATCCGAATTGAGTTGCATTTTTTTTTGCCTCTTTCTAACTCCTTTTATTTTGTAAAATATTGACACAGAAATTGCTATTGAAATTTTGTAATAGAATTTCGTAACAAGCAGCTTAGTTACAGAATCTGTCTTCTGTTCAGGTCTGCTTTCATCCCATTTTATGGTTCAGCTGAGTTAAAGATAAGACTCAGATGATTTCCCCTCGGGACCTATTAGATCCAGCAGGAGATTTCTTGGTATCACTTCCCTGCCTTTTACCCGAGGGCAGATTAGGGGCTGGCTTACCCCATTTTACTGCCATGAAGTGAATAATAGTTCTACTTGCACCACTGCAGAGGTGCTTTCTCTTGCTGTGATTTCATCTGCTCTGTTAGTTCTGACCACTGAGAAATGTGGCAAAATCAGGTTTTTACTTTGTTCATATTGCTAAATATAAGACAATCTAAGCCTTAAGACATGATCCCAGTATTAAAGCAGTAAGTCTCAGTCTTTTTGCTGCTCCCTCTTCCCCAAGCACTGAATCATTTATCAGCTGAAATGGGCATTATGGACAAATCTATTGAAACTTGGAGTCATGTTGCAAAATGCACGTGCAGAGCAGAGAGATTCTCCATTACAATTGTGGGATAATTCAGATAAGTCATCTTTGATCCCATTATACAGTGGGGAGGGATGAGCAGAAATGTGTTGCATGTGAGTGACAAGGAATTCTCAAATTTAGTAGCTGATAGTATGGTATGGAGAAAAAGAATGTAGGAGTACTTCACCCACCCCCAGCTTCATCCAGAGCTTAAAATCCTACGTTTTCAGTTTCTGGCTGTTTATCTGTGAGACTTATAAGGCCAATCAGTACTGATTAAATATTGAAGCAATCTAAATCAGGTTAGCATTCCTGCCTTTGCTTTCTAGTTACTCAAGACCTGACTCTTCAGCAGCAGTAGGAGATCCATTGGCAGCTGTGTGAACTGTCCAAAGAAAGCAGCAGTGGCTCTAAGCTGCTGTTTAGCTTGGGTACAGCCTCTCTGAATGCATCCTGATAAATGTCAGAGATGAGCTAACTCCTGCTTGTCCAGTTTGGCACGTGAGCACCTGGGCAGCCCCCCACAGATGAGAGGTTAGTGCTGTGCATTGGTTTGTGTTCTGGGCTCTTGCAGTGCTTGTGAAGTCCAGGGCTGTCTCTTTGTGTAGATCTTCCCCAATTTGAGAGGCCTCTTATGCCATAAAATTTAGTGTCAGATGGGTTCTGCTTCTCAAAATGATTTCGTTATGTGCTGAGACTTCTAACTGCCAAAACTTGGATGGATGGAGGTGTTCTGATGTTATACTTCAGAAGATGCCAATCTGTAAGGAAGAGACTGAATCTTGGATCAAAGACCCTGTTTGCTGCTTAGTTGGGGATGAGTGGAAAGCTTAGAGTGATGGGACATGATGGGTCATGCTGATGCCATCTTTTAGTACAATAACAGCACTTGGATGGTCTCATGCTATTAAATGGTAATAAGTGATAGAATAAAGAAGTTTTTGATAGTTTAGTGTCTCAGTGATCAAACAAAGAAGGAATGGCTAAGCTTTTGTGAGGTTTAGATCACACACTGAGTGGCTACTGGATCAAGAGGAATTGATCTCTGCCTACAGTAGGTGCCATAAGAAGCAAAGAAAGATATTTTCTTTCTACAATTTGTCATAAAGGATGAAAGCACTCAGCGATGTACAGCAATTAATTAGGACAGTGATGAACTTCTCTCTGAATATGTGGTGTGTGTTGAAATGAGAGCAAAAGAAAATATCTTTCTTTTCACTCCCCATTCCCCTTCTTTGAGGGAATGGGGAGGGACTGTGCGTTTTTGTGGAGGGGGTTGTTTAGTTCTGCTGCAGATCTAAACCTAGGTGAATTTACAGGGATGTCTTTTGAGATGGACTTGTCCCAGGCATCCCAGCTCAGACTAAGTCAAAGCTGGTTTTATTCTTTTTGTCAGACTTTTTGACTGTGATTTTTGGCAGGAGACTCATGCAGACACAGCGGTCTGTCTGCATAGAGCTGCAAACAGTATCGGGACCTGTATTTTTTTCATTTTGTCTTCCAATAATTGGAAATAAATCCTTCAGATTGAAAATACAATGTATTGCTTGTTGCATATGAGGGAAAGTCTGACCAATGTAACAGCGTTGTATTTTTATATTTGCTGCAATGAATTGATTCATGTTCTTGCATTTCATTTGCAGAGCCACTTTCCCGCTCTGCTCAGCTGGACAAGATCAAGAGAATGGCATCCAAGTAGGAATTTTCTTCCCCAGATCTGTAAGTTGTTTTCAGTATTCCTGTTATGCAGGCCGCTGTTTTGCTCCAATACAGTATAGGTGAGTTTAAATTAAGAAAGCTATCACTAAATTTTTAAAGGCAGAATTTTTTATCCTAAGTTTTAGTGTGCTGCATTTCTATGCATCAAGGCTGATTCTTCTTTGACTTCATGCCAATATAACTGCTGGCTTCACTCAATCCAGGGTTTACCCACCAGTAATTAGTTTGGTGAGAATCAGCAAAGTGTCTGTTTTTCCCCTACTGCAGTGCATATATTCGCCTTTCTAATGTACTAAAAGCACTGATGCATTTGTCCTAATCTGGATATATGCAGAGAGATAAAGATGTTGTTTATGAGTATAAAACAGCCAGAACTGTTCTAGGCTTAATCTCTTTGCCCAGCACAGTGTAATTTGCATATGTAGCCCACTGGCATGAGTGTGTTTTGGGTAGACTTCTGTCTCTGATACAGGAGGTGTGAATTATTATAGCCACTAGCAACAAGCATTAGTGCATTATTCAAGTTGGTGCATGACATACTTTTAGCTATGGAGATCCCTAGTGTGCTGCATGTGGGCGGCAGTTGTCTATTAGTGTCAGATATTTTCATAAGCAGAGTACAAAAAATGTATTTTATTGAATGTTACTTCAGCTTTTGCAGTTGTGAACTGAAACCTGTGAACACAAAGGGAGCATGTTGCAATCTGATACACAGCTGATGTCCTGGCATTTGTGCAGACTGTCCAGGGAATGCATCTGAAGGAGGCTGGAAGAGTCTGCAGGATCTGAGGCAGAGTTGGCTGCTGCTTGCCCAGCTCAGCATGCAGGCAAACAAGCTGCTCCACATGTCCATCTCTCTGCAGAGTGCTGTTAACGCTGTTAGTTTCTGGAGTGCTTGCAAAGTTCAGGGTGCCTTTGCAGGTAGGTCTCATTCAACTTTAGGAGTCTCTATGTCTCTAAAATTTAGGACTAGGGCTAAGTTTGTTGCCTTCTTAAAATGAAGACTTGGATCACCAGATTTGGCTGTTGAAGCAGACTGGGTTCCAGTGGCTGTCCTAGCTGCATTGCTATTTACACAGAATGGAATAATCTGCTGTGTGTTAGTTTGCAACAGGCAATGTAGGAAGGTGCCTGCTGCATTTGTAGATTACTTGTTTTATTTTTTTTTTTGCTGTGGTGATGGTTGCTAGTGTTATGTAAAATATCAGTTAATCAGACACAACCCACAGGAGCCAGGGCAGTTCAAAGCACAGCTACTTTCAAGAGACTCCCTAATGCCTTAAGGGAGTAAATTTTGGCAGACACTGTAGGTTTACTGTGTCCCTAGTCAAAAAAGTTGTGCTGTTTGGCATGCTGATGGGAGTATTATTGAATAAACATAATACAATATTTACACTCTGATTAAAAAAAAAAAGTAAAATACACTGTTCAGAGAAAAAGGCTCTGATAAAAGGAACTGGTTTTGTTTTTTTTCCTAAGACTTCTTGTTGTTTGTTTTTTTAGATGTTTTTATTTATTTTTTTTTAACTATTAATATTTGCATGGTAATAGGACTATAAACTTGTAAACTATCTGGACTCAAAAGGTGAGACTTTCCATATTTCACTGAGAGCATGGAGTCCTTCCAAGTATGTTCCTGAATATGGAAGTTATATGCTAAACCCTAATTTGGAGTGAACCATAGTTACAGACTTTCTTCCTCTATAGTGCCAATTTCTTTGTATTGTTTTAAGCCTCTTCTTAAATAATTTCTCAGTTTACTCTTTCTTGAGCTCTTGTTATAAAGAACTGTGCTTTGAAACCCACCTTAGAACTAAGAATAAGCATCATAAAGCTAAAAACGCAAATTTCCATAACTTGCAAGCTACAAGTACAGCCATGAGAGGTATTTGGGCCTCTATGGATGTTGATACGATCTTAGATGAGGATTCATGGACTTATTTACAAGAATAACTTACTTTAATCTTTGCATCATGGGGGTGGAAGTGTCATGTGGTGAGGATTTGAAGAGGTCTTGTATTTCCTGTAGTGGATCTTTGCACTCTAAAGACTACAAAGCAAAAGCTCCTATTTTGTGCAGAAGATGCTGATTTATGTGCCTGTCTTGCTCTCTGAACACTAGACTAAGAAACAGGATGCAGCATCTCTGTGGCAGATAGCGCGGGGTTCGTGCCCGTGGTGTGGGGACCCAGGGCTGTGATTTGGGGCCTTCCTGGCACTCCCACCTGCAGGTGGCAGCATCTTCCTGTTTTATGGGATGTGGTGCCAGTGCCCGGCATCCCAGTGTCTTTGGGAAACTGAAAATTAAAACCAAGAGCTTCCCACCCCTGTTTTAAGGTCAACGTTCTGCTTTTCTACGAGTAAATGTGAGGCAGCACTTGTTTGACATCTCTGTCAGACTCGCTTGTTCTTTGTCCATTCGCTTTAAACATGGCTTTTTCCTTTGGTTTTGGGTCAGTTTTTCTCCATGTGTTTTAATCCACTCTTTTGTCAGACTTCCAAAGTCTAAGGTCTGAAGGTAGAAGCAGGGCGTTGGAGAAGGGCTCACTGAAATGTCGTACTGGCAACTTGGCAAGAAACAGCAATTAGTGGGTATTGAGAAAACTGTGCATCATTTCTACTCCTGCTCAAATACATGTAATGTCGTTGGACCCGAAAAAGCTCCAGTATAGCTGGAAACAAAACAAGTAATGTTTTGACTTTTAACAATGTCATTCTGATTTCCTTAGGATCTTCATTCTCTGAATTAAGGCTGTTAGAAGACAGACACTGTTATCAACTTGAATAATAAATGTGTCGCATTAATATATGAATATTAATAAGAGCAATTAAATAAAAAGAGTCTTAAATTTGTTCCAGAAAGATAAAAAAGCCAGCAGAGCAATAGTAAAACAGTTGGATAAATCAGGATAGTGAGAGAATTAGTTCTAGAAAATACTGAGAGAGGACTGAGGTTTTTTTTTTTTAATCTAACTACATTAACTACTATTAAAATTAGTTTTTCACTAAATTATCAAACATGTAGCTTGTCTTGGGGGAGAGTATCTAACACTTGTGCCATTGGGACACACTCTCATACGGATCATCCTCTAGTAAAGACATAGGGCAACGGCTGCTGCACCCGATTGCTTGGTGTTTAAATCGAAGTCTGGAAGTGTAGGCAGTGGCCAGACACAGAGGGGGTGGAAAGATGCTCACATGACTACTCACAATAAGCTAAATCAACCAAGACAGAGATGGAAGCAGGTGTCCAATGTCTCTTGTATTGGCTTTCTGTGCCCAGGGTTTCCCTTTCACGGAGGATTTACAGCTACACAATTAGAGCAGCCTTGCAGTGCATGAAGCAGCTAGAGAGGTATTCAATCTACTGTGTTTCTCTACTGGTGGTAGGTAAAGTTACTGTTCCAGAATGACACTGGCAATATTGCCTTGGATAATACTGTGGCTTTATCTGCCTGGCTGCTGCCCAGTAACTGCTGCTTATCTCGGCAGCAATATCAGACTGCTTCTTTAGGTTTGTCCATGGCATTGGAAAATGAGGCCCATGTGTGTTCTCTGTACCTGTATCAGGGATTGTATCCTACACACTAAATCTTTTCTCTAAAGGAATGTGAATAAGGATCCATAATACTCTACAGTTTTTCTTCTGTTAGGTGAAACTAAGAAATGCCACAGTTTTGAATGCTGATTCATCTTCCTTCATAGTAACATGGGAGATCTAAATCCATTATTCATGCAATGAGGAAGCAGCAGTACATTTGTGACAATGACAGGTTCAACCAGCAAAATTCAAGTGCCATGCCTTCTAGGAAGCTGAGTGGTGTGCGACAAAACACTGGTTGTGCATAGAAGGTTTTTTTGTCTAATGCAACTCAGTCTAGGCTGCAACAGATTTGGAATTTGGCTTCAGACATGGACTGTAGAATCCTTGGGAGGGTGATTAAAATAGGAGCTCACTCATCATCCATTTTTAAAGACTCTTATTTTAATGTCTTCAAACACACTACAAAATTGTTTTGCTGTAGTCTTCATGTTCAATTACCATCATCTGCCCTGATCCACACCTCTTGTGCCTGTAACTTTGATGTGAATTACTGGAATTATCCTGCATGTGCATGCATCCTTGTTAAAATATGTGGGTCAGTGCTGCTGTCTCCTCTGCTAAACAGCACCGATTCTCATCTATATCAACTGCCCTTTCTAGAAATTGGAATAATACCCCTGGCCAGTTTCAGTGTTATGCCTAGAAAGTACATTACTCATGAGGATGTGTCCTGCCACAAAGAATTGTCATGGAAGTTAACACAATACCATATGCAGTTTTTGAGGGTTTACTTAACTCTGTGTTTGCAAGGAGTTTTTCTACATTTAGGTATCTAACATGACACTGATTTCTCTATCCGGCTACAGAACTGGACTAATGAAAGTCCCTTTTGGTTGCTCTCCAGTTTGCTGCAGAGGGCAGAATTTGGATGTGGTGACCCATTTCTTGTGAATTGTTTTCTTCCAGAAGGTCACATCTCAAAATGGTCTGGACTGAAGGGCCTTTCACCAGAAAATTCCAACTCAACAACGATAGCCGTGGACCCATGATGGTTCCATCAGTGTTTGACAGGAAGCCATGTGTTGTTAATATGGAAAGATTTATGTCTTGTGCAATTTGGAGTATAGTCACCATGAAACCCATATTGCAGTATTTTGGGATAACTCCCAGGTTGTGACCCCTGGGAGTCAGCAGTGGAATTGTGTTGGATTTTTTTGTCAATGATTCTTTCTTAGACGACTCTGCTTAATGTGAAGCAGAGTCAAGCTGGTACTTAATTAATTCCGCAGAGCCTATTTTATGGTAGAGGTTTTTTTTCCCAGGTTGTGTACTGTTAGGTTTATATGCCACATAAATGTTCATTTGGAAATGAGTCCAGAATGATGCTGAACTTTTTGTTTGTTTGTTGTGGCTTCTGTGATTAGTGAAGTTGGGACAGCATCTTTTGGACTTAGGTCCTTCAGATTTCTGATAGAGATACAAAAATGTTTTTCAAGGTTCTCTAGTACATGTGATGTTAGTCGTGAAGGCTGAGGTTTTTCAAAGAACACAAAACTCCCCAAAACAACGGACCAAAATAAAAACAACTTCCAGATTTTTCAATCTCACTGGCCTTTCATGGAAAGCAGGAACTAGGAGGTGTTTCAATAGATAATGGACTATATTGCAGCCTGTGATATGTACACAGTGAATACATACCTTGTTATTTTCCTATGGAGAGCTGTTGTGATTTCAAGAAGTTGATGCTTTATCGAAATGATAGGATCTCACATTCAAGGCTGCATGAGAAAATAGTGAGTAGTGACAGGTGTCTTTATTTTTTCATTGAGCTGACTTTTCTACCATGATCAAAATTGCAATAAATTGAAATATTGCTGTTAAGTCAGAGCAGAGTCAAAAGAGAGTGTCACTTTGATTATTCAGAGGCCTGCTTTTTTAACTACATTCTATTATGGTACAAGAATTTGCAGGATCTAAATATTTAAACAGCATTTCACCAAACAAGAGCTGGGGAAGTTAGAGTAGTAGTTTCTGCATCTTTCATTGCTGTTTTTTTAGATTGAAAGAGCAGGTCATTTTATGGTATAATGTAAAAGCAGACACTCTCTTTCCTCAATAATAAAATGGGGATAATACTGCAAAGGACTGTTGTGGTGATTCATCTTTATAAAGTCCTACAGAAATGCTAGATGTTATTAGTACCCCATGTGATTACAGTGACAGGATATGGTAGTTTGTCTGAATTGGTATTAAGTGGTACTGAAAGTCTCTCAAAAAACCCGTTCCTTCTGGTTTTCCAGACATTAGAGATTTAGAACAGTTTTGATAAACATCTGGACTGAACTGAGCTCCGTCTTTTTTAAAGGTTAGCTTAAATGACAGATGAAGAAACCTTATATTGTGATAACCTTCTGCCTGAAGGGTCTCAAAGTACTACAGAAATCAATATGCAAACCGTATATAAATTACAGCAGCTCTGTCAAGGTAGAGCACTGTTTGGCAAAACACAGGGAAACAAAACAAAACGTTATAGAAATCTAAATGGGAAAGCACAATGTTAAACTCAAAATACTGGAAGAATGTAGTCAGAGAGAGTCATCGTCAGCTGGGACCTGGCAGGAAATTGGGAGGTGTACCTTCTTTTCCCACACAATGTACCGTGAGAATTGGGGTCTGAACTCAAAGGCTCAGAAATGCCTTTATGGCTCATGTGAAAAATTGCAGCTCCTGGGACAGGCAATTTGCTGGCATGCAGGTTAAATAATGTTTCATATAGAAGAATTGCAACTGCCTGTTTGTCAGCATAACATCACAAAACCCATGCATTTTAAGCTTTCACATTGTTGACAAAAAAGTGCTGCTTACCAGACTGTGTGGAGCTCTTAGAGCAGCAATGTCTTTGGAAGAGGCTCCCTTCTTTAACCTTACTCAGCTTGGCTGGCTGAGATTGCAGTACCTGGCTGGTATCACTTAGATGTAAAGAAACAAAAATAGATGTTTTACAAATACACTTCATTAAAAAAAAAAAAAAAAAAACAACAAAAAAACCCAAAAAAACCACAAAACAACCAAAAACAACGAAACAAAACCAACCCAAAAAACCCAAACGAAACCAAAACCCAAACAAAACCAAAAACCACAAGCATAGAGAAATGTTGACTAGCTTTTACGAACCTGCTTTTATTACTTTTGACCTTGTGCATTTGCCTGCTTTTGGCTCTTTATGCTCTATGCATCAGGGAATTGGTGCAGCTCATCTGAACCAGCAAAAACTACTTCTCATCCTGCCTTCCTGCTCTGATAAAGACACTGGTAGGAGCAGTCTTAACTAGACTATTTTCTCATCTTGTAGCAAGCAATGAAGCTTGAGAAATTATGCTTTCTCCTTTTCAACCATAGAAACCTGTAAGTGCTCAACAATATGGCAGATGACTTACTGTAAATCCTAACTAAAATAAATGTCCAGGGTTTAATATTTTATAAACAGGGGAGCTGCTCAGAGAGATGGACATGGTAGAAGTTCTGTGTCTGTTTGTGTGATTTCTATCTAGTTGTCGTAGCCAGGCTGTCACCAGGCTGTTTGTATCTTAGTTCTGTCTGTGCACAGGGCACGTGGCTGACTAGTGAGTTACACTGTGCTGTGCTGAAATTCCTGCAAATGGCAATTTAGCAATAGCAATTTGGAAGTAGCGAAAGCTGATTGTGCTGAGTCAGTCAAAATGTTACACTGTTTAGCATTTAATGTATTTGCTGAAATTAATTATTTAAATGTTCAATGATTCTCTTTCCATCTTCAGAATAATCTGTTTTCAAGTGGTCCTAAATGAGCGTAACACGTGTTTTCCTCCCTCCACCTTTTAAATATTTCACCAAGTTTTCTTACCACTGTGATAATTAAAGAAATTGATAATATGCCTTTAGAAGAAGGCCAAAAGGCCCTAAAGGGTAGTTTCTTTTCTTTTAAATCATTGCTTAACGCTTGCCAATAAATAAAGAACTGCTTCTTAGAGTGAGGAAAAGGTTTAATCTAAATATGCCAGTCATTGTGTAAGTGCCTATCATCTGGCACAGGATCCTGTGCTTAGCCCTTCTGAAGGCCACAGCCCACTCCCAAAAGTTTGAAGTTGTTAGTGGTTCCTAAAACCTTTATGAATCTAAGATGTTGTTAGTGAGTAGAAAGGCGTAATCAGAGAAGTGGTTAATGAAATTAGGTGGCGAAAGAATGCTCAATAGTCCAAGTAAGTAGATGAATGAATTCAAATACAGTAGCTCTAGAACTCCAAAGGCAATTCTTAAACCTGCAGTTCTCAGTGGAGTAAACCTGGGATGATATTCCTCTAGGCAGTAACCTGAATCTGCATGCCTGACCCACATTTCTATGTGTGCTTCCTCCAGAGCAGAGATCAGGGGTGTTGTGTACGACTTGTCTGAGAGTTTGAGAAGAAACTTCTGGTGTAACGGAACCATTCTTGTTTCACTGGTGTCAGGGTCAAGCATGAGCCTCAAAGGAGACTGAACAGTGCTTTTTCAGGAGATAACAAATAGAGACAGGTTGATTTCATACAACTTAAAAAGAACAACTCTAAGCATGCCTGCTGGTGATGGCTCTGGATCTGATGGTTTGAAGACAACTGGGAGCCTTTGACATGAGAACCGTAATTGATTATGAATCATCTTACATTAGATGAACAAAAACCAAATTGCAGGCTCACAAGTTAGTGTGCTCTAACATAACCTCAAAACAATATTCTGTACGTTAGTTTTCTCTAGGGGTATTACAAAAAGGATAAGCTTCACAGAGCTCGGTGCTCTGATCTAAAGAAGTATTTGTATTCAGCCAATCCAAAAAGAAGGTAAGCATAGCCTCCTAATCCTGTTTGCATAAAGGTAGTGCAAACAAATACATTGCTAAAAATACCCAATAGTGTATTTTTTTGGCAAAAATTCCTTTACAGTAATATTTCTTACTGTAGGCTGTAGTCATTGTGTCCCCTTCTTTCACTCCCATATATTGCTTTAACCCAAAGCATGCAGTACTATGTCTTCTTCCAAAGAATCAGGGTTGTGGGGTGTTTTTTTCCCCTTCCACACTTGTAGGAAACAAAACTTGAAGAGGCAGAGACTACTTGACTAATTTGTTATGCCTTTTTGTAAAGGTTTGAAACTCAGATAAATGTTTGCTTCACCACTGTGTTACATCCTTGTTCATTGCGTTCAGGTGCATCATCCCCATGTGCCCAGTCTAATTTCATATACATGTGGACAGGACTCTCCCAATTATCTGTTTGCATCTGCATGTCTTGAAATTTGGGTAAATAAACTTAAAGTCAGCTGAGGCGAGGTGTAAATCTGAATTTATGTGGAAATCTGCACATATGAAAAATTCCACTTGAAAAATTCCTCACAACAACTAAAACTGTTGGTATATTTAGTAAATATTAAGAATTACATACTAAACAGAATTTTGAAGGAATACGGGTAAAATTGGTTTTTTGTGAATTCAAGTGTTTGTCTCAATCGAGTAAGCCTGACTTCCTTTCAGCAACACCATTCTTAGCTTTAAAGACTTTCCTAAGAACTGGAGGGCCACTCCTGAGCTGGATCATGCCAGGTTGTCACTTGAGTGCTCAATTTCCAGGATTCAGATGATGGCAAGCTGCAAATGGATATTCTGCAGCTGAAACATCTCTCCCCTTGGCAGACTCGAGAGACACTGGTTCTGGCAGATTTAGACTTGTCTCTGGCTATTTAGCACAGTTGTACAGTTAATGGGCTGTTGGACAATTTTGTCAAACTTGCTATTTTCTGGTGACTTGTTTATAATTCTGGGAAAGGAGTGCACGGTTAGTCATTTGTGAATAATTGGAAATCCTCTTGAGATCTCAAGAAAAACACTTTCATTGTTAAATAGGGTTGATTCGCCTGTTTATTTAGGTAGCCGAGACAGAATCTCCATATCGACCCTTGAATGCTCCATATATTTCTCCAAATTGGATTTTGCCCTTGTGTGTGTGTCTGATGTGTTTTAAGAAGCCAAGGTCTTAATTACTGTTATTATGCCTAGTTTCCCATATGATTACAGTTGATATTAATTAAAATGGAGACTTTGCAAAAGCAAGAGGCAGATCTGTAGGTTCTAGGGCTTGAAGGTACATTTTCGTGTGCATCTACACGTATAAAGATATGAAATCTTTGTCGTTAGCTGCTTTTACGTTTTACTTCTTACCAGCTTACTGATCTGCTAATGGATTTCCTGGACATCAAAGTTCTTGACCGGCCTCAAACCAAAGTCAAACCTAACTTATCCTCCAATTACTACCCTAACTAAAAATCCTTCATGAGAAAATTATTTCCCGTAACTCTCAGGCTTCTAGATGGGAGCAGTGTCAATGTAAAAAAGATCTGCTCTATCTTTTCAGTGAGACAGACCTCACATTTTTTTTCATGCTGCAATACCCTGATACAGTCAGAGTAATTTCGTATGGACTCTTTGAAGTTGTTTTGGACAGTTCTGCCATGAATCATAAAGTCAAAACCCTCAACTTCCTCCAATACTTGCGTTATGAATGCCCAGCTTAACAAAGAGAAATGTGTACAAATAGCATTGATAACATTTTCAAGGCACATGGCCAATGCTCAATGCACCAGGATATAACATTAAGGATATGTGCCGTCTCTGGATGAAGATGATATGAATGACTTGCTTCTTTTCCTAAGCCTGTATCATGGGGGTCTGACACAGAGATAACCTCATGCAAAGAGATACATGTAATGCAGCCACATAGAAAAACATGTGCTTGAGAGACATTGTTCAATGGTTGGGAAAAGGCAATTTGTATTTTCCAACTGAATTGTTTTAAAGTTCTAGATGAACCTGGGATTGGTATTCTGTGCAGCATGCTGGAATTTTGCTGTATTTTTCTCTCTCAATATAGTTTAATCTGTATTAAAGCACTGTTCTATCACAACTTTCATAAATTATTACATAGCAAGCCAATAGAAATTACATAAATACTGCAAATATAATCGTCTGTTCTTAGCACAGAGTCTTAAAGGACTTTTAAACTAGTTACAACAGCAAGTGGTAATCCTTCTATTAAAACTTTCTTACTATGTTATAAGTTTGCTGTTATGCAACATTTTTCACTTTGTCAGCTGAAAACTGTTTTTCTGAAAGTAATCTAGACCTTGCTTTGCTGAGATGGAAATAAAGGGAAGTTTGTCTTGACTAAGTGCTCTGTTTTCCTATGACTCTGAGCAAGTAGTAGTTAGAATGAAACATTGGAAACAACAGTTAATTTACTAATCAGGAGAAAAATGGCTGTTATTGAAACAAACCCCATGTTTACCGCAAAATTGATTTAAAGCACATTTTAAAATAACAGCTCAAGAAAAATAGGCTCACAGTGGGCTCCAAATTCTAAATGCAACATTTGCATGTATATGATTAAGTGCTGCAGAATGGACTTTGCTCATTGAGGTCTCTTAAGGGCAGAGAAGATAGGAAGGAATGTGTTGCTGAATTAAACTGCTTTTGGAAGTCTGAGGAGCACTGAGCTTCTGATCAGGCTTTTCATTGCCCTTGTGGAAAGCACTGAAGCAAAGAAGCAGGGAATAAACCTAAATTCTATGATACCTTCACCCAAGCCCTAGACTGCTTTTATTGGAGTTTTAAGGACCACAGTGCTAAAATGTAATTAGCTTAAATTACCCCTGTACCCCGCAAAATAAAGATGACAAGGGGAGAATTATCCAGTGCTAGTGCTTTCCTTGCATCAGAATGGATTAAACTTGGCTGTTAATCAGAAGTAAACTGGGGAACACAGTCCACTATCGAGGAGGATGAATACCTGAAGAAATGAGATCAAACTAAAAACTAAGAAAAGAGGAATAGTTCAGTATACACTCCTCTGCAAAGCTGGTGTGGAAGGGAGCCAGGGCCAGCTTTAAACAATGTTGGTGGAGTGGAGCCTAAAGCAGTGTGCCATGCTGGGGCCTTGGGGGGAGACAAGGACAGAGCCTGATGAATTCTTAACATGCATTATCCACCCCGAGATGAACAATTGTTGGCAAAAATTGAGCATGAGAGTAACAGAAAGAGGAGACAAGATTGAGTTAAATGTGTCAGCTGGGAAATAAGTTATTTAGACAGGGGTGAGCTTCACCTTGGTAGACCTGGTGGTAGAGAAAAAAGAACTGAAAGTTGTTACCAGCAGCCAGTTTTCAAAGAAAATTAATTTCAAACACTTGTGTGGCAAACAGCAAAATTTATCATGAGTAGTCTTCTCCCTTTTGCATTTGTGTACACACAGCTTTTATATCTCTATGTACTTCATGTGGTAATAAATATTCAAAGATTGCGTTACAGTGGTTGCAGCCAAGTTGATGCTGGTTATTCCAGATGGAAAGATCATTGCTTCTCAAGGTACTGTAACAAAAGACTTGGCAGTTCATAAGTAGTGTTGCTGCTGGGAGCAGGTGTCTTCAGTTTGACAAGATTGCACTTTATCCATGAGTACTTGAAATGTACTATAGCTGGTAGCAGGTCAAACAGGTCTGAATTTTTAAAGAGAGTGTTGTAAGACTTCAGTAATGAGCTTGAGGTGGTGAACAATGACATCCAAAGCTAATTACCTGTTTACTAACGTCACAATAATTCAGCCATTTGTCTTGACTGGAGCCATGCTGAGCCTTAGCTCGTCCTGCCAAGCCCACTTTCCAGCCATTGAGTGATTGTATGTGAACCGTTTTGCTAGAAAGTGCCAAAAAAGAAGAAGAAAAAGAAAAAGAGAGGAAAAAGGAATTCATTTAACTGCTACAAACCTAGATTTTAATTTACTGACCACATAAGAGATTTAGGGATTAGATTTGCTTGTATGCAAGGGATATCTCTGTGGGAGCAGTGTTTTCAGTGAAGAGCATAAACCGGACACCCGGCAGAAGAGTTAATTATCTGAGTGCTAATGTTCTCAGACAAATATGTAATGCATCATAAGTACTAGCAATGAAGTGCTGGCTGGCAGTGTAAAATCAAATTACCCCTACAAGTTTTATTGTGGAAATATGGTTGCTACACTGCAAGGATGCAAGTTACAGACACCCAAGAGCAGGGGTCCTCTGAAGCTGTGCTGAATTGCACACAAACAGCTTTCAGTTGCAGAAATGCTCTTTGTGGCTGGGGGCTGCAGTACTTGGGGTTAAATCGGCGACTTCGTTTGGTTCTCTGATCTGCTGAACTCAATAGTTACCTCACTATAAATGAACAAAAAGTCATTTTGAAAAAGTTAAAAGAGAATGTAAAAAGGTGGCACTTTTGTCTTCAATCAGGAAACTCTTTGTCCACATTAGTTTATAGCTCATAAATCAGAACGTGGGATTTTGTTGATCTGGATATGCTGCCTTTCTTTGGTTGTGTCAACGATTTAACCTTCTATAATTCAGTATAAATTAACCCCTGAAGTAAACTATATGCATTTCAAGCTGCTAGGATTTAGTCAACAAATAGCTGCACACCCCTTTGCTCTCTGCTCGTTTCCCCACCCACTGAAATGGGAGGATCTCTTTCTTGTGTGTTCAGTGGACATTAGGTCAGATGTTAATTTTACTGTGAGTGGGAATGCTCTGTTACAACTGCTGAAAGTAAAACTATGGATTATACTTATGGCTAGCAACTGGGCAAAAATTTCCAACTAAAGGCAAGGAAAATAGTTCATAGATGAGAAAATGTGCATTTGTTTGCCTAATGGTGTATTATGTGTGTGTGTGTGTCTGAGGGATGTATTCTGAAAGATTAGCACCTGTCTCAGCAATGAAAATCCTTGAATAGTAATAAGTAAAAGCAGTTGAGGCTCAACAGCAGAACTAAGGGACTCTGAAGTGTTTTCCAAGAATTCTATTTCCAGCCTTTTGTAAAGCCTTCATCTTCTACAAATCAATCCCTGAATTATTTAGTATCTATTGTATGCAAATAGCTTAAGAATACTGAACAAGGAAGCATTTCTCATAACTTACCCAAATGAGGCAGATAAGGGGTGCAATTTGGAACTAGGCTTCATAACACATGACAGTGCCTAAAATTGGATTTAAATAAAAAAAAAAAAAAGAAATTCTGATCTAGCTAGTTACTACCTGGCCCTAGAGTTGCTTCAGTTTCATGAATATTTTTTTAGTAATGACATTCCTGAGCTGCTTAAAATGCACTGTAAACACCTAGAAAGCTCCAAATCAGAGCAGTCAGTTGCCCAGGACTTACCCAAACATGATCAGAAGCAGACGGTGGAATTCCTTCATCTGTCTCCCCTGAGAAGCCTACTTTGGCTGGTGTTTGTAGCCTGTGCAGTGGGAATGTTGGGCTCTCTGCTGTCTGTGCACTAGGGAAGACAACAGAGTTCCTCATCAGGGTAGGAGAGCTGGCTGTGTGAATATTTTCTAATTAGTCTCAAGCATCACCTGCACAGTAAGCTGCACCAAAGTGGTGATAGTGAGGAGGGAAGTAACTTCTCCTAGGAGGCAGCTAGATCCAGAAAAAAATGTCTATGTATGGTCTAATTGGTTAGGCAAAATAAGAGTATGAGGGGATGGATAGTATGTTGGTATTAGGATTAGGGAAACTTGGGTTGTGGTTACTTCTTGGGAGTTTTATGCACTGGTCCATTTCAATGGTGGTGGTGTTTATTTTTTTTTTCCTTTCAGGTAGGTTTTGTTGAGATGGAAGATGACATTCTGATGTTGTAAGAGCATTCTAAGCTGTGGATCATAATCAGAGAGAGATATTTGGTTTCAGTCCTGAGGAAATGTTTCCTGGATTTCAGCTGCCTTCCTGTCATCTTCCTTTCTCTTTTCACTAGTACTGCAGAGTTTCTCAATGAGTATGCTGAAGTGCTCCCTCTTTAGTGTGGTGGTTCTTCTGAGACCCTTGTTTGTCCCCATACACATTGTCAGGAGATTTGCTTTCCTCCTGGAACAGCAGCTAATTAGGTTAATGATGTTGTTAAAGAAATGTTTGTGGAATCACAGACTTGGACCCAAGTAGAACAGCCAGTTTCTGTTATACCCACAAACACCTGGGTTTTGAACCCAAGAAAATAAGAGAAAGAGAAACAGTACAGGTTTTTCATCCTCTAGTGTTCTTTAAATTCCAAGCAAGCTATCTGCAGCCCTCTGTAAAACTTAAATTCAATATTTTAGATTAAGTTTTGATTAGGACTGTGCTACTCAGTCTGGAAATGATGTTTCTGCATCCAAGTGGGGTCTGAGAAATGAGACTTTTAAGAGCAGCTTTCAGGAATTGACCACTGTTGCTGTTAGAGATATCACAGGTATTGTGTCCCCAGTTTGGGGAAATTTACTTGTATGTCTTAAGTCTGAAGAATTTTCCTGGAAATGAACCAACAACAGAATTTCTCGTGAGATTTCTCTTCTATCCTGGCAAGCTTCTTTCCTGGAGTGTGTTTACAGGCCCCACAGGAAGAAGCAGCAGGAAAATCTCAGGGAAAATAGACATGTAAACTCTGAGATGAATTCTGGGGAAGACGTGGGTTGAGGACAGTTTTTTTAACCCAATTCAGTCATTTACAGACTTATAGCTTTATATAGAAAAGGGCCAAATAGGACTTGGTTATCTGAAGCTGCAGAGGGTATTCTGTGTGGGTTCAATGGACTTTAGATCTGTTTTAGTCTACAGAATCACAGCTTAGCTGATAAGCTTTTTGCAAATTCTAAATGGTTTGCCTGTACCAGCTGTATTCCTCATCTTGGGCTTTGCAAAGACATTTGAAATTTTCCATGTGCTGAAAATCTGGTAAAAAATAGTTTCTAATGTTTCTGATTTGAGTGGGAGACAGGAACTGAATGATACTCTAAAACACAATACATAATTTTCATCAGTGAAAAGTAGTGAGTCGTTCAGTTCTAGTGGATAGTTAATAAGAGACTTAAGGAGGTAAGGTATATGGATTGCTAGAATGGATGACTAAATAAATATTCCTAGCAGTATAATGTGAAACACATGTGTGATTCTGTGCCTACAGACATGCAAACACAAATTTCCTTTTGTTCGGAATCAAAATGTTTCAAAGGAAACAAAACTATAGGAAGTGAGCTATAACATTTAGCAAAGACAGGACAGGCAGGGAATGAGCTGCAGAAAGGTGGTCTTAAAGTAAGCTGAGTAGCTATTTGAAAAAAATAGTTGGGGAGTAGTCAGCAAAAAATGAAACATTAATTATGCTACTTTTGCTTTAGTTCCTGTGGTAGATACCCCAAGCACAACAGTACAGAGGTGAGATACAGCAATTAGCATTCAGCCCATTGACAAGGAGCCGAGCACTGACTGTGGGATCAGCCCAACAGAGGCCAATGCCATACTGGTCAGGTGGGGAAAAGCACCCAGGCTGGAACTACCTGTAAATCTAAACCAAAAGATGGCATGTGAGAGCACAGGGCAGTTACTGTGATGGTGCTCAGTCCCATTAACTGGAATATTTTCTTGTGTGGCTCAGCCATGTGAGGAAAACACTGAGAAACTGCAGGGGTACTGCAGATCCTGTGATCGTGTACAGTGCAGGAGCCATGGAAATCCAGCATGGATACTAAATGATGGATGGGGTTTAGTAGCACTTGGGAGCTGCAGAATGTCATGCTGAGAGGCAGCAGTGTGATTATCTGATGATAATCTCAGCCTATGAAACCAGCTGCTGCAGAACGCCTAGAAAAGGGGTAAGGGAATAAGGGCTTGCCTGAAATGATTGTCCTGGTGAGCCTGATTCTTATAAACAGTGTGTAGAGTAAGGGTAAAATATTCACAAAAAGGACCTTAAGGGGTGGTGTTCTCACGACTTGGGAGCATTTACAATATCTTGGCAATGCAGTCCAGAGGTGAGATGTGTGATGGATTGTACCGCAGGAATGGCTGTTTTTATACTGAAACAAAAAGCAACCTGAAGAAAGGTTCAGGTCTAAGGTGTGTGCTGCAGTTAAGCTGTATATCTTCAGGCAGAAATGCCATGTTTGCTTCACTCTTGTTGAACATCAGGCTCCCAGTTTGCATGGGATTATTTCCTGGAACTTCCTCTTAGGTCATCTGCACCAAGGTTAAGTATGACACAGAAGAAAAATACTAGATCCTGATAGTGATTTGGAGCCAGTTCAAGTAAAAATTGCATGTCTTTCCATTGTTGTTCTTCTGGGTTTGGGTCAGACCCATGTGTAAGGAAGTTGAGGGCATGAAACAAAACCAGCATGATCATTTGGCTCCCTTCTGTAGGTTGCTACAAGTTGAAGAAAATTCAGTTCAGCTGAAGATGTTTGTAACTTGACCCTGAAGAATACCTGTGAAAATTGTCCTCTTTCTTTTTTTTTCCTCAAGTGAATAGAAACCAACTCCTTAACTTTGGAATGTTTGAAACATGGAATAAAATCAGGTTGAGTGTAGCCCCATCACCAACTCTTGACTTTGCAGGGGTTTTCACTGATTTGTGTAGTCCAGTGTTAGATACTCTGTACATGTGCCCAATGTTTACCAGGTGTTTGGTTGGTGGGATATAGGTATAGAGTTGATTTGGGTTTGGTGGAAGAATCTAATCACCATCTCTTGTGTATCAAAGGGAGCACTACAAGGCAATAGACAAATCATTTTTAGCTGCTCCAGTTTCTTTTTTTCCCTGGTCTTATTCCTAATGTATATTAAAATGATATCAGATCTGAGGAATGGAAATGGTGGAATATGATTTGAATGTTAATAGAATTTTAGTTTTCTCTGCACTTTTCTTACATAAGCGTTCTTGGCAAGGATTGCAAATGAGGGAAGCGTGACCCTGCCATTTGTTGTGCATGTGTATTTTAGGACTTCTAACGCATAACAAAACAAAAGAAGGTAGCTCTACTTTAGGTGTGAACATGAAATGTATTTACTAAATATTCTGAAGAGACAAGTTCAAACAGGAGAAAAAGGTGTAAGGACACCAGAGATGTTCTGATCAAGAAAGATAGGCTTAAGCAGAGATTTACCCTTGTACTCAGAACACTGAGAAAGCAGTCTTGATTTTTCTTACCATCACAATATGTCAAGGGCAGTGAGCACATTTTGCCTCTTGATTTTTACAGGCAATGCTGACACGAGCAGAATATTATTAGAGAGAACTGGAATATTATTAGCATATATAGATACACTTTTTTTCCCCGAATGTTATGTTTGATTTCTGTTTGGAAATCCAGTGCAGAATGCTATGTGTTTATTAGCAGCACAAGCTTATTGAGAGCCACAACGTAGTGGACAGATTCAGCTTCTCAGAGGTTTTGTGCACTGGAGGCAGAGACAATCCTTCACATGTGAGGAAAGATGATGCAAAGCTGTCAGCTGTACATAAAAATTACCCCCAAATTGCAGAGAGCAGATGGCTGTTAATGGCAAGTGTTTTTAACATAGCTTTATTGTCCCATATTGGGACATTAACTTGTCTCTCTGTTTTGTTTTTTTTTTTTTAAAAAGTCACTTTGTAAAAATGACACCTTGGCATGACTTGTCTTTTCCTGTTTGGTTTCCATGTCATGGTTGCCCAATTCTCTGCAGTCAATGTGCTCAACAAGCTATTACTGTACATTTCTGTTTCATACATTCTCAGTGATTAGTAACAAAAACCCCCTATTTTTTTAAGAAACACAATGAGTAAAAAATTTTTTATTGGACTGATTCTTACTGCAAAAGAAGGATAAATGTTCCTTGTTTTCACGTGCTAAGCTGATATTTACAGGACTAAATACACAACATCAAACTTGCTTGGACTAGCAAATGTGATAACAGAAGAAATAGAGAGAAAAATGCATATGGAACACCCTTAGCTTTTCTGTTTTCTTAACTGCAGGTTGAAAGCTAGCTTTTGGGTGATTAAACTTTTCATTTGGTTATTAAGTGATAGACATCTTGCTGAACCCAAGCATGCTGCAACAAGCACAGGAAGAGTGTTTATTTAAAGCAGACACAAAAGATTGCACAAAGAGACCCTTAAACAAAACACAAATGTCAGCAAAACTAAACAAAGTAATCATGCACAATTTAAGACTGATAGAGGCAGGCAGTAAATTGGTGACAGTTCCTGAATAATCCTTTAGAAAAGAGTCACCCTGGTGAACTGGGAAATCTGTTTGTTTGTTGCAGTTTCTTATCTTTTCCCTACAGGAAATGTAGGAAACTTCCACATTAAAGCCAGTGCGTTCACCAGGACTGGCCAGAAATTGGTTGGTTGACGTGGGCAGCAGTGTCACCCCAGCAGCACAGGGCTCAGGTGTGTGTTCTGGAGATTTCAGACTAAAGAGGTGCAGCCCAGCTGGAGGGCTGGAGTCGTGCAGTGAGGATCCTGGCTGGCTTTGCCTTCTTCCCTGCTGCTTTGTGCTGCTGTTGCCTGAGCTGGCTCAGGCGTTTCAGTGCTGTGTTACAGGCTGCCTGTCAGGAAGGGCTGCCAGTGCCCCTGAGAAGTGGGGTGATGGCTGAGACACTCAGCTTGTGCTTGGAGCTTTGTGTTACTGTGGTTATGCTACAGAGATCTTTGTCCTGGGCTGTCATGAACAGGGGAGACTTGTAGGGACCTTGTGGAGTCACTGCAAGAGTGGGAACCAGATCTTAGGCAGGACTCTGCCCTTCCCTAACTGTATAGGAAAATCACCCAACCTTTCTGTGACTTGGGCTTTGTCCTAGGTGAGCGAGCAATGGCATTCATTACGAGACCTGTGGATTAGAAACACTATGCAAATATCCAATTCTTTTTTTTTTTTTTTTTTTTTGGAGGGGGGTTGGACCTGGGAAAAGCCACATAGCTGGTGATTACTCTGTAATCAATTCTTCTCTGTTCTGAACAAAACAGTAGTCAGCTTCTTGAATATTATCCAGCTTCCCTCTTCCTGCCAGTCTCAGCGTCTATTCTTCTCTCCAGAGCCCTTGGCACAGCGTTTAACCACATCAGAGTTTCACCAGTTGCAACATGCAGCTCCTCTTGAGTTGGAGTGAGAGAGGCTCCAAGGATGTGGCAGGGAGGGAGAGAGTAGTAACTGCAGAAGACAGAAGACTATTAATAAAACAATACAAAAAAAATCTTACTTTTTTTTTAAATTTTATTAAGAAAATGGAGAAAAATGGATGGAAGGAGGTGAAGGAATGTGAGATTGAGAGAGATAATTATGGCAGTTGTTCCTAGAACTGGCGTAGAACAATTAATGAGGAATAGGAAAGAGGCTTCAAAGACTATTTTTGGTCAAATAGTCTTTGAAGGGTCATCACCACTAAGGAGCTGGGAATCAGAAAATTGATTGGAACATTATGACCACTGAGAAATCTGCTGGGCTGTTGTTACATCAGCCTCATGTCTAGAAAAGCAGCTCATCTTGAGCTCATTCTGTCTGGATGGGGAAAAAAAGAAGTCTTTCAGATGATTATCAAGACTTTTTCTTGTGTGTTAACCTAAGGCCTATCTTCTTCTGTGTTCTCATTGCCAAATTGCAGTTCCAGAAAGCAGCTGACATGGAAGAATAGCAGCTATGTTGCATCGTACTGACACTGAATTTCATAAAGCAAGGTGAAGGCAATAATCGGTGTGTTTTCTTGTTCTGCTCTAGAAATAATTGCACAGCTGTCAAATTCTCAGCCAGGAAAACAGATCCAGGACACTGCAGCAGTGAGCATGTATTGGCCAGTACAACAGCTGTCAAATTCTCAGAAAACAAACCCACACAGTGCAGCAGTAGATCTCAGTAGACTAAGATAACTCAATTTCCATGTGCACCTTTGTATTTTCTGCTGCCTTCAAAACATCTGCTCCTGTTTCATCGATCAGTAGAAGTGGTTGATAAGTGTTTTCCATGTATATGCACGAAGTTGCTCCACGTAACCAGTTTAACAACAGGAAAGTGTCTGTAATGGCACCAATGACCCATATAATCTGACTTGCAGTGGACCGTTGTCGTACTCTTTTAATATTGGCATTTTTAATTAAATGTCTTCTTTTTTCAAGTCAGTGATTAAATTGCAATTGTGAAGTAGGTACTGTTGTAACAAGTGCTGAAAACTGATCAAAACAAAAGGTTGGAAATAGTTGCACACACAAATGCTTTGGTTCCAGAGCTTAAAATTAAATTAAATGGAGGATCAAATTTTTCAGTCACTAAATTCAGTGAAAAGCTCTGAGCGACCTGTGCTGCTGTATAGATTTTAGAATCATTAAGAAATCTAATTCTTTCAACACCGTATCTTTTCTTTCATTATGCAGTACCACAGCTAGCAGTGTTTTTCTGGACTTGACCTACAGTGACTGGAGTTTTATTTATTGTTCCTATAACATTGTAGCTGCATGTTTTGTCTTACTCTTTGGAATACTTGGTCAGTTTTAGTATTTGAAAACTATTGTTTTGAAGCTGTGAAGTGTTTACTTGCATTATGACTATGATCCTTATGTACTTCACAAACTTTGTTGTATTATAGCTCAGAATAAGAGTTCTTTTTATGGCTAAGCTTGAAGGTTCCCCTTATATGTAGCAATAAAAGTATTCCAAGTTTCATACCACATGGGATTCTGTGGTTTATAATGAGTAGCCAACTCAGTGTTTCATTGAGCTGCTTCCTAAGAAAATTTTGCATTTGAAAAAAATTTTACCAAGCAGTTTAAAATAAAAATAGCAACAAACTGTAAATTCTTTTCCAGATAAAGAGGCTTGTGCATTCATGTGATATAATGCATTTAGTCTTTTTGGAGGCTAGCAGTATCAAAGAGCCCTGGTTGTTGACCAGGGGCCTCAGTGTCAGGTGGTGTACAAGATCAAGTGAGGATGTGACAAGAGGCAGACATAAGCTACAGGTGGGGAATGGAAGGACTTGGGAAAACTGTGTCAGGCTATACAGCAAGCAGGGCTGGCAGCTTGTCAGCTGTTTAACCGTGGTTAAAACTGCACAGCTTTCAATACTGAGGCTGTAAGGATGGGAGCTAGTTGGTTCTTAAATATATAGGTAGTGCAATACCATTGTGTGTAATATATGGGTATTACTCATCTTTTAAATATACTTAAATCAGGGATTGAAATATATAGTAGAAGCAGAATTCATTACCAGACTAGAAGACAAAAAATATAGAGATGGGAGGTTTGTGCAGATGCTGATTGCCAGTCATTTAGGATGAACTCTGAACCAGCTTTTGCTGTACGTGGTAAAGTCACAGCGCATGCAATTTAATGAACATGTGGTTAGCGTGCTGTCAGGTCTTTATAGTACTTAATATAGAGCCTATTCTGAACTGCAAACCACGGAACAACACTTGTAGGTGTATGGCAAGCTAGAAGTTTCTGTCAGATGGTGGCAAGAATGTGGCGTTTCAGGTCTTGCTGGCGACTTCAGCTAAATTCAGGCCACGGAGTATCTGGAACTGTTGGGATCCTGTTATGCCAGACCCAGTTAGATTCCCTGTTCTCTTTTGTGTCTCAGTGGATTGAAAAAGATTTTTATCAAAATAACCCTTATGAAACTATCCAGCTGCTAATGAGATATTTAAAAAGCATAGGAAGCTATGATGCTGTGATCACTATTTTACTAGGTCATTTACTGAGTCCACACCTGAAATTCTGAGAGTCAAATGAATTTTTTGTAACTCATTTCAGTGGATTTTAGCTCAGACTCTGCAGTAGGTTTCAAACTGTGTCTGCTTTTATTAGGTTAGCCTTCCTGCCTATGAAGTAATTGAAAGACATTACTGAGGCTATAAAATACTAACTAATCTAACTTTTTGAACTATGAATATTTTAGCATAAAAAATTATGCTTTCCAGTTCAATTTAGAAGAAATTCGGAAGCAGAAGTCAAATTTCAGGTAATGTGCATGAACAAGTTGCATAAAAAGAAATCAGTAATTCTATCTATACATGGACTTGAGTTGATGGCAAATATTTGTTGTGTGCAGTTTAGATAAAGCAGGATTTCTGAAATTCTAAAATAAAATGGTAATAAAATTCTAAAAATGTAATTGTTCTATTTTAAAATTCAAAATTTAAAAATTCAAATTAAAATTAATTTTACCCACATTCTAAAAATGTGGGTAAAATTAATTATTGCTGCAGTAGGCATTACATGTTGGATCACTTGAGACAAAAGTGATACTGGTTAGTGCAGCTCTTTTGTCAAAGAAAGCATTGCCCAACTCCTTTGCTGAGTTGTAGCACCTGAGTATGCTTGATCCAGCTTAATTATCTCCTTAGACAAATTAAAAGCTTTACAGCTGGTTTATGTAGCTTGGGCTTGTGATGTAAGTTTTTCAGTAATACCCTGTGATGTTACTTAATGCATTAGATGTTTTTTATACAGAAAAATCAGGGCTTAGAAAATGTTGCTTAGACCTTTTATAAGATTTTCATTTGAACAAAAGGATAATGTCCTCCCCTATTCATTCTTAAACATTTTAGGGTGGAGTTTTCCTACCTGGTGTTGATTCAACATCTGTGTCCTTTATTGAAAAGATGCAAAATCTAGTCAGTGACAGTACAACAGTGAGACCAAGAAACCATCAATTTCATGTTTAATAGCAACAACTTATTTTAGAGAGAAATATTATAACAGTGAAATTTGTTTTATATACTTCACTCTGTTCCAAGAGTACTTTAAAAGAGCCTAGATGCTTACATAAGAGAATTTTCTGTGTGAATCTTAAAAGAGGGTATTTTCTATGTAAAATGCTCTTAAATTTATGGGCAGTGTTATGCTCTTGCAACTGCTTGGTTCTGAAGGACAAAGTCACTCTGGAAATGCATTGCTGAGATCATTTTTCTGAAACAGAAAATTCCAGGGTTGCTACTGATACGAACTTGTTGCTTACATGATTGCACAAGCTGCTTGTCAGGAAAAGGGTCCTGCCTCAAAGAACTTGTAGTTGGGACAAAGAAAAGGAAAATGTTAGAGCATGAGGGGTTGCAGAGAAAACACAAACGTGATCATGGATGAGGAAAATCAGGTCCAGTCTGCTACCTCATTTACAGGGAAGAGGAGTCTTTTGGGTGTTTCAATAGAAGTCTGATATTTGTGCACAAGTTTAAATTAATTCTCTAAATAATTTTAGACAAGAACTTTGGACTTTAGTGAAGCAGTTCCTCTAATTTTTAACCTGCCTAAGGGACAGACTGGAGCAAGCTGGAAACTTTCTGCCAAAACAGTTTTCCATCAGAAAAGGCAGATTCATTGATACCAAAATATTTTGCGAAAACATTGTTTTTTAGTGACTTTCTACAAAGATGTGGGATGGGTTCTGACAGGCTTCATGCCTGATTTCATGGCTCCTGGCGAGCTGTGGGGTCTGTGGCTCTGGGATAGCCCTGACGTGCTGGCTGCCTCTGGAGATCCCCGAAGACCTGGCATATACCACGGGTACTTTGAGGGCCTCTGGGCAG
Source organism: Corvus moneduloides (assembly GCF_009650955.1). Classification (NCBI taxonomy): domain Eukaryota; kingdom Metazoa; phylum Chordata; class Aves; order Passeriformes; family Corvidae; genus Corvus; species Corvus moneduloides. The sequence goes on along the minus strand of NC_045488.1, from coordinate 2,178,568 downwards.
CATGCCACACAACTGGAAGTGTAGGGGCCATGACTCCCAAGCTCTGTGATTTCCTGCTCTCTTATGGCTTGCAGGGCTCTTTGAACCCTTTGTCGGTTCATTTGGGCTGATGGGGCAGGGGAAACCCAGGAGCACTTGGTGACATTGCTGAGCCAAGAGTCTTGGAGCTGGGGAGCTGTGCTTTCAGGCTTAACTCTGCTCTGAAATTATGTAAATGAAGCACTGATTATTTCTAACAAATTGCTTAAAAAGTTCTCTTCCATGGGAAATGTCAGTATCTGTATTGCACAGGGGAGTGCATTGCCTGTCTTCCCTGCCACCTGCTTGGGGAATTACCTGTGGACAGGATGGCAACCACCTTGTGACTTCCAGAGCTTAGGTGGCATCAGGGCTGTATTGCAGGTACTTGGGGCCAAAGCTGCCCAGGGCAGCTGCAGGCAGTGCCTTGGACTAGAGTTGGCATATCGCTCCACTGACAGTGAAAGGGCAATTATATTCCTAATATTTTGGATTCACAAGGAAGTCTTTATGTGGGAGTAGAGCGCATATATTACCTGGGTGTGTACAAACAAGCAAAAGTTAGACATGTATTTATCTATATAAATGTCACTTTTGGAGCAGTATAGGGTCTGCAGATCCTTCAGGCAGATGTCAACATCAGACGAGTTGTGATGGTTTCTTTGTTATGTATTGCAAGTGTTCCTGATACGCTCCTGCTGTCAGGAGGAATGGTTATGATGTGGATTCTGATGTGGTCTTTCTAAAAACCTCAGTATGCGTAGGAACACAAATAGTTGTGTTGTCTTAGATGCTGTGGAATGCTGTAAAGCCATAGGCTCGGGCATACTGAAGGACAGGGGTTAATTTCAGTAGCTGAAAGCCTTTGAGACTCCTGGAGGGCAAAACAAGCATTTGATCTGTGTTGTGAGTCTCTGTGTGTGTCTCTGTATGGGTGTATGCTTTAGAATGGCATTTGGTTTTACAATGCAAAATTGTAGACACATGTAAGTGGCCATAGGGGGAGACTTCCAAAAATAAAAATGCCAGCAAAGTTATCCCATGCTTGCTGACTTCTGGATCATGGTTCATCAGTGAAAGTTAAATTTCTAGCTGCCGTTTGGTGCCTTTGGCAGTCTCCCTATAGATTTCCAGCAGTTCACATTTTGATGTTTGCTGAAAGTGCTCAAGGGTTTGGTTGTTTCTCCTGATGTGAAATCACTGAAGTTGGAGATGCAGAGGAAATATAGGGAAAGAGTCAAATGAATGTTGATTGCTTCTGGGAATTAATTCCACAGTGCCTTTCTGAAGGTTCAGTGCGTATTAGATGCAGTGCAGTGGCATGACGGACTGGTAAATATCACTTACCAAGCCCATCATTCATTGCAGAGGAGGACCTGGACCATGCAAATTGGATGATGCTGTGTTTGAGAACCAGACAGCCCATAATTTTAGTCTGTTAAAAAGGATTATGAATGACATCGATGAAATACAGTGTCAATTCTTTGCAAGATGCCTTTTCTCTGCAACAGCGTCTGGAAGCACAGCCCAGCAGCAGCACTGAACACCCACTCAGAGGCTTTCACCAACTTTGATCTCCTCTCAGGACTAAGCCTAAAACAATGTCCAATTGGAAACCAAAGAGGTAGAACTACTTTGCCATGCAGAGAGTTGAACCTTCCCACACATGTGTTTATTAAAGTGAACAAGCTAATGCAGCTGTATTAACATCATAATGTTCAGCAGCCTTTAAGCTGCCAACAAACTTGTTTGAAGACAGTCCAGTGCTCCCTTGACTCGCTGTTCCTTTCTGTAGCAAAGTCACTGTTATGATGGTAGAAGATGATGTTCAGTAGTTTCTACTTTAACTGATAGATTTTTTTCATAATTAACATGTGATTTCTTTATAAACTGGTAGGGAAAAAATTCTGTTCAAAGTCACCACTTTCTCCTGACCAAAGTGAGTCCACTGCTCAGGAATATGGAAGGATCACTCAGTTTTTCCAATAAGCAGTCTTGATAAGATACATTAAAGACTGCTTCCAGGCTGTGTAGTGTTAGATTTGCTTTCTTTTGGAAAGAGCCAAACCTAAGTTGTGCATGCATGTGACTAGATTAACCAGAATCTGTCTTGCAGAATTTAAGGAAACACTTCAAGCATAAGTATTGAGTGCATCTAGCAATAGTGCTCCTTCCTCAATTTCTTGTTATCTGTACCTTTAAGACTATCAGATACTTGTGTGTCATGGGTTAGCAAAGCATAGTCTCAGAAGTGAGATTGTTTGAAGTCAGATTAAAAAGAAAAAAAAAAAAAAGAAGCAAAAATACTTGACTAAGAAGCAGAGTCCCAGTTCCCCAGTTTTTACTTAATATTTCTTCTATTCCCTAAACTGTACTCTGGGCTTGTAGGCTCACCATCTGAAAGTGCAGTGTTTCTAGTGCCAGCAGTACCCAAGTCAGTGTCATAGAAATTGATGTGAGCTCTGTATCACTGTGATACTCTCCTGTCCCTTGCAGGGATTTGGGGATAGACAGTTATTAAGTGTGACTAGGAAATGAAATTTAAGGAGTGATCAGTTCAATGGCTACTTCTTGCTCAAGGCATGGTATGTAGTTGGTTGACCTAGGCAAAGAAAAAGCAAAAAATCACCCTGACAGCATGTGATATATCAAAGTACAGAATTTCTGTGATTACTATATCCGATCCAAAAGCTCTTTGATAATTAAAAGATATGCTTCCATTGCCAGTCTGTTGTATCAATAGTCTAATCCTAACCATAAATACAGCTTTTCAAATTAATTTAATTAGCTATGAATATAATGACTGCTCCATCACCACATTTAAGATCCTTTCTTGCAAACCCGAACTCAGGTGCATCTGTCATTCCTATCTGTGTGACTACTGAACATGAGTAAGCCTTATGTGCATAAGGGAAATTTTCCTGGGTAAGACCTGTAGCTGTTTGACTGGGAGGTATTGCCAAGATTTCAAAGTGTGGAGTACTAGTAGGACACCAAATACATACAGATAACTTGTTTCCAGAAATAACTGTTGTGGGTGTTTCAGTTGAAGGGAACGCTAGTAAACATGACCTCAGGGAACTGATACCTATTTTTACGGGGATTACTGTAGCAGAAATCAAGCACTGTTTCTATATGGTGCAGAGAAACATCTACAGCTACCTGCTTCTTTGATGCATAATTTTCTGTTCATGTGAGCTTTTTATGCTTTTCTACAATTGCATAATTTTCAACGTTTTTGTAATTTCTGGGTCATGTAACTTTAACCATACTCAGACTGAGAAATCCTCATGCGACCTTTTCCACCTGGCAGTCCTGAGGCTGGGATGTGCCACACTTAACCAGTCCAGTGGACCTTCTCTGGAGGTGCTTCAGACCTAAACTGACAAGGCACTGTAAGAGAGTGAGAAGATGTGTTCATATGACTGCATTTTGTGGAACAGACAGAGAAACAGCTACATTGTGCAATGTCTGGGAAGGCTGATTAGCCATGCCCAGGCAGGGGCACCATGTTAACATGACTGTTGTTTTTAGGATCTAAGATAGCTGTGAATGAGTTATGTGGAGATTGAGTCATGTTTCTCTGCTTGGCCTCACCTTGTGCTGTGCAGACACGCCTGGTAGAGGAAGAGCTGCCTACCCCACGTCACACAGCGTGGCTGTACCTGCAAGAGCACCTGGCTGTCCTGTTCAGCTGGAAGCTGCGCTTGCTCAACCTCCCATCTCCATCAGTACTTCACTGCGGTTTGTCACAACCAACATGTGGCGAGGACTCCACTGAACTTCTTGCCTTCTGTCAGAAACTAGAATGGTGCTTAAATATGTGAATATTCTTTGTGTCTCAGATAAGTTGTTGAAACGACTTGTGAAGGGGATTATCCAGGTTGTTCTTGTTTCTCTGGTGTACCTTGCTGTGCTCTTTGTAATGGCTCAGTTTTTAATATTATTGCATAACTTCCAAGATCAATGAGAAAAAATACCAGCAAAATGCATCTTCAAACACAAGCTGCATTATTTCTGGATTTGGCAAATCAGAGTCTAATCCTGCAATCAGTTGGTAAGGCTAAGTGAGCATACAGATTTAAGAGCAGAGAACAAATAGCATTGTGGCAAACACCTCAGTGAGAGACATAAAAGTTCAAGTATTATCAGCACTGCCTTATCTGCAGCACAGCGTGCCAGCAACCCAATTGCTAGGTTATTTCTGATGGATACGTGTCATGTATTGCATCATTTTAATTGCTAGTACTCAGGTGTCTGTACTTGCTTTCCAAGAGGCCAGCATCAGAGGCAGCTCTGGGCCTTGGAAGAACAGGCCACTGCCTAATTCATCAGCCTGTAGCTGCCTGTCAAGTCTGCCTGGGGATGAGGAGATGAAGGTTGGCTGTTTTGGCTTGTGCAGCCCTTCCTGCCTGTGCGGGGAGGGGATGGAAGGAGTGGTGAGGTGAGGAGCAGTTTTACTGCACCAAGAACTGCTCCTCTCTTTAGCAGTTGCCATCACTTTCCACCTCAGCTTCCCTTTAGGGCTGTTCTGCAGCCCCTGGTCCTTCCTCTTCCACTTCTTCTGCCCTGGAAGGTGAGGGGCCTCATTGCCTCCTCTCATCCCCAGTGACCCAAAGAAGGTGGGGGAGATGTGGAGGTCTTGCCTGTCTGAGAACCCTTATCAAAACAAAAATGTTTTTACAGTTTTGTTGTTCCTTTAGAAGGTGTTTTCTGCTGGCTTGTCTCTAGCAGTTAACTTTGACTTGTAATTGCAAATGAATGTCCAGTCACTCTGAGTAAAATTGCTTGCTGGGGCAGTCTTCTGTCATTAAACCAGGACTGAGACTGTATTTGAAACGACTAGACATACTGGTGAAAAAGCACACTATTTGCAATTAGCAATTAGAATAAGAGGCATTGACTTCATTTTAGGAGCCTTAATACTAAAGCAAGGGGATTTTCTTGCATCTGTATCTTCTCATTATTTTTAGTTGAATTCTCTGCTTAAAGAGTTCATTTTGTTTTCTTTCATCTGGATATTTTACTTTTAGCAAGAAGTATACAAAAGTAGGGAGGTCACATTTGCTGTAACACCACTGACAGAACTGGGTTTTCCAGGAATAAATGCTTAGTATTAATTTTATTTCTGTGTGGGAATAATGACACCTCAACATTTTGCTCTCGGCAAAATATTAACTATTTCCCCTGGAATTACTAAATGTGGTGTGGTGAGTTAACATGTCCAGCTGCCCACCTCCCAATAATAAGATGTAAAATCTTGTGGGTGACATAAAACCAGGGAGATCACTTCCAGTTACCCTCACAGGCAGAACATGCTTGACTTTGGGAAAATTAATTTCATCCATTGCCAATTAAAATAGAGTTGTTTGGTGAGTAACTAACACCCCATGAGCTGCAGTCTCTCAGGGTACACCTGCTCCTGTGTGGGCTCCTCAGGGGTACAGGGGAATCCCTGCTCCACTACCTGGAGCATCTCCTCCTGTTTCCCCTTGGCCCCAGAGCAGGCAGGGCTGTTCCTCACACCTGTTGCCTGTGGGGCTCTGCCTGCTCTTAAACACATTCCACAGAGGCTGCAGCAGCTGCTCTGGGGGCTTGGCCATACCCCACGGTGGGAACAGGCTGGCACTGGTTGTGCCCTGCCAGGGCAGCCCCACCCTCCCCTCATGGGTGTCCCTGCAAGTCCCCCTGCTGCTGGAACCTGGAGATAGCCACCCAAAACATGAGAATGCTGGAGAAATGTGGCCAGAACTGCTGAATGCCAAACTCTAGAGGCACAGTGTTGTTAACTAAGTTTGGTCTGTGGATTCCTGCTCACATCTGGTCCTCGTGACTGCCCCCCAGTAAGCTGGTAGCCAGCTGAATGCAGTATGGGAGCTAAGGGAAAGACAGGCTGAGCAAAGGGTGGTAGGGCAGCTGAGAGACTCCAGGTGTGACATGCCCAGCCTCTAGAGGAATATCCTTTTGGCAGAGAGGTTCTCGCTGTGCAGGCTTTTAGCAAGTCTCCCTTGTCTCTGTGAGTGTGAACACGCCGATGTGAGAATATATGACCCACCTTTTTAGTCTTACTAAAGGCTCTTAAACACACTCTGCAGAAAATAAGGTGGGACAATGTCAGTGACCTTCATGCTGAAGACAGGAGGTAATTACCCTGTTCTGGAAGCTGCTGAGGGGTTTATGAGTATTCAGACAGGTTCTGCACAGGCACTGTAGTTAATTTCTTTGAGATTTGAAGCAATACATGGAGTGATCTGAACATACACTTTCGTTTGCTCTATAGATTCTTTCAAATAAATATCTACATCTTATTCCAGACTGTTCAGCCTTAGGTCCTCCTCCTGGCTCCTCTTTCACAATTTTCAAACCCAGTGCTGAGTCCAGGCCAGCTGTGATAGGAGATCTTATACTTTCCTCTGCAGCTTGTGAACCCCTTCTTGCTATAGACCCACCATTGAGGAGCCAGAGGCTCTGAAGAAGCGCACCAAAGAGGGCTGTGGGAATTTCTGCCTTTTTATTAAAAACTTGCAGATTGGGATGAAAAATCTTCAGTCAGAAGCAGAGAGGGTTGGAGTGAGCAGCAGATCAGCAGGCAGCTTTCTGTCAAATGTGGGACGTTAGTCCAGCAGTCAGATGTCACCACTGACACTGGTGAAACAGCCCTCTTGGCAGCAAGTCCTGCTTGCCTTTG